>NC_088608.1:22134166-22458750 GCF_036013475.1 Columba livia
CATGATAAGAGGAGGGGATGTCTGCACACAGCTGCAATGGAGAATGCAGGAAGATCTGATTTTGTGCTTATAGGAGGATCTGAACAATAACAAGCAAATTCTTTTACCTGTAGCATCGCCAGGTTTCTCCTAGAGCTATTTCAGGCTATATTTCGTTTTTACTTAATCTCTCCTTTTTTTTTTTTACTCGCTTTTTTTTTTTACTCTCTTTTTTACTTTTTTTTTACTCTCCTTTTAATCTCTCTTTTTTTTTACTTAATATCTCCTTTTTTTTTTTTTTTTTTTTTTTTAACTTCTTCTGTTTCTCTTGTTTCTCCCCTACATAAAGCTAGGCAGTATTTCCCAAAATCACCCCTTCCCAGTGCATTTGGAAGCACTGCAGTCTCACATGTACCTTTGGAGTGATTACATATGTTTGCACTGCGATTTGAAGCTTCTCTTGTTTATCAACAAGATACTTTTATCAATAGCCTAACTGAACTTAACCCATGCAACTATTATTCTGTATCAGCTTGGAAGAAAAGAACACGGTACTTGTGAATATCACCTGGACCACCAGCTCAGATTGAACATTATGAAAATTCACACTGTTTTCCTTCTATTTTAGATATTCTGCCTTATCCCTCTGTCCAGACCAGCAACCTTTCTATCACATCAGATATTTTTTGTCCTGTGTCCAGGTCACGGATTTGCCTGGTAAGTCTATGAGTCGCACTGACCTTGTTGTCTGCACAATGCCTTACACATCACACTTTTGAAAGCATATCACTTCTAGACTCCAAAAGAAAGTAAGTGTGGAAAGGAGGAAAATTTTGCTGCTGTGAGACTGCTGCTTCAGACAATATGGAGTATCACAAAATCACAGAATCACAGAGTCACAGAATGTTAGGGATTGGAAGGGACCTCAAAAAATCGTCCAATCCCCCTGCTGGAGCAGGAACACCCAGATGAGGTTACACAGGAATGTGTCCAGGTGGGTTTTGAATGTCTCCAGAGAAGGAGACTCCACAACCTTCCTCAGCAGCCTGTTCCAGTTTTATAGCACCCTCATCCTGAAGAAGTTTCTTCTCATATTTAAGTGCAACCTTCTGTGTTCCAGTTTGTACCCATTGCCCCTTGTCCTATCATTGGTTGTCATCGAGAAGAGCCTGGCTCCGTCCTCATGACATTCACCCTTTACATATTTATAAACATTATAATACACTGTAGTTGCTCTCTCACATAAAGAGCAACTCCACCACCTCGCCTTCCTGGCGTGTCTTTCCTGAGAAGGACATAGCCATCCATGACCACATTCCAGTCATGTGAGCTGTCCCACCGTGTCTCTGTAATTGCCACCAGTATATAATGCTTCAACTGAGTTATAGATCTCTGTGTTTCACACTGCTCAAACTACCTGATGGGGGAATTGATGTCAGGCCAAAAATTAAAAACAAATTCCTGCAAAACCGAAGAGGTTGTGCAGATCTGCCTGGTCAAGCTCTCTCCTTTAAATCCATTCTGGCAGAATCAACCAAATGACATGTGCGTAAGCCTAGATGTTTCACTGTCATACTGCTGGCTAAAGAGTACATGCACAAAGTGTTAAAATGTTAGTTTTGTGTGGTATCCTGACATAAGAGACCACCTTCTGTTCCCTGGTCCTTTTGAGTGAACACCTTTTGAGTGAAGTCTTGAGAGCCAATCTCCAGACAGCTTTCCCCCATTGCGTATACTACTTCTCACAGCTTCTTCTGTCTGGTTTTTCACTTGCACCTCTTTTCTTTTCCTTCTTCTTCTCTCTTCCCCTGCTTAGATCTCAGCTGAGTGGTAAACAAGAGCCTTAACTAACTCCATTTGTGGTCTGGCCCTATCTCCTTCCCAAGGCCTGTCTAAGCTTCAGTTACTGTCACAATCTTTGGCTCTATCATAAATAATCTGTAAAGCATCCAAGTCATCCCTCACTCTTTTCTCCTTACCCTGTATCACACAACTCTCACTAGCATATGTGTGCTTCAGCCCTTTGCCCCACTCACCGTGTGTGAGCCTTCATTTCACTAACCAGGAGGCAGAAAGATGGTCTACAGAGGGGCAAGTCTGCATGCCCTTGCTTTTATTCCCTGGCCGGCTGGAAGGCTAGGACTTGACTGTGGGAATCATGAGGCAAAGGAATACACAGTATTCATATTGCAAGATGAGACAGTTTGGCCAGACAGCGGCGGTTTCCTCTCTTGTTTCAGGCCATGACTCAGATTAAGCCAGAATTGCAGAATGTGTGATGAAAATTGCAAATTGGATGGCTACAGGCCAGTTAAATCTGTCACTTGGTCAGTGAGAGTGCACCACCTGCCTAAGGCAGATTATATATTCTTTGCAAGGATCTTCTGTGTTTTGTATGATAATGAGAATCAGAAAAAATAAAATAGATGTTTTTCTAAACAGCCCCTAACCCACAACTTCCTGGCACTGCTGGGGTCCTGCTGGACAGTGGTAGTTACTACTTTTCAGACAGAAAAAAACCTAACATTTTTGAGCAAATGCATGTGGAAACCCATGTAAAATGCTGTTGATTGCTTTGCTTTTTCCCTTATATTCCCAATCCAGCAGCCTGTAATTCCAGCAGAGGTAAATCCCATTGTCAGTGGAATTTTCACCTGAGGAAGAATTTTGTAATACTGTTTTTTGCAAGGCGCATTTGTAGCAAATAAATGCCGACCATTCCTCTTCTCTACTGGAGGGTAATTGAGTTACAGCGAAAGGCTTTTAACTACAAATCTGACTGAATTGCTCAACCCCCCTAGGAGACATTCCTGAAACATGAATTTCAGTCTGGCATGCTGAACGCACTGTTCCTGCAGCTGCTGCTATTACTGACCAGATCCTCTGTAGGAGGAGCGCACTCTCAGACAGTAGTGGCAAGGCAGTCCTGAGTGTGGGAGAAAATGGTGTTGCTTCGGATCCCGAATGGCACTGATTAAAAGCTTCAGCATGGATTTTAAAAGCAGCATAAGAGGCAGCAACATTATACACAACACACCCATCTATGTAATAAAAGTTACTGACTGGCATTCTGCTGACCACAGCTTTCTAACTGCTCCATTGTTCTGTTAATCAGAGTAACAGAGTAAGAAAGGATGCACTTTTAAATTTTTCAGGTAAATTTCAAATCCCAAATCAATTAAATTCTATCACGTACTATATTACTTACAGTGATGATCAACTGTGCATCTAAGATTGCCTTTTCTCAACAGACTCTGGTTCATATACTTATTTAATGAACATAAGCATGAAAAGGTGCTCATTACAGAGTACCTGTCATAATTTTGATTTATTCTTATGAGAGCATGGTGTTGGTACTAAGCTCCTGGAACTTTTTGCTTTTCACTTTGGTACCCTCCCCAAAAGAAATGAAGAGGCCCTGTTGCAGTTCTAATTTTCTTCTGGAACATAATACAGAAACACACTTCAAATAATATTATTCTTTTACTCTAAACAGCTGAATACCTAATGAAAGAACACAAGACTTAGAGTCTTTTTATGGATACTGTCTCTTATCAGTTCTTTATTTGACGTCAATTACTAAGTTTCCTTTGTGCTTTCCCAAACGGAGTTTACTCCTTAGAAAGTTCAAATTGGTATTTTAAATGCTATGAGTGCATTTTAGGAGGCCCTGTGCTGCTCAGAACCCTCCTCTCCCTGTCAACCACTTCCTGAGCAAAGAAGAGTCTTTCCAAGAACTAGTCCTAACACACAGCTCTTCAGGTAATAAAACGCAGCAAACTGAGAACAGTGTTTTAATTCCTCATTTTACCATCTGTGTACCAGCATGTTTGTGTGATTGATCTTCTGTTCAGGAAGAGGTAGGTGCAAACCTAAATGAAGCAATGGTAGACAGGATACTTACAATGAATCACAGAATCACAGAATCGACTGGGTTGGAAAAGACCTCAGAGATCATCGAGTCCAACCCTTGGTCCAACTCTAGTCCGTTTACTAGATCATGGCACTAAGTGCCATGTCCAATCTCAGTTTAAAAACCTCTAGGGACGGCGAGTCCACCACCTCCCTGGGCAGGCCATTCCAATGCCTGACCACTCTCTCTGTAAAGAATTTCTTTCTAATATCCAGCCTAAATTTCCCCTGGTAGAGTTTAAGCCCATGCCCCCTTGTCCTATTGCTAACTGCCTGGGAGAAGAGACCAATCCCCACCTGGCTATAACTTCCCTTCAGGTAGTTATACAGAGTGATGAGGTCACCTCTAAGCCTCCTCTTCTCTAGACTAAACAACCCCAGCTCCCTCAGCCTCTCCTCATAGGTCTTATGTTCAAGTCCCTTCACCAGTCGTGTTGCTCTTCTCTGGACCCGCTCCAGCACTTCAATGTCTTTCCTGAACTGAGGGGCCCAGAACTGAACACAATACTCCAGGTGTGGCCTCACCAATGCAGAGTACAGGGGAAGGATCACTTCCCTTGTCCTGCTGACCACACTGTTTTTGATACAGGACAGGATACCGTTGGCCTTCTTGGCCACCTGGGCACACTGTTGGCTCATGTTGAGCTTCCTGTCAATTAGCACCCCCAGGTCCCTTTCTGTCTGACTGCTCTCCAGCCACTCTGCGCCCAGCCTGTAGCGCTGCAGGGGGTTGTTGTGACCAAAGTGCAGCACCCGGCATTTGGCCTTATTGAACTTCATCCCATTGGAATCAGCCCATTTTTCCAGTCTATCCAGATCCCTCTGCAGAGCCCTCCTGCCTTCCAGCAGGTCGACACTCCCTCCCAGCTTGGTGTCATCAGCAAATTTGCTGATGATGGTCTCAATCCCCTCATCTAAATCATCAATAAAGATGACCCCAACACTGACCCCTGGGGAACACCACTAGTGACTGGCCGCCAGCTGGATGCAGCCCCATTCACCAGCACTCTCTGGGCCCGGCCCTCCAGCCAGTTCTTAACCCAGCGTAGAGTACACTTGTCCAAGCCATGGGCTACCAGCTTTTGCAAGAGTATATTATGGGAGACAGTGTCAAAGGCCTTGCTGAGTCCAGATAGACCACATCCACAGCTTTACCCTCATCCACCAGGTGAGTCACCTGATCATAAAAGGAGATTAGGTTGGTCAGACAGGACCTGCCCCTCCTAAACCCATGCTGGCTGGGTCTGATCCCTTGTCCATCCTGAAGGTGCTGTGTGATTCCATTCAGGATGATCCGCTCCATAACCCTGCCAGGCACCGAGGTCAGGCTGACAGGCCTGTAGTTGCCAGGGTCAGCTCTGCAGCCCTTTTTGTGGACTGGGGTAACATTGGCCAATTTCCAATCACATGGGATCTCCCCGGTCAGCCAGGACTGTTGGAAGATGATGGAGAGCGGCTTGGCAAGTTCTTCTGCTAGCTCCCTCATCACCCTAGGATGGATCCCATCTGGTCCCATAGACTTGTGAGGATCCAGATGGCTCAGTAAATCACCAACTATTTCCTCCTGGAATACAAGGGGCCTATTTGGCTTTCTATCTCTGCCAACCATCTCCAGAGATGAGTTGTCCTGAGGGCCACCTGTCTTACTGGTAAAAACTGAGGCAAAGTAGGTATTAAGTACCTCAGCTTTCTCCTCATCTTTGTTAACTATATTTCCTTCAGAGTCCAACAGAGAATGGAGGTTTTCCTTGCCCCTCCTTTTGTTATTAACATATTTGAAGAAGGACTTTTTATTATCCCTGACAGAATTGGCCAAGTTAACTTCAAATTGCACTTTTGTTTCCCTGATCTTTCTTCTGCATGTTCTAGCTATTTCCATAAATTCTTCATAAGTAGCCAGCCCTTTTTTTCCACAGTCGGTAAAGTCTCTTTTTATTTCTGATTTCATTCAGAATCTCCCTGTTTAGCCAAGCCGGTTGTCTTCCCCACCGGCTAGCCTTTCGGCACACTGGTATAGCCTGTTCCTGTGCACTCAAAACCACCTGCTTGAAGCATGTCCAACCCTCCTGGGCCCCCATGAAGCGACTCATGTCTTTTTGGTCAGTGTGCTGAGATGAAAATCAAAACATTTCTGAAGCCTCATGATACAACCACTATCCTCCTTCTCTGAGGGTATTTCAAAGAACAGTAACACATGAGAAAATCCCTAAAACTGTTTAACAGCATCTTTCACACGAACAACTATAAGTGCACACGGTGCTGAATATTATTCTGATAAGCAAAATGTTATAATGCACAGGATTTTAAGGTTGCACAGGAAGATAAACGGATGGGTAGGGGCAGTTTCAGGACACTTACCCACTGTTGCAAAATCCCAGAGGATGTAACGGTTCATCCATGCTTACAGCCTAGAAGAGAGAAAATGGGCAAAATGACAGTTTCAAACTGGAAGTCCACCTCAAAAGTACTTGAAATATGTGATAATGAGAGATCAGGCTATAAAGCCAGGGGCACGGGAAATACTCTGAATGAAGGAAACTTTTGACACACATGAGAAATACTTTCTTTATGGCTAGACTGGGATCAAGCAAGTTCTCTACAGCTTTTGGGGGCCTGTTTAAATGTAGTGGGCTTTGTTCTGGTGCTATAAGCCAGGGAGGACTCCCATCTATTATACTTGCAAGCATGTATAAATGTATTTAAACATGCATGTAGTCTATCAAGGTATTTTTATTTAGTAATTTCCTCATAGAAAAATCATCATATTTTATTTGCTGTTTATTTTAAAAGATCCTTCAATAACATAGCATAAGTACTACGAAAAGCTGCTTTTGTCCATTCAGATTTGGACTCTTAAAGATTTGTATGTTAATAAACAGCTGTTGTTACTGGATATGATCTTAAGGTGTGTGTTGTAACTGCATCTTCATTCAACTCGGGGGTGAGACCCGAGGAGTGTTTCTCCCCGGAGCTCTAACTTTCATGAACAGAAAACCCTCAGCATGTGCGACAAAAAGTAGCATTAAGTGGTCCACACAGATCTGAAACCCAGATGACAGGGACTCAAATAATGTTAAATGTTGCTGTCTATACCTGCCAGCTATACACAAGCTCTAAATATGTTTTCAGATCCCACATGATAAGAGCTCCAGAATGGAAAACAACCAACCAACCAACCAACCTGTTCAGGGCTTAATATCTCGAAGATATTTGGCTCTAAAAGTTAGATTTTGAAAAGAAGTAGGAACTTCTCTTCACCAATTGGTCGATTAACAAGAAAAGCTGAAAAATATTTTCCTACATCTCCCTTGCTCTCTTTCAAAACATGCTCAGGATATCAAGCATGCAGGTTCTGGGTTGTGTTGGGAAATGTGCCAGATCTCACAGGTATCTTCTGCTGTCAAGCTCAGTAGGAGTGGTACCTACTCTTCTCAAGCCTGTTCAATGACACAGGTACAGGTTGCAGGGACACAAAGAACATTCTGGCTGATGGGATTATTTCTAACTTAAATGTGGCTCTTGGTTGTGGAAGGAGGAAGAGAACTTTCACTGGCCTCAAAACAAATCTCCAAAAAGCTGCTGGACTGCAAGCAAGGAGGAAGATGACAGCCAGAAGAGGACACTAGGCTTGCAATTCTTTTATTTCTCATTTGCACCATTTACAATTCTGAAAGTTCTTTGTCTTTTTGGTATGTCTCTTTCCGAGCTCAGCCAAGAAGCAGCCTATTTAGTGTGCTTTTGTTGAAGCTCTCTTTGCCTATAATAACATTTGGGGGGTGTTAGCTCATAAAGGTAGATCTGAACTCTTTAGAAACCATCATGTTTGGTACCTGTCATAGAAAGCTACAATGACAAGGATAAAAAGACACAGAAAGAAGTTGTCCTCTCCCAAATATAAAATGCCCCTGTAACTGGGAAATCTTATAGTGATTTGGTGCGTGTAGCTGACACAAATGTAATTAATACCTAACAAGGGAAGGACCTATGTAGGGTTAATTACTATGCCCGAGGAACATTCCCAAACGAGAATGGAATAGCTGGATCCCACTGGGGCCCTCAGCGAGCTGATCAGAATACATGTAGGTCAGCACTAACGTTGTGAGATTGCTCCCAGGACCCAACACAGCTCAGGTGTCTCATTCTGTTGTCGAGTCTCCTAAATAACTATTTAAAATAGTCACTCCATTGGTTAAAAAGGAATTTTTTGTTTTAATTGAAAATGTATTCATTTTCAGTGAAACTCAAAATAGTACCTTTTTAATATCTGTGTCAAAACATGAAAACATAAACCGAGTTAGTTAGATGGCCAAAATAGATGTTATTAATTCATGTTTTAAAAATTTGAAATCTGAAACTGATAAAAATTGATGGAAAAATTCAAACTCCATAACTTGTCCAAGAAGTAATTGCAACAGCAAATGAAGGATTCACTTGAACATTTTTTGAATGCTCATTCTGTACCTTGACAATTTGGGAAAAGCGATACAGTATTCTTCACACATCTTACAGGGATGAAGGCAGAGCCATTGTCTTTGCTTTCAAAGTGGTCAGCACATTTTAATAAGATAGTGAAATACAGTCATATATGTAGGCATATTTATTTTTCATCTGAAAATTGTATGTTTCCATTTGAAAAAGATGAAAAATGTCTATCAGAGCCCCTCAACAACTAAGCAGTATCTGTATATTGCAGATTTTCATTTGTAAATCTGTGTATTTTTCTAGACTAGCACTAATTTATTGTAACATCAGTGAAAAGCCAAATAGTCTTCCTTTGTGGCCTTAATGACCTTTTGCTCTTTTTGAATTTAAGGTGCTACTACAGAAAACACCTAACAGGTCCAACTTCGCAGAATTCCCATAATGTTGGCATTATGAATTTTTCTAACTCAGGCTTTGCACATCTTCCGAGGCAGTGACTCACAAAATTGGTAACTACGTTTCTGCTTAAAATTCAGGACTCAGAAGTAAATTTCAGGTGCAGGCCCCATTTTTTTCTGGTGGAGTTAACTTATGATGCTCCTTATGAACCCACTGGCGATGAGTAGCTTGGAAAGTATGTTTCACTGTGCATTGCTTACTTGTCTAGAGGCAGAAGCTGAAATACTGGTGCACACTGCAGAAATGTATAATTTCATGTGTAATGACTCACAGGATAATTCTCATGGCATTCTCATGGGACATGTATTATTGACCATCTAGATCTCTTTATACCTGAGAGGTATAGAAAAATTTTGACTTCTCAAGAAATGCCTACACATTTCAGTTGTATAAACCAGTACAGACACCACCCTGCCTTTGAGAAAAGTTGACTCCTGTATAAGGCTAAATGCTCTATAAGAATTCCTAGCTCAGGACTGAGTTGAACAGCAGCTCTGCTACCATCCTTCATCCACTGAGACCAGACAAAAGAGGAGAAGGAGCAGGATTAGTAGGGATGGAGAAACAACAGGACAAATACTTTGTATAACATACTTAAAGTCACAGTATTCACGTGGCCAATGCTATGGTATTGTTGGGAAGAAGTCTTTTCGACCTGGTTCAAGCAATGGGTTACTGTGTCAGGCACAAATATAGGCCTGTAATACTGGGATAGTAGCGCTGTCATTGCCTGTGACGTTGTCCTTCTAAATCTCTAACTAAAAGGCCACTTTCAGTTTTGTAAAGAAAAAATGTAATTCAAAAACATTTATTTTATTTATTCATGACCTTGTTCTCTATATAATCATGTGAAACTATTGTAATTTTTTGCTACTGTTATGCCTGGACTCAGCATTATCACACTGCTATACTAATTTTTGTGGGGACGATGATTCAGTTTCATATAGGCTTTTTAAATTTTGGTATATAACATGTTGCAATTAGTGAAATAAAACAGTCAAATAAATCTAGACATTTTAGTTGGGGGGTGAGGGAAAGGCAGACATTGGGTAAATCATGTTTCCAAGTCATGAATAACTGAAGCGGTGTTTCTGTGTTGCTTAGTTACAGTTTCTGTTTAGTTGGCAATGGGGTTCACTGAAAATATTTTAGCTTCTGCTCCTGACAGCTAAAAACGGGCATTCACATGTAATCTTATAAACTCAAATACTGTTAAATGCATGCCTAATATAACTCCTCAAATGTGAGCAATGGATAGCATTGCCAGGCTGCAGAGTCAACACTGAATAGCACAGTCATACGCAGCTAATTACAGACAGTTTTCACAGGTTGGTCCATCTCTGTCCTGCCATACGCAGAACAGAGTTCAAGAGTGAACATGAACAATTTGCTAGCCTGGGTGGAAGAAGCCAGGCGGTACTGATGGCCTCAGGAGACGGGTGCTGACTTCACGCCAATTTCAAATCTCTGCTCAGCCTCCCCAGTTTACCAAAAAAGCTGCTTTTCCTGCCAGCCACACTGATAAGAGCAACATGCAGAAGCCTGGTTTATGACTTATGACCAAGTGTTACAAGGTTTGAATGGAGGGAAATATGAAACCTTGTGACCCTGACTCAGAATAGCCAAACTCTGACTGCTTTGGAGACGCAAATAGCAAGAACTCCTCCATTTCTTACTGTGGACATGTTTGGAGGTAGGGGAAGGAATGGTGATGATTTCAGTCTTGTTCATTTTAAGATGCAAAATTATCCTGAAATAATAATAAAAAATCTATTCTGAACTTTTCTGGGAAGAATTAATCTTAAGAGACCAAGACAATCCTCAGATTTGATGACTGTTGAATTTAAATGCAGTTCAGAGTCTTAAAGTAACCAGTAAAGAAAAGACTTGATTGTATTGTCAGCTGAAGTAACTTCCGAGTTCACATAGCTGCTGCAACACAAAATATAAATGGAGCAAATGGATCCATTTACAACATACAGGCAAAAATGTTGTATTATCATGAGGGGTTGAATGACATACCACACATGCATGTTGTCAGGACTAAAATATCTTTGGAATTTCAGAAGTTCTTGGGGAGCTTTTCACAACTCAAGGAGTTGCATTCAACACAGTGAAACTCCATGAGATCCTATTTTGAAAAATAAAGAGAGACTAATCATAGTGTTTAAAATTAGTGGTAGCTTATCTTGAAAGGATTATATGATCACATTTTTATCTGCAAATGGAAACAGTGTGAACTATTTAAGTATATACAGTTGGTGAACTTGCGGCTGAGACCAACAATTATAACAACATTCTCTGACTTTCTTGGAGTATGAATCATCTTTCACAGAGTTTTACATGGTAAAACTGTGATCTTATAAGTCATGATAAATTCAGTTCGTTTGGTGCATTTTTTTCCCCTCACATGACTTCATCCAGCAAGGAAAGCTCAGAAACTGCAACTACAGAATCTCATGAAACTAGAGAAGAATGAATGGGTACTATACATCACAGCATATTAATCAGTGGCTGATAAGAGTCTCTCACAGCAAAATTTGGTATGATCCTTCAGCTGGTAGTTGGTGTGGGGAATCATTATAACAAATATATTAAAAGCATCGCTGAAAAATACCACCGATTCCTCCTTATACAAACTGAGCCATCCCATGTCAGTGTCAGTACTCCTGAAGCCCTGTGTTTATACCCACATTAGAGGATGCCTGAAATTTCACTGACATTTTTTCACTGAAATACCAACAGAATGCTTCTTTCAATATCCTGAATTCTAAAGGATCAGTAAGCTGTACGGGAAATACTACTAATAATTCACTATAATTGTGCAGTTTAAGTTCAGTTCAACTGTTTTGTCATTTCTTAGTCTGATAGTTGTCGATTTTACGCATGTTGTGGGCTTCTTCGAAACTACCATCCAGGGAAACCCTCATAATTGCATACCATCTTCACAGGACAGGTGCTTTGGCGATTGCTCGAGATCACTGTTTTTTTTCAGTGAGAAATTATTTGTTTAAGAAATTAAATAACCTCAATTTCCACAATGCTTATCATCACTGACAAAAAGTAGGTTTACTGATTATGAACTCCAGCAACCTATTGTCCAGTGGTCTGTGAGCTGATAGTTCTATCTGTCTTCAAATAAGGTCTGATTTAGTTTTATCTAATGTCTCCAGTCTAAGAAGATTTGCTATTTTTATCAGAAATTGAACGAGCCCAATTTCATAAAGAAAGTTATTTTGTTTTGATAGTTTGTTTTGAAGAGGATCTCTGGAATTCTCAACATAAGCTTTTCAACACACTTCTCGGTCAGATGGTCTTTTCATTTCTGGTTTGATACATAGCTGTGCAGTTCACTTACAAGTATTTATTCCTTCATCTACTGTCTGGAAAGCTAAATTTAATTTTATTCATAGAGTGCAGAATAAAAGCATGGACCATGCACACTGGTGAATGCAATTCACTTTGCAAATTGTTTTTATGGTAATGTTGGAGAAGGTAGCAGGTATTCACTTTGTAGTGGTAGGAACAGGGAGAACAATTCTGTTTCTTGCAGTGGGAAAAAAAAAAGAGAATAACAATAATGATCTTTCTACAAAGCACCGCTAGGGTCACTTGGCTGAAAAGGTCACTTGCCTACATTTCTGAACTAACTCACATTCAGTTCCTTTTTTATTTAATTTATGAGAAATCTAAAAAGCTGTTGTTAAAATTGCATACAAATCCTACTTTGTGCACCATGAGGAGATAAGTGGTTTCGGTTAAAACTAAAATTAGAAAAATAAAACTGCCAAAACCAAAGAGCAATAGTTGAAATTTCTAAACCAAGGCACAGTAAGAATTTAAAGAAAGCAGAAGGGAAGTATTATCAGCAGAGACACAAATCTCATAAGCTTCTTGCACTACAAATGAAGACAAGTGAAGCACAAAAACATTACTTTCAAATCCCTCTTGTACAGTGTCTTATAACTGAGATGTCTGCTATGGCATAAAATATTCTTCTGCCACAAAATGAGCATAATTTTCATAAACTGTGCTTTTGAAATAATTGAAAATGTACAGTACACTGGAGTACATTAGAGCCTAATATTAGTTAGTCTGATTTCTTGTAGCAGTTGCAAGTGCAAAAGTGCCAGGCAACAGTATGACTTATACCACGCACATTAATCCTTTTCAGTGTGCTTGTTAGTTGTACCAAAATGCTGGCAATTTTTGTACCTACAAAGTGAATATGTTTCTATTTCTTGTACCCAGCAGCTTTAGGGTGATGGATTACAGATCCCATTCCACTTTCTCCAAAACCCCATGCAAGATAGTGATAAGCAATGTTGTCTCTGTGTCCTGTGTGTGGGGTCTATAGGATCTGCAGGGCCACTTCTGCATCACTTCCATGTGCGTAACATTTGTATTGCACTCCTGCTCCAATCTCACTCAGGTTAACAGCAAAAAGTCTGTGTCCCCAAGAGCTTTTTCTTGGGCTCTGGGCACCATATGGAAGCAGTTCTGCTACCTTGGTGTGGATCCCCTGTCCAGCTGCTGCTGCACATTTGCTTCCCAGAAGAATCTGTACAAAATAAAAGCTTTCAAGGTTTTCTGCTTCCCATGCCCCATCCAGCTGTCAGCTTTATATAAGACCTTATGGATAAACTTAACGGTTAAAATAAGAGATTGAGTACCTGTGCCAGGCAGGAACACATAACAGGTCTGTGAACATAAGCAGCTCTGGGAAGGCCGGCTGACTGCCTGCTGGGGTGCTCTTTAATACTGAGACTACTGCACTAGTAAAGTACATTGTCAACAAAGGTGGATGCTTCTCACTAAGTATTAAGTCTTCTAGATTCACCAGTGAGCAAACATAAGAGCCTTACTTAATGAGAAATTGAAGTTACTACTCTCAAGCCACCACTCCACTGCTGCCTGTCTGGAACTCATATGTGCTTGAAGCTTTAATACTAAAACCCAAGCACGCCCCCAAAACAAAGCTGTGTTATAATCAATGTAGGTGCACTTCATCACTGCTGATAATATTGTGAGATCAAATATTTCTCTGTGAAGAACAATACAAATTAGCTAATGCCTGAAAATGTTTTGGTAGGAAGTGAGCGTAGCATTGCAGAATTATAGGAGTTCTATCTGTACCATGTTGTCCCTCCTCTCCTTCCTGTCCAATACTATTTTAGCAATATTCAAGGTTTTTAAAAGATTAAGCCAGAAATCCAGAGCCAGGACTTGATTTCCATACTACTCACAAATGGCAGCTGTAGGGCAAACACAAAATGTCAAGTGATCACAATTAGTGCCTTTTTTCCTACTGAAAAATCTCTTTCCATATTCACATAGGGTAAACTCAAAGGAAAAGCACATAAAAAATGCATTTTCTCTTCATAGTGTTCTTTTGGCATGGATAAGAAGTATTTGAAGTACAGCAGATGTGCTTCTGCTCTACAATGGAAATGAAGTCTTTTATAACGTGTTTAAATATTTTGACTTCAATACATATATTGCTGTAATTGGACAGTCAGTGGTGTGTTATCCTCATGGTCTTCTTTCCCAGATGGAATGAAGCCCTATGTTAGTTTCAAATATTTAAATGTTTTACAATATTATAATAAGATGACACAATATTTCTTGGCTTATTGAGGGCAAAACCAGAAGTGCCTTAAAAAATGCAAGTTGTATGACATATTTCCATGGTTGGTCTGCTAGCAAATATTAACTGAAGCATTTTTCCTGGATTTGTGTAACATGTTCTCAATAGAAGGATACCGTAACCTCATTTCTTCCAAAGAGGAGAAACCCTAGAATAAACTAGTCTCACTGCCAAAGTGAAATGAAATGGGCTAGTCAGAGGCAATGTGTGCTTATACAGTGTACATCCCTCAAAAGTCCAACACCTTAGCTGAAAACTTAAAATCTTCTACGTAAGTAAGCCTGAAAATGATCAACAACAGCACTGAATCGGCACTTTGCTTTTTAAAATTTTCCTGGTATCACACTGCAACAGAAAGAAATGTGTAGTATCTGTATTCCTAATCCATGTTTATTCCATGCTAGAAAATGTATCAGGTTGTGTAAAAGGCATAAACATAACAAAACTCCCCAAACTTTTTAATTACACTGTCGAGAAACTGTTTTGGTGGACTAACAAACTGCTGCTATTTTGAGGACCTAAATTACTAAGGAGAGTAAACGTAGGTACTTCTCCGAATTTCTCTTCTGAGAGCTCTGCTAAAGAGGTAAGGGACAAGGATTGGTACATGGGCTTCTGAAAAATGTCTAGGGGTGACTTAATTTCTTTTGACCAGCACATGGCTCATAAGTTGACCAATTTTATCCCACTGGGCTGTGCCACATAACCATCCCTGGGGACTACAACAACATGGGCGCTGTTGGATATTCTGAATATCCAGTGAGGGCTGTAAGCATGCCAAGAAGGTTGTCGGAGGGCAATATTGCTGGGCTGTACTGAGATCTAACCCAAACCCATGCTGCTGTGAAGTAAAAGGATCACAGGGATTCCTGGATTTAACTGTCCCCAGAAGTTCTCTTCCATCCCAGCCCTCTAAGGTACCCAGTAGGTTCATTTTTGTGGCTCTTAACTGGGGGAAATATTCACATGCAGTAAGGCAAGTTGGCCAATATTGGTGGTCACAAATGATGTATATGTGAACAATATTAAAATTGCAAAGTCAACCACTCAAAATCTAGGAAATGACTGGATTAAAACAATCCATGGCCAATTAGTCTATTATGACATTCCCCCTTTTTTACATGGTGATGCTTCTCCAGTGCAGTGAACAAATGGCCTCTGCTTCTCCAAAGAACTGTGTTTTCTCTATGTTGCTCAAGTCTTGTCTTTAATTCAGTATAGTCTGTTCAGACCCTGTTGTGACCACAAGGTTAATTATATCTTTATGAGCTTTTCTCTGCACTCATCACTGTAGAATCAATGTACTTTTCAAATATTATCAACTTCTGCAGCCGTGCTGGGAAATACAGAGGTGTCACTGTTACTCCCTCTTTTCAGATGGCTCAGTAGGGTGGACTCAGAGGCTTGAGCTCCAGCCTCTGTAAGACACATTCTGCATGTGTGTACTCTCACTGGAGAAAACAAAAACCTGGGTAAATTTTCAGAACAGACAGGTTTTCACATTTCAGGTCCCTGTTGGAGACCAGGAACACAATAAAGATGCTTAAAAGAAAAGGTCACCAGAATGTTCACAACAGCAGAACAATGTATATCTGCTAAACTGTTTGGTGACTGAATGGCATTGGCCACTCAGTTTAAGATCTTAAAATTTGACAAACCCATAAATATCTGAAAAGAGGGTCCAGGTGTGAGACATGTAAAGCAACCTTAATTTTGTCACTAGCATGACCAGGGGTAACTCTGCCAGTGCTGGCCGTGGGAGGTCTCAGAATGCACCCTCCAGTCCCACTTCCTTTCCCACCTCCTGTGGTGGGAACACTCCAACAAACATACAATGAAGTTTAAGCTTTCTAGGAACAGTCATCTAACACAAACTGACAGAATTTTGCCTTTCCACGGGGAGCTGACTGTGCAGGCCTTGACTTGTGAACATTTCAAGATCCAGGCTTGGAACAATGAAAGATCTGTTTCCCATATCCGTTCTATCTCCTTTTAATTGAACAGCAGCCAGCAAAGTGCCCTTGTAGCACAGAAAGTCAACAGCTTTCTGGGCTGCTTTAGGGAGAGTATGGCCAGCATGTCGAGACATGGGATTATTCTCCTCTCCCCAGCCCTGGTGAGGCCACATCTGGAGTGCTGTGTCCAGCTCTGGGCTCCCCAGTACAAAACATGGACTTACAGGGGAGAGCCCAGGAAGGGGCAATGGAGATTATTAAAAGATTAAAGCATCTGACATATGAGGAGAGGCTGAGAGAGCTGGGAATGGTCAGCCTGGGGAAGAGAAGAGCTGTGGGATCTTATAAATATTTATAAATGCTTGATGAAGGGCGAAATAAGAAAGATGGAGACAAACACCTCTCAGGGAAGTCTAGATACAGAACAGGAGACCACAGGCACAAATTGAAGTGTGGGAAATTTCACTTGAATGTTAAAAAAAAATAATTACTGTAAGAGTGATTGAATAATGGATCAGGTTTGCTTTAACAGAAATAGGACAAGAAAACAAAATCAAAATGTCAAAAAATGTTAATGTGGAATGAATCCCTGCCTTGTCAGGAGCAAGCTGTGACTATGGGAGGATAATACCAGCTGCCAGCAATTGTGCAGCGTTTTGTTACTTCTCTTTCCCTTTGCAGGAACACTTCCAAATATGAGATAGTTGGTGAGCCATGGTGTCAATGAGGAGGTGCTTCCTCACTGCATTTCTTGGATGCTTCTAGAAGCCCAGCTTCATCTGCTTAGTGTCAAAGAGGGTTTTGTCTCCTGTTACTTCCTCAGTGGTAACTTCATTTTTTCTTTATCTGCATGGAATTTCCTCAATGAGATTATTCTCCGTGGTCCTTGAGAAATTCAGATCCTGTACAAATTTGGAGTCAATGAACTTCTAACCTGGCAAGCTCCCTTCCTTCCAGTATGATGCTCACCATTTACCCTCTTTTTGTGCCAGCCTCTCATTTGCTTTCTTTCTTAGCTTTTGTTTATCTACCCTTCCCATCTTTCAACTATGAAAGAAGCTTTACAAAAATGGGCACTTCAAAATAATTTAAAAGCTGCTGTCAGGCATGCATGTTGTTAATTTCAGGGATAAGGGAGAATCTGAAATGCAGAGTCTTTCTCCCATCGGAAAAATCAGAGAACAACGAAGTCAACAGAGCATTTCTATAAAGATTTGCTGTACATTGTACAGTCTCCACTTAGAGCTTTCAGATTTGTACAACTTTTCTCTAGAACCAATATGACTTATATGTGAAAAAACCCATGCTTCAAACTCGGTATTTATTGTTTTTATGCTACTATTGTGTCATTAACATATTTTTAACACATCCATGTCTCCTCCTGTTTTTATAGACGAGGTAGCACTTCATGATTGCTATTTGACTACAGGGGTGCAATAGTTGGGCTTCCTGTTACACAACTCAACAGTCTGGTTTTTAACCAACAAATGCCACCTGTCTGTACCAGCTAGGATGCAGCTCACAGCCACAGCAGGTTTTTTCCCCACCTACCAATTGGTTCACCTTTTTTTCTCAGTCAGAATAAATTACTGGGGCTGCTTATGCTGTATTCAGCTCACTCTTTAGCCAGTTGTTCTGAATTATTTGCGTGTATAAGCCTGCAAGCAAATATATTGTGAGGTGTATTTTTAAAGCTGTGAAGACTATAAACGTCACATATAATCTGAGACGGACTGTATCATTTTTACCACGTAAATAAATGATTGAATTTGTCTTTCTTGTTTCATTTGCCTAATGTCATTATTTGGTTTTCATGAGTGTGTGTTGGTGCCCCCAACAGGCTCTCAGAAAAACTAAATCTGTAATCCCATGAACCAACCCTTTCAGAAAGTGTTAATTTGTTTACTGAATTGTGATGGATAGAATTGCTGCATTGAACATACATGAAGCTGCACAATGAATTACTATAGAAATGTTTTGTCATGTGCAAATGTGTGGCACATACGATCTTTACCTATGACAGACCATACTGCCAGTACAAGTAAATATAAAGCTTGGAATGCTTTAATTAGAGTACTTCTATGATGTTAATTACAATCCTGTCCTTACAGTAGTGAAGCACACCTATGTAAACAAGGCAGTCTCAGACTTACTGAATGTCCTTGACTTTCATTTATGAACTTATTACGTACACTGAAATAATTTGCAGGTTTTATCTGAGTTTACTTTAAAGAATTTGACTCATAGTTGTCTATCTTCTTGACTGAAAGAATTTGCAGAAAACTAGAATTTGCAGAAAGTAATTAAAAGACTTGTTTCTTTATTCACTGCAGATTATAAATCACTATTTCATGTAAGGTCTAATTAAATTACACATCCCAGCTATATAGGGCTCATTGACAAAGCTTTTTAGAAGTGTTTATTTTATGATATGCATAATACTTTACGGACATCAGTTATACAAACAAGGAATCAAGGGGACAGTTAAGGTTGCTCACTTCTATTGAAAAGCAACAGGCATGATGAGCTAGAGGGAAGGCTGTTGAAATCACCTGTGAATCACAGGACAGGAGTTTTATTTGCCAAGAAACTAAGTACCATGTCCCCTTATCCCTTGAAAACCTCTTAATTCTAAGGAGAGGTGTGGTATTTGCACAAATAAAAGTCTCTACTACTGAGAGGTAGATTTATGAATTACCATGAAGGAGCTCAGCAGGACTGCAGTCAAGGGCTTTTATGCCACACATCTCATGTATAATATGAAAAAAGAGATAAAAAGAATCTTGACATTGTGTCAGAGCTTTGTTTTTTTAGTATCTATGCATCAATACGAAAATACAATTGTTATAAGAATTATAAATACATATATTTGATTTCTAGAACTGATTGCTAGGAGAAATGTGGGACAGTAATCAAGTAAGGTTGAATATGAAATGTATTTGAATTTAGTATGGAAAGATCAATTATTATGAAAATAAGGGACTGACAGAGGATCACTTTCTACTATTACAGATATTCTTGTTGAGCTATTATCTATGACAACATAACAACCACAAGAATGTTTAATGGGGTACCTTGCTTCTAGGAATTCCCAGGCTTCCCCTCAGACTCCACCCAGTAAAATGATGAAAACTAGTCATTTCATAATAACAAATTATGATAGCCTAATGGCTTCAATAGCAGCAGTGGCAAATTCAGGGGCAGGCCATCAACTGTTCTCTTCCTGCCTGCCCAGAAATACATCCATCTGTATCTAGCAGAGAGCTGACACTAAGTTACGAAGATAAAACTTGGCCCAAACAGTTTAAAATGTGTTCAGCTGGCTCTGCAGCTAAGCAAAACCACCTTTCCATTTAGCCTTTGATGGAAATTGATGATTGTTGAAATACAGCAAAACTGGCAAGGAAAGATCAAGTAATAAAGAATTATACAAGTAGACAATAAGAACTTGATTTGCTTTAGTACCTTGGGTGAAAGAATGAGTAAATAATTACAATCCAATGATTAATTCCATTAGCCAATGTAAGTTAAGTATGTCCCAGAGAAAATGAGACATTTGAGCTGACAGTGCAGTGCAGAAAAAGTACAGTGGGGTTTCTAAGTGGATGCTGTTGTGTTATAAACTAACATTTGTAGGGGCAGACCAGGCCCAGAAGCAGCACAGCTGCTTTCAGAGAGTGGGGAGCTGAAATAACATACCTGTCGATCATGTGTTGGTACAAAGAGAGCCAGCCTAGCACCCCACAGACCCTACTCCTATGGCTGGGCATAAAGCCAGACCCTCCTGACCATGTCTGTGATTCAGCCCCAGCTGACCAGTTTGATTCAGGTCCATTGAGAAGCACTGAGGGGTCTGCACTGCACTCACAGAGTAAGGATCGTGACGGCAGGCTGTGTGGGTCTAGTGTGGCACTGAGTTCTGCTGCCTCCTGAATGTTGTTCTGAGAAGGGACACAGTGCAGTCTGAGTGCCAGCTGCCTCCTGTCTTTGGCAACTGCAAAGAATTTTCCTGATATTTATCATCTTGAAATTCCTTATGTTGTCCTGAGTTGTGCACACAAGTTATGTTTGAACCCAGTATGTTGATGTGTCTGTACATCTAAACACTAATAAATTAAAAGAACATTTATGTAAACATGCCATCTTCAAAGAACTATACTTCAGCAGCTAATTAATCTTTGAAATACTCTTGTGACTAATTTAGAAATTGTTGTTTATTTATTTCAATAGACTTTCTTTTTCCTGTGAAACTAGATTCTGAGATTCTTGCCTTTCACTCCCAGCCCAGCTGTCTAGGTCTTGACATAACTGGGGAAGTGGGTTAAACAGAATAGCCCCATTCCTACCTTCCCCTGATCATCTAGTTTTGTAAGACTGGAAGAATTTGACAAAAATCCTATGGAGAAAACCCCTATTCAAAATAAAGTAGTTAAAGCAAAAATATGAAACCTATGCACACCCATAATGTTGTCAACATGAACAATTTGAAGCATATTTCTTACTGTGTAGTTTCTCTAAGTCTTTTTGGAATTAAACTCAGGATGTGGGCTCAGATTTCAGGTGTTCATCTGTTCAAAATGCAACTCCACAGAAGGGCTTTGATATTCGTCATCAAACAGAAAAATGTTTATAGCACTTGTGTGCAACATGCTGCTAAAACTATGCCAAGTAATACTACAAAAGGTGGTTGCTGCATCGTGTTTTCTTAATGAGAAACGGTGTCACAGACTCATTGAAATTCAGGCTATAATTTCAGACTATTTAATTTCAAGGAATACAAACTAATACAATCCTCCTCATGTTGGCCCTTACTATGATGTGAACAGTGCTTTTATTTGACATTCATTAGGAATCATAGAATCACAGAATCATAGAAGAGTTTGAGTTGGAAGAGACCCTCAAAGGTCACCTAGTCCAGACCCACTGCAATGAGCAGGGACATCTTCAACCAGATCAGGTTGCTCAGAGCCCTGTTCAGCCTGGCCTTAAGTGTTTCCAGGGATGGAGCAGCCATCACCTCCCTGGGCAACCTGTGCCAGTGTTTCACCACCCTCAGTGTAAAAAATCTCTTCCTTATGTCTAGCCTGAAGGAGGGACAATGTCAAAGATGGGTAAAATAACACATAATACAGCACTATATGTAGTGAAAAAGCAATCCTTTACTGTTCAGAAAACCTACATAACTAGTAAGGAATATGTAAAATTGGACATATGCTGTAATTCCAGTTACCTCTTTTACTTCCAGGAATTTAGGAAACAGTTCTGGTCCTACTGAACGAAGCAGCAAACTGACAGCTAATTTTAAAGAGCTCAGAATCTGAACTTTATTAAATTCACATAAACATCAGCTCAGCTGTGTTTTCTCCACCTTGTACCTGTGCTCATGCTACACCTTCTGTATAGGACAATGTATGCTTTCTTTCTAGTATATCTGTTTCTTACCAGTCTGTTTCTATTTCACTTGTTTCTGGTTTGTTGTTGGCAACACTGAGGCGTTTTCCAGAATATCATGATAGAGCTATCATGAGAAGTGCGGTGGAACGGTTTTCTCAATGATGGGGGGAAAGGCTTATGATGCTGTCGAATTTTGGAAGAAGATGCTTTGAAGGGAACTGGGGAGATGTCCTGAGTCAGTGAGGAGGACAGGAGCAGGAAAGAGATAGATCAGGGAATGATGCAGGAAGTTAATTTGGGCAGTCCTTACCCATTCTAAAAAAAGGCTCAGCTATGTCATTATAAGCCAGGTTTAAGGATTAGCATTGGAGACAATTATCAGTGTTGCTTGTAGGCTTTACAGGACTGTTTTCTTAATATATGCATTGGTTTTAGGTTTGTATGTTATCACATCTTTTGCAGCCCCCACAGCATACAATTCCCAAAAGAACTCACATGCAGGTTTCTCTTCATTCCACTGTATCCTGATCACTCCTTTGAAGTCAGTAGGTGTTGTGCATGTACAACTGATAATACATTTTGGTTCTCACAACCCTAACCACGCTGAATGTGACACTGCTGGATTCTAAACATGCATCATAGTTCTGTCAGTCTTGGTTTTACTTCCAGGGCTTCCAAGAGATACCTTAGCTTAAACTATTGTTTGAAGTAGAATCTATGTGCTCATTCTGGAGTTACACTAACTAATTTGGCTTCTGTATAGCAACACAACACATGCTTAAAATCAGTTTAAGTGACAAACTTGAGATTCCTTTAGAGAAAGAAAATCTTACATGTTTTAAAGCTGCTTGAGCTGGCCTTATCTTACCTTGTCTCCCAGCTGTATTTTAGGGACAAAGGATTATAGCCAATGACTTGTGCAATCAACTAGACTCAGCATAGGCAGTCTGAATTAGAAGAGTCCTGAGGCTGAGCAATACTGCAACAGACACAGGAATCAGGGGAGCACCTCGGTGCCTGGCAGCCAGCTGTTTCTCCCAGGTACTTTCTCAAACACAGATGGCCAGAACTGAAGACTGAGCTGCTGGGGTTTTGTGTGACTTTGCTCTGAAATTAAATTGCTGTGATGCCAATGGGCAAGTTATAGATTCTGTAACCACTAATTCTTCACTATATAATAACTGCAAATTAATAAGTATAGAGTATTATACACAGCATCCAAAACTGCTGTAGCAAACAGGGCAAACCCTACTGTTCTTTTTTTTAACAGTATTATTGCAGTTGCTTGAAACTTCTTAAAGTTGATATAATTAGCAGTGTAAAGAGGTTTCCACAGTAGCTCTCATTTGTACCCTATTACTGTGTAATACACACCTTAATAAATACATTTAGTAATGTTTTTTCAAGCTCTAAAAACTATTACTTAGTCTTCTAGTTCAAGTTTTTCATATTAAGTCCCTGTTTGAGGGGAATTTCTATTTTTCTGGAAGATTTTAGCAAGAGCTATTTGGCTATAACTGAGTAAAAAAGTGAAGGAACAAGTATATGTATTGGCAAGAAAAAGCAAAGAAATAGTCAAGGTATGAAATTCAATATGATCTGCCTTATGTCCCGTAACACAACCAACAGTTAGGACCTTACACTTTCTGACTCTTAGTCTAACGGGCACAGGATAACTTAAAGGCTGGGTGATTTCTGGTTTTCTGTCGCTTAAGGGCTTCTGCATGGTCCTGTTATTCCTTTGTAAACTATGGAAAGTTAAAAGGTCTTTGATCTTTCACATACCTCAGCTGGCAAATCTCCATTTTCCACTAGCAATCTCTTTTGAAAGCAGCTGCCATCCCAGATTTTTGGCTCCATAATCAAGTCTCAAAAATCAGATTGTAAAAAGTCCCATTAGCCTTCTGTTCAACATTATTGAAACATTATTGTGGAGTTCCACAAATGCTGAAAAAGAAGGCTGTGTTTCTGAGAAAGGGATTTTCACACCACCAGTCATTTTAACAATGCATAATCCTTCATGTTTTCTCAGATGAAATTTCACAAAAGGTATAGTAGAAGTCATGTGTAGATGCAGGAGAGACCGAGTGTAAGTGCATTTTTGGCCATTAATAATCCTGGGTCTCAAATATCTTTTGGGTCATCTCTTTTTCATTCATTCTAGCACATGCTCTTACAGGTGAATGGGCACTTGACCCCATTAACATAAGGGCAGCATTCTCAACTGATGTTTCCTAGGCTTGTTATGTTCTGAATTCTCAGGAGTCACAGGATAATCTACATTCTGTTTGACTTGTCATGCAAGACATATAATACTTATTTGGTACCTTTTATCTCAGGAGAACATGCACTGAACTGGAGTCCAGGATTGCTGATTTCAGTAGTCAGGAGGTCCTGACACTTCTGTGCAGTTTGGAGAGCCTTTGGTTGACACGGCCTGGTATCTGAACCAATCAAATATTTATTTCCTACTTCCTAAGTTTAACTTCAGAAGTTTAACTCACATCTTAAGCTACATGATTACTCGTAATCTAGTTGCCAGAGATATATTTTGGCTGTCTTGCTCTAAGTGCTCTGTAACTGAGATACTTCTGAATGAAGTACAGATATATCCAGGGTTCCTAGCCCACTCTGGGCCTGTCTAGCCTGCACAATCCACGTGTTAAATTCTTGTTTAATGGATACTTCACAGAAAGGTCCATCTCTGAGCAGTGTCTGCTCACAGCAGGCATTTCAGCAACATCCCTTTCATGCCTACAGACACTGCATTCTTTGGAATCAAAAGCATTGGTAACTGCAAAGGGCTGTCCCAGGGCAGGCAGGTTGCTTGGTCAAGGATTGGTTCACGAGGACCAACAAAGGTTTTCACAAGCTGCATCCCAGGAAAGTATTCCAAAGGCCTTGTCTTTTCAAGCTCAGCCTATTTTTTCCTAGTTTACCAAGGAAATATCCCCTGCTTTCTACCTTTTATGGAAGCCTAGCCTGTCCTCTAGTGGCTGGGGCATTAAACATTATACAGGTGGGAGAGGACTTGACAAAGGTGGCTCGAGTGAGCACTAAACAGCTGCAGCACGGTGGTTCTGCTGACTGAGCTACGCTGCTGCTGTGTACAAAACTGCTGGTACTGGTAGGTGTAATGCTGTTTGTGTCTGTGAAACAGCCCATGAGAAAAGATAAAAAGCCTTCAGTGAGGAGCGATTTCTGGGCTCTTTCTCAAGCCTGCTGCCAGTTAAGAGGAAAGAACATCTACTGCAGCTTAAACTGGGTTGAGGGGAAAAAGAGCAGTCAGGGCTGCCTTTGTGTGATTGCTCTGGAAAGAAAACCATAATTATGTGGAATAATGTGATGAATGTTTTATAACGGAAGTACAAAATAAGTGAGCTTTATTGATTCATTTGTAATGTACACACTATGTTAAAAATCATTAAGTTGAGAATTTTAAGTTGCTTACATTTGAAGCTCTTGTTCTGTTGGTTCCCAAACACTCACATATTGAGGAATTAATAGCATTGGTTTTCCTCAAGTAGACTGACTGCTTACCTGCAAGAATTTCTCTTTCTTTTTCCCCATGGACTGTAGCAAAGGAAGAGCTGCAGCTTTGATCTTACTGACTGGCAGCCTCTTCTATTCCTCTGGCATGCACTTTAATTTTTTTAAGGCAAAATGAAAGAATTGGTTTTTGTGGCATTCTCCTCTGCTATGTCAATTTCTCATGAATATCTTTTTAGCAAAAGGGATTTTTATATACATTTCCTTAGATTTTTCATCATACTGTTCAGTATCCTGATGTTAAGATTTATTTCTGTTAAAGTGCTGAGGAAGCTGTGGCAGCAATAAGGCTGTTAAAAGGTAGATGTGAAATGCGAAGTAGCATATGTATGTAAGTAAATTACACTTGATACAGCAAAAGAGATCAGAACAGGGGGCAGAGAAGATGGCGCATGGAGAACTATAAAAGGCACTGGCAGATTATCAGCATCTGAATTAATCATTTGCATCCACACTGTAAAGCAGAGAGGAGCTATAAGCCTAAAGGAAGGCACAGTTTGAGTTTTACTTTGCTATCATCTCCATGTAACCCCAAACATACTGCTGAAATCTCTATCACTTCCTACTCTTCTCCCACGCTACTCAAGGCCGGTTGTGTTGACAGTAAACTGAGGCTTATGGTTATACACAGATTACTTTTGAAGATATGATCTAGATCCTGAAATATTTTGTAGAAAATATTTCACAAAGAACTTTGCAAAACAGGAAGACCTGCTGCTCTGCATTCCTTCCTCTGCTCATCACTTTTTTAATCATGTGTGCATTAGTATCCTTAAAAAACCTGCATTTTGCAGGCCACACTACCACAACAGAAGGGTGTGGATGGTTTTCATTCTATATTACGCTCACCTTTCTCATGCTGTGTGTTGGGTTCCCTCCAGTTGTTAAATCCTGTTCACAGGCTGTACTGTCCAGCTCATTTTTCACCTACAATAAACCAGAGCCTTTAGGACACAGAAGACAGGATGGACAGCAGGCTGGAGGCATCACAAAAATTCCTGAAATGCGAACTGCACCTTCCTTCTGCTGTGCACTTACTACTGGGGGAACAGACACAGGGGTCTGGAGAGCTGCGAAAACACTTCGCAAGCTGCTTATTATAATTTAAAAGCTAGTATTTCCCCACTCCCGCCCCCCAACCCAGTCAAGGACATCTCTGGTGAAGCAAGGGCAGGGACCGGCAAGTCGGGCCCAAGTGTGCGTACCGGGGAGCTCACCTAAGGCAAACGACAACATCTTCCAGGAGGGGACTAAATCCTTTCCAGGATGGTCTTACTCCCCTGCCCCAGCCCAGGGCTCCCCGCCTGGCGGCCGCCCCTCCCGGGGCTGCCACCTGCCGCCACCGGCCTCGCTGGGCCGGGCCGGAGGGTGGCCCGGGCGGCCGAGGCGGCGCCGGGTCACAGCCCAGCCGCAGGCCGAGGCGGGAGGGAACCCAGCCGGGAGCCGCAGCCCCGCTGGCTGCGGCGGGCAGGGCGGGCAGCCGCGGGGGCCTGGGCGAGCCCATCGCGCCGTGCGCGGAGGGAGGGAGCGAGTGAGGGAGGACGGACCGAGCGACCGGCGGGGGAGCCGCCGCCGCCGCCGCCGCCAGCCGGGTGTGCGGCGACCTGATCCCTGTCCAACATGGTCGCCGCTCATACCTCCCATTCCTCATCCTCCGGCGAGTGGATCGCTTGCCTGGATAAAAGGTATCGGCATCTTCCCAGGAGCGGCTGCGGAGGGATGCTGTGTGCGCGTAACCTGCCTCCCTGCATGTGTGCATGTATGTAGGGATGGATGGATGTATATGTGTGCGTGTGTGTGTGCGCTGACACCCACTTCTCGCTCCCCGTCAGCTCCTGCCTTACATAAGGAGCGTGCAGGTGGGAAGCAAAATGCCCGGAGGAAGCAGAGCTGGGCCGGCGGGGCAAAATGAGGGCTCGAAAAGCTGCGGGCAGCGGAGGGCACGGGCAGTCCCCGCTGGGACAGCCACTCTCCGCTGGGCTCCGCTGCCCGGAAAAAGCTACACGTGGTGGATGAGGGGGAGCTCAGGGCGGGGAGAGGGTGTCGCGGCCCGGGGGCCTGGGGCTGCCGGCCGGGGACCCGCCGTTCCGGCCGTGGCAGACCCGCTTCTCGCCGCTTTCGCGCCCCAGTCCGCCCTCTGCCTCCCCACGCAGCCCTTCAGCACACCAGCCCCTGCCTCACCGTACCTCAGCACACTAGCCCCCGCCTCACCTCAGCGCACCGCGCCTCACAGCCCCGCGCCTCGCCTCAGCGCTCTCCCCCCGCCCCCCCGCACAGCCGCCTCACAGGCTGGGCGGGAAAGGACGGACCCTCGCCTCAGAGCGCTGCCTGGCTCCAGCAGGTGCGGGACTATTGGCCGGAGCGGGGGGGGGAATAAAAATGTCGCCTGGCCGGGGCCGCCGGCGGCTCCCTTCAGCGGCGACAGCCTCCTCCCCGCTGCGGCGTCCTGGGGCCTGCGGGTGTCCCCCGGGCGGGCGGCAGCGCTGGCTGCGGGTCAGGCATGGGCGGGCGGCCCGCACCGCGTGGGTGGCACTTACGGCTGGAAAACGTGTGCTCAGAGGTGCTGGGCTCACTTCTAAAGATGCAGACGAATTATTTATGTATATTTATATATACATGTATATATACATATATATATATATATATTTGGAGTGCTTTTCTGGGTGTTGCAGCAGAAAGTGATTCTCGCAGTGACGAGTTGCATGGTGGGCAGTTTGAAGGTCCTTTGCTGTATTCCTACCTTCAACACTTACTGGATTAGTTCAGAAGTGATTTGATATCTGAACACTCACTGTGTCTCCTGTAGTCTAGGAAAATAGTTTACAAAAATGGAGACCATAAATATGCTATACGGTTTTAAAGAAAGCTAAGAGAGAGAGTTCACTTAAATGGTGTCCAGCGGTTTACTGAGCATTATCAGCTGACTTTGACAGTTGATGCCATTTGGGGCTGTGCTGTGGAGAGAAGCCTTTATGTACACAGAAGGAACCTTCCTCGCTTCATAATTTCTACCATTGTGTCCTAGTGTTGTAGGACTGCACCCCAATGAGGTTTTCCTTAGCAGTCCTGGCAGCAAACTATAAGAAGCTAAGGAAACTTTTGGTTTAGACACCTACCACAAATACTGATCCCCCTCTGTAACACATGACTCAAAAGAAGGCTAACCTCTTAGAGGTTAAATAATGCGTATAAATGTTGAAAGTACTCTAAATGTACACACAAACAGAACTGATGATGGTAACCTGATAATATAAAAACCAAAGTGAAGCAGAAGGCTTGGTTCTCCGCTCTGTAAACTGAGTGGAGTGGGTGTGAGGGAGTAGAGTATGAGCCCCAGTACTTTTGAATAGCAGATGGTGTAATTTCTGAGGTTTTCTAAATGCAATACATTGTTAGATCTAAATTGTAAACTGAAGTTCAGGGGTTTGTGCTTAATGAGTTACATAGCCTTGGGGAGTGAGTGGTGTTTTTAGGAAACACCTGAGAAGCATTTAATTTAGAAATCTCTCTGCCATTATAATTATATGAAAATTAATATGCTGATCATTTTTATAATGGGGATTTCAGTAGAGCTATTAAGATGAGACTTTTTCTTCCTTTTTTTTTTTTTTGACTTGGAGTGAGCTAGTAGCACCAATTTGTTCAGTGAAAGGAATCAGTTCCAGGTATCCTAAAGGATTATACATTATTATCCTTTTCCAGAAGGCAATCTGGATGTGGGACAAACCCAGGACATGAGAGACTGTATTTTTCTCCTGGTCTCTGCCATGCTTTGCTTTGTGATCACAGGAAATACACTTACGTGTTTTCTTCTATTTTTCCATTTAAAAAATACAGTTAAAGCTATGCTGGAAAAGTACTATAGGAATCTAAGTACTATTTGATAAAGCATTTTTAATTAATTTACACACTTGTATTTCTAGAGTGTATTTCTTTTCTATAGATGATCTATCAGTGTACTCATTTGAATTATTATGTAATTTCTATGTATTTTAAACCTTTTAAAAAAATCTTACAGCATTTTTAACCTACATGTGAATTCTGTAAATACAGGATCATTTAATGAGTCAGTTCTCTGTAAGATACCATGCATTTCTATTAAATAATAAAGATAGTTTTATTATGTTTTAGTTAATAAATATATTCATTTTTTCAAGGGGAAGGCTGTTCTACAACTGGTATGCTTCAGAATTTTAGGTGACCCTCATTTTAATCAGATGATTAAAATGGCATGTAATATGGATTGTCCAACTTCATTCTTAAAAAAAAAAAGGAGAATTAAACTCTAAATTGAAGTAATATAAATCATGTACAGACATGATATATTTTGTATATGTTCTTCATGTTTTTCCCCAAGTCACCCACCAAACTAAAACTACTAACATCTAAAATGAGAGCACATAGAAAAGGGAAGAACCACTAAAATGTTTCAGGAGAAATGTTATTATGTGTTGGATACTGTGGGCTGGAACCACCAGTGCTTCGACCATACAGCCTCCATGTGTGGTTACTAACCACAAAAGCTGAAGATCAGCACTTAAAAATAAAATATACAGGATGGTATTTATATATAAAGTCACAAGTGCAAAAGTACAGAAAAGCAGGAACAGAGAAGTTAAGAACATTGTGCTCTGTCAAGAATGTTTTATTTTAACAGGAGAGACAGGATCATCATTGATTGACTGTACACCTGGAGGTGTAAATAGTTTTTCTGTTAAGGAAACTCTGTCCTTTTATCTTTAAAGTAAACAGTTGCCTTACCACTGTTTTCCTAGGGAGCAGAAGCATGCATGCATCCTAGCATTTTTCTGTATGTCCAATCTACACATAATTAAAAGAAGGTTGCTGATTTATGCAAGTGTGTATAATTAGCTTAAGAACAATATCTTCCCTGCTCTTATGGTTTCTTTCACACCGAAGACTGTCTAATCAAGAAATTTCCATGTTGACATTTCCTTATTGAATGGTAGACAAAATATTTTTTGCATAACTGTGATTTCTCTAAACCTGATCAAATTCAGATGTTTTACCTGGATTCAAATACAAACTTTTAAATTATGTCCAGCATTTGCAACAGTCAGAGATCCCAGGATTTCATACTTGCCCACATGTTGTGTTTTTCTCTGTATTAAGTATAACCTTCAGTGCCTTAGCAGACTGGAGGAGCAGATCACAGAGCAGAGTGTGTAACTTTGCTACCCCGTAATGCTGAGAATGTTATGATCTTTGCTCAGCTGTTTGTAAATTATTTAAATATGAATGGATGTTTCGAGAACATATTGTACACACTGAGCTTTTATATCCTTGTTAGACTTTGGACTTGCATAATTTACATCTAACAAAAGCAAAATAACACAGGATAGTATCTCAGATTTGAATATAAATTTAGACTGAAGCCGTGTAACTGCAGCATATTTGAATCGGGATTTGGTTTTTAGTTCATTGTAACATATATTTGAGATGTAAGTCATTTGTATATGGTTAGTAATCACCAGGTCTCTTGTGAGTATACAGATAGCCTGGGATGAATAACTGATATTCTGAAAGAGTTGTTGTAAAAGAAATATAGAAAATTCTTGTCAAATATAATGAGATATAAATTTATAATCAAGAAATATTGTGAATATTTTAAAATTGCTTTATGATGCTACTTTTTTTACTTTAAAAATATTTTTATGCGACTGGTAAAACATTCACTGACTTCTATATATTTTAAATTTCTACATTTGCTTTTTATTTGTAACACATCCATGGAAATAACACCACCATTTTTAACCTAGTTTGGATCTAAACAAAATCATGGGCATACACTGCAGCTCCTGTCGGCCCGTGTCCTCGTTGTGTTTTCTGTGTGTGCAGGATGTGGCTAAGCTGGTGTGTACTTGGATCCAGTGGGAATAAATCAGCAACAGACACTGCTGTGGATGTGGAAACTTGGAGACAGAGCAGTATAGACATGGCCCGTGTGCTTTCTAGCTCTCATGCAAAGATGCAGTCTTCTGAAGAGTGATGATTAATGACAAATTTCTCTTTCTGCATCACGCCGCTCATTTTCTAGTGCAATGCAAAGGTGCAGTCTTTGCTGAATAATAAGAAAGCCCTTTTTCTTTCAGTATCTCCTCAGAGAGACCAAAATAATTGTTAATATAGCTTGCCATGAGCTTGTAGGTCTGTGCATTTTGTTGAAAAATGACTTCAAAATAACTCATGTAAAGAGTAGGAGTTGTATTTTAAACATGTTCAAGCTGTTTTATTCCCTGCTCGCAGACTTACATATTTCTAGTATCAGCTTTCATTTGTTACATGTGGTTGCAATAAGTTACACACTTGTTCTACGGCCAGGTATTAAGGGGAAGAAATAGCGGTTGCCCTAGGCATTCATGTGTATAGACATTGTCATGACCCACCTGAGCAAACTAACGTATGTATATGCCTCTTAGGACATATCTGTAAATTTATTTGGTGGTATAGTTTTCCGAAGTGGCCACATAATTGCTGTGGTACTTGTGTAACTGTAGGTTTTCACCAGATGATACTGGAAACATGTCTAAACTGTCAGTGCCTGAGTTATTTCTGGCTCGTTCTTAGGATTCAATCTCTGAAATTCTGAGCACATTAAATTTATTTTATAACAAAACCTCATGTTCCAGCAAAGAAATAAACCCTCAACAAACCAGCTAGTTCAAATCATGCCCTCAAAGTCAGGTGGTCACCAGATATTTTTCGAATGTAAGTATTTTTCCTATCCAGTGTGACATTTAGTTTTGTCTGTATCTTACAATTTGCTGCATTTAACAAGCTCATATATCCCATGATACTCCCTTTGTTCTGTTAGTATTTTCTGCACTGTATTTGGCATCATCACTTACTACTCCTGCTGCTTTATCAATATCCTTAAAGAATGTTTCCTCAACTGACTTTCCACTTCATTGCTGAATTCAGGAGTTGTCAAAATGTATGTCAATGTAAATCTGTAGAGGTTATTTCATAGTTTCTGTAAGTTGTACATTCTCATTAGCTGTAACCATGCAGATCCTAAATGGGTAAATGTGCATTTAGTGCAGTGTGTTGGTGGATGGCAGTGGCCAGAGTTTGAATTAAAGGATATAATCAGTTATGCTTATTGTTCAATTATAAATTTAATTTGCAATGTGTCTCAGAGCCTGTCTTCATATTAAAGTGCTTTTAATGTCTATTATGAAGCCACAGTGCTGGTTAATGTAATTTCATCCAGATCTACTTCTGTCAAATGGAATTTTAACTATCCTGAGCTCCAGTTCACATTGGTGAAAGTTGCAGGGTTTATTCAGAAAGGTTTAGTCACACCTTGGTTGCAAACCATGTACCACACATAAAAATTTTAATAAATGAAAGGAGAAAATTTCCTTACAGTTTTATTTATTCTCTTGAAGTATTTAGTCTTTTAAAAATGCATATGAAGGTGAAAAACCTGGTTTTATGTTTTGTTACCTAATATAGCTGTATTGCTTAGGTAGTACATTTTAAACTTGAGATAAATATGAGTTTTGTTACTTAATAAATACATCTTTTGCCATATTGGCATAATAAATAGATTCATTAATGTTATCTTAATGATGATGACAACAGTTACAATGATGATACATTTATTTAAAATACTTCGTAGAAACTGTTCAAACTTTGCATGAGTTTTGCAGGCATGTGGAAAAGCAGTTAACTGATGCCATGCTATTTAATTATTCTCATTATGCTCTCTCACTAGGTAAAACTATACCAATCTCATTCTATAGATTATAAGCACTTAATAGAAATGAGTTTGAGTGCTCCTACTTTTAGTGTTACACTGTAAATCTGGAGGTTTTTCACAGGCAAAATTCCATGTCCTAGTAAGGACTAAGGGCCACCTCAGCTTGGGACACCAAGTGTTATTTCATTCCTTACCCTTAAACACTGAGGACATTTCCCAGGAGCTCTGATCAAATGCAAAGGCATTTTGTTGTCAAACAACTTTGATCCTAATTAATTTTTGTGCTTATTCACGATCTTAACCAAACAGCTAAACCTTATACTAGATGTTTGTGTGTGTGTCATTTGATAGAATTAAGAAGTTTTAATTCTGGGATACAGTTAAGGTTCCTTGTATGTTTCCATGCTGGCTGTTTTGTGTGTGGTGGTGGGTTTTTTGTTTGTTTGTTTTGTTTTGTTTTGTTTTATTGGTAAAACACAGCTTGAGTAGAAGGTACATTCTCTAAAATAGATAATTGGTTAAATTATTTACTGAAATTCTCTCCCAGATTCTAGCTTCATTTCCAAATGTGCTGGATCAAAATGTGTGCCCTCATAGTCAAAATTTGTGGAAATTTAGTTGCACACAGTAACATTAAACCCAGTATATTTTGAAGAAAAGCTACTGAAACAAATGTCTTTCAGTAATGCATTATTAAGAAACATTGTAAGGAATATGACAATTTTCAGATTACTACTATGCATATTACTTAGAAGTTTGCGTGCCTCTTTGTTTAGAGCACATCTGTGTGTCCCCATTCAAATGCCCATTTCACAAACTGCAAGTGGAGGTGACTGCTGCTGATACAAAGTGCTGTAGTGCAGCTGCTGGCTATAAAAAGCCACTAGGAGCACGACTTTAATTTGTCTTTCCCAATAAATGTGGAGTTTGGTTTCTCACTGTGGTGCTTATTTTTCAAACTCTGAAAAGCATGGCTCAGCTACCTGTGAGAGTGCTTGTCTTTCCATGGTGACTCGCTTTACTGTGGTCATGAAGCAGTTTTGTCAGAAGAAAGAGCTTTTCCTGCAGTTGTTCTGCCTGACACAAGCCACTCCTTGCCACATCAGTGGAACTGAGCCCAGCGCTCACCTTCCTCTGAACTAGATGGAAACCCCATCTCTTGAGCCTTCAGCAACTCTCAAGAAAAAGAGCTACACAGTCTATGTATTAAATCCCCCCAAATCTTGTCCTTTTGACAAGACCAGAAGTGGAAGGGATTTCTGAACTCACATTTCAGAAAGAGCACTGAGAAAACAGTGTTCATTAAGTTTATACACCCTGATGCATGTTTTTTGCTAACCCTGTTTGCTTTTCCCCTGTCCAACTGCATCAAACAACTACAACCACTAGACACTGAGATCCTACAGATAGGCTTGAATTGAATCAGCTATGGACAGTTGTATGGATGGAACAGTCTCAGACAGAGTTTTTCTAGGAAAATGGGATATTCTGAGAATGAGCTCCATTTTTTCCCTCGTTGGGTTTTGCTGTTATTTGAGAGTCTGTAAGTTAAGGGAGTTAGTATTCCAAGAGTTAGGGCATTTTGGGTAGAGATCTTGTATAAATGGCTTTTAAATCTGTTTGCAAGCTGCACCTCCTAATCTTCTTAAAAGGATTTTGACAAGAGGGTTAATGCGTATTAGTACCTGTCAGCTAGCGCACAGTCAAAAAAAGAGGAATGGGTGAAAATCTTGCTTAAAATATTTCAAAAGGGAGCTGTTGTAATTGGTTGTGGTTTGAAGTAGTAAGAGGATGTCACGGTTGTGTAGAAGCAACCGTATACACCAGAGAGTTATTATTCTCATCTGCATTTAATAAGAGTAAGTTGGAGTATAAATGAGAATAGAAATTTAATCCCTCCTAGACTTAATTTAATAAGAAAGATGAGAGATAGAGATTCAATGTGAGTAGGATCTGGCCTTCTTCCCTGAGACAAAGATTTAGATCCCTTAAGTCTTTGGTTCCAAAGAGGAAATTTTATAAAAATTCTGTTGGAAGGAATGCTTACACTGTGGGTGTAACAATAAGATGATAAAGATACGTATTTATGAGCCTAGTCTTTGTTCTTTGTAAGCTACCTGACTTTTGTTCATTTAGAAGCTCATGCACTGGCTGAAAGAACGTTTTTGTCAGTAAAATTAATGAGGAGCATTTGAGTTAGTGATAAGTCCAACGATCACTGACCGTTGTCTATCTTTCTGGTACCCATTTTTACATAAATTATTTCTGCATCTGATCCAGCATGATCTCCTGCAACATTCTATGTTTATTTCTGTGCATGGTGGTAGGCATGTAGTCTGTTAAGAAAGACTCTTTCTAATGCTGTCAGTTAGTGGTTGACTTACCTCCTGATTCACAACATTTGATAATCACATTTAAAATGTATGTTATGGAGCTAATTCACTTTAGTTTCATAAATATGTTTTTCTGAACCTGCTGAACTGCTGGCCCATAAGCTACTTTGTTGGAGGGAGTTTTACAATTTTATTTTTGTTTGATTTGTTATTAAAGTGTTAATGTAATAGATTTAAAATATTTTAAATATTTAGATTAAAACTCTTTACCCTTACCAATGAAGAGTTATGATTCTTACTCACCTATTTAATTTGTCAAGCATTAAGAGACAGGAACTGCGTGAAGAAAATGTACTTATTAAAGTTGTATTTCTTGCTTGCAAGTGAGAAAACGGAACACTCAAATTAGTTTGTACCCAGTAAAATGCAAAAGAGAGATGTGTTTATAGGAGTTACTGCTGATATCTAAAGCTTTTCTTTTAGCGAGGCAGAGAACTTCTATTTTGGGCACCAATTCCACAGACCTCTTATATGTTTGGACATCTGTTTATTCATGTTGCCTTACAAACTTAAAAATATATATCATTCTAAGCTCTTTAGGATACGGACTGTATCATCATATATACTGTTACAGTAATTGCTGCAGCAAGACTTTGGTGCTGCATGGTGCTTCTTGACACTGTCGTGTTGAAATGATAATAATAATCATGCTCGGGTTGATAGTGGGCAGTTGTTAGGATGTTTTGGAAGGGTTTCATTATGGACCTCTGAAATGCATTTTAACTGGTTTATATTATAGTGTGACATTTAATGCAAAGATTTGCAAGTTTGGTGCATGCAGGTGGGGATGTTTCTCTGATAAAGCCCTTGAGAATTGTGTCCTTTGTTTTTTGCAGACCTTTGGAACGTTCCAGTGAAGATGTAGATATAATATTCACACGACTGAAAGAAGTAAAAGCTTTTGAGAAATTTCATCCAAATCTTCTCCAGCAGATATGTCTCTGTGGATACTATGAAAATTTGGAAAAAGGAATCACATGTAAGAGAGATTCATATAATGATCTATTTTATGTAGATAAAATTGGGGATTAGGCTGGGATTGTCTCTGGGAGATCGATGAGAGAGCACCATCAGTGGAATGGCTATAAAAATGTTTACAGTCATAGTCATGGGGGAAGGCAGGACTAAAGTGCTGCTTGCTCTACAAATACAGTGTGTAGTGAATCTATGGTAACAAGGCACACATTGCTGGATTTAGGACTCTGCCACTGTTTTGTTGTAAGATTAGAAGCAAGTCATTGCACTTAAGCCTGATTCTTTCCCTGTAAATGTATTATTGCTCTCTTTTGTAGATGCTTTGTGATGTCAGGGGCAAAAGTATATTACATAGGCACATCACTAGTAGCTTTCAGTTTGTAGTCACTCCGGATAACACGAACCAGATTTGCAGAGCTGTGTATTCCTGTGAGGTGCAAAAGCTCTGTGCCTGCTCTGGCAGCCTGTGTGCCAGATGAAGGGGGGCAGCTGTGCTTGGTCTGTGAAGCTGAGATGGAACTGAGTGGTGATCCTGTGATGGGAATGTGCAAGTTCTCAGAGCTGTACCAGGGCAATGGCTGATGGAGACCTGTGGTGTTTGATAGAGTCTTGGGTACTCCTGAGGTAAATCTGGCACGCTTTAGGCACACAGCACTGGGGCTGCTTAGAGTTGTAGGAATTTCGGTGTTCTGTAATCACACAGTTGGAATGCCTAAACATCCAACTCCTGCAGTTGCCAAAACTTTTACTGAAGTTAGTGGGTGCTGTGTCTGCATTGGAAGATTCTGAATTTCAAAGGGACATTGTTCAGAAGGTATTTTTGGGGTTGGTTGGTTGTTTTGTTTAACTAAGATAGCAGTAAAAGAGAGGCAAACTGGGGAGAAGAGTGGAAAAATTCATATGCTTTCATTATTTCTGTAGTGTATCAACTGTTTTACTAAAATACGTGCTTTCCAGTGTCATTGTAAGTAGCCTGATATGGCAAAGTCTATAGTGCCAGCAGTGACTACAATAGTACAGTAATATGAGGGGAAATGTTTATTAATGGTTCTAAACTTAAGGAGATAGCTCTTATTAACAAGATTTCATCTTTGCAGTGTTCCGTCAGGGTGATATTGGAACAAACTGGTATGCTGTTCTGACAGGATCACTGGATGTGAAGGTTTCTGATACAAGCAACCATCAGGTAAAATAGATTTTTTCATCAAACCCATCCAGTCAGTGGTACAAAGAAAGAGTGTGACTTATGCTGGGGTAGATAGCGACAACATATATTGTACAGATATTTTTTCTTATCACAAGCATGTTTCTCTGAGTCTCTTTTAGTCTCATTTGTCTTTTGTCTATGGAGGCAAACCCTGCCATTGATTTCAAGAAGACTGAAATGTAATGCTCTGAAAAGGGGTCTACATTTTAATATGAAACAAGTCTCCTCTGTCTTTTCTAGTAGTGCCTTATGAAGTTAAGCTAAAGATCTAAAAGTTTTTAATTAATTCCCTGGAGATATTTTAATTCAATCCTTGTTCAGAAAGTTCAAACCAAACCCTCCAATGGTGGAGTCTGATAACAGTATGCTGCAGTCTTCACTGCAAGAATGGGAAAGTATTATAGTAATAGCAGAGTACTGGAGCCACTGCCATGTTAGACCAGAAGCCTACTGATAATACCTATTCAGTGTTAAGAAATAAAAGAACAAGTAAGATTCCTCCAAAGTTGCAAGCGATTTCTCAGTGTCTTGGCATTCCTGAATTTACAAAATCAGGAATTTAGAGTAAATACAAAAAAAAGATGAGATATTTTTCCTGGAGAGAGCTCCAACCCATGCTGTCAAGTGTTGTGCTGATAAGACGCACACTTCCTGCTGTGAGCTGAGTCTTCTGAGAAGGCGTCATGTCCCATTCCAGTTTGAGAGCTGGGATCGTGTAGCTCAGTGTGGGCTTTTACCTCTGACATGTCACGTGCATGGTGCAGCTACTCAGGTAGCTACTTCAGCTACCTGAAGAATAATACTACCCCTTTTTCCAACCTTGATTGAATATAGCATGCGTGGGGGGTGGTGTTGGTGGTGTTTTCTTTGTCCAAGGCTTGGCTGATTGGGGAAGGTTTCTAGCTCATAGGAGTTTGGCATAAATTGTATTTTTCACTTTGTTGAGCCGTGCAGCATCAGGGAGATTGGGTCAGAATGCAAATCAGGGCAGTGTGTGAACACTGCGTCTTTCTACTTCTTACGGTAAAATGACAGATACAAAAGGAACTTCTTTCACATAATTATTTTTAGTAACCTCTTCACTATACTAAGTAGTGACTGATTGAGAGTATAATTACTCTAATTTGAGCAATTCTCAGCATGGTCTGTCTGTCATTGGTATTGTCACAATTTGGAACAGTACTGAGGTCTCATGAGACCCTTTTCTGTGTAGATCTGAAGCAATCAGGAATATTTTCTGGTGTTTGCCAAAAGATGGCACTACACGGTTGTTAAGGACCAATGTTCTTTACTGAATCAGAAAGAAATATATCCACAAAAGTTTTCTGGATGTTGAAGCTAAATTAAGAATTTGTTTGGAGCGTTGATTTGTTGCATTAGATGGAGTATGAAAGACTTCAGCCTTTTAAGAAATCTAATGTAAATATTTTTTTCTGCTTATTCAGGTTCCCTGCATTTTTCTGCCAATAGGAAAATACAGAAGTACAATTCATGTAGTTCTAGCAATTGTATTCTGCAGTAATTTCTTAACCTTGTGTTTCCTTCTCCGAGGAGAAATGAACTGAATTCTTAATGCTCCCTAGTTCATAGAATCATAGAATAATAGAATGGTTGGGCTGGAAGGGACCTCAAATTTCATCTAGTTCCAGCCCTCCCGCCATGAGCAGGGACACCTTCCACTAGACCAGGTTGCTCAAAGCCCCATCCAACCTGGCCTTGAACACTCCAGGGATGGGGCATCCACAGCTTCTCTGGGCAGCCTGTTCTGGTGCCTCACCGCCCTCGTGGGGAAGAATTTCTTACTTATATATAATCTGAATCTGCCCTCTTTCAGTTTAAAGCCATTACCCCTTTTCCTATCATGACATGTCCTTGTAAAAAGTCCCTCTCCAGCTTTCTTGTGGGTCCCCTTCAGGTACAGGAAGGCTGCTGTAAGATCTTCCTGGAGCCTTTTGTTCTCCAGGCTGAATAACCTCAACTCTCCTAACCTGTCTCTGTATGAGAGGTGCTCCAGCCCTCTGATCACCTTCTGGTCCTCCTCTGGCTTTGCTCCATCAGGTCCATGTCCTTCTTATGTTGGGGGCCCCAGAGCTGGATGCAATACTGCAGTGGGGGTCTCAAGAGACTGGAGTAGAGTGGGAGAATCACCTCCCCTGACATTTTGGTCGTGCTTCTTTTGATGCAATTGCCACAGGATACAGCTTCACTGCCAAAAGTGGAGCAAAGAGATACAGAAGTTCGCCTGAATTTACAGGTTTAAAATTTTGTAGTCTCATGTAAAAGTAGAGAAGGACTATGCTGTCTTTTCTAGGAAGAGAGAAGCTAACTTTGTATTTAGGTTCCTATTAGTTAAAAGGTCTTTAGACATGACTAATAATCTTTTACCATGTAAGGTAAGCAGGAAATTGTACTAGATGACCTCCTGAGTTTTCTTGCAGCTTGAATTATCCTATGATTATAAGATGATGATGCCTACAATGTTAATTTAAGGATGGAAAATAATAAACTTGATTAAAATATTTTATGCCCACTTTTACTAGGTGTTTAGCTGTCTGCCTGGGGAACTTAAATTTCAGCAAGCCTGGAAACAATTGCTTTGCGTAGCAGCTACCATGTGCTAACTCTTCATGCATTCACCTTTGGTGGTTGGTAGCTTGTTCCCATTAAACATGCAGTAAGTTATTGTGCCCTTGGTGCTTACTAAGAATGTCTTAATGGCCTTTGCTTCTGCAGAGGCATGTAGTTATGTCTTGCACTAGAAATTATATCTAAATGCACTAATGGATCGAGACTTCAGTGCAGCTAGTGAAGTATTAATTCATGCACATTCTTGCTGCACATTAGCTTACTCATGCGGATACCTGTGATTTCTCACAGAAAATGATAGTAATACTGATTAAGACCAAGTTGAGAATTCATATAAACAGAAATATTAACATTACCTATATTTGCTATTATGATAAGAGTAAGCATTCCATGTACTGATTTAAATGTTTTAATAAAGACAAACATACACATTTGGGATCTCATAAATAAGGCCTTGCTTTCATATTGGTTTGGAAAAATCCTTTCTGGCTGCTTGCAAAACTGTGTTTTGTCACAAGAGGGCAGTGTCAGAATACATAACAGAGTGCAGGCAACGTTCAATACTTAAATGTCTAGTTTGAAAATCATATTCAGCTATTTGCAATATACCTGTCTTAAAGAGTTTGATCAGAGCAGATTTCTCTGTTACTGTCAGTTCTGTTCCACTGAGGTGGTAAAATATGCTGGGTGCTGCAGATCATGATGGTAATTTCATTTGCCATTGAAGTGAGGGAATACAATTTAAAATACAAGGATCTGACAGTATTACCCATCCAGCACATCCTGCGTGGTGGGTGGTCTCCTTTCTGTACAAGTTATTTATGAATTTTCTGGCTGTCCAACATTCAAGAAGAGACTGAAGAGGATTTTTTTTAAGGTAAAAATGTCACACTATGAATTGCAGAGGTAAGTGTAATGAACTGATTTGGTTTTGCCTGAACTTGTTTGTGACAAATACCTTGATATATATTGTACTAAAAAGTCACAAAAAGACTTGGTAATTCCCCTTCAAAATAAACAGAAAATGCAGCCTGTTTAGAACGTATCAGGAAGAGGTCTTTACCCTCAGTTTTTAACAAATTCGGAATTTAGTTTTTATTTGGCACTACTAGCTTCCCAATGTTACAACCAAGATATATAGCTATAGAAGCTCCTCTTAGAGGTATTCCTAGTTTGATGTTGTCTTAAAAGTACTGCTGACTGCCTTATGTATGTTTAATTTTTGAACTCTGTTTTCAAAATGAGCGGGTTCTGAAGAATGTCTGTTAGTGATATCTCAGAATAAAGCTGGGAATAAGTGCATTATGACAAAAGCATCAGTGTGACATCTTTGCCAGATTCTGCAGCATTGTGTTTTACTGAATTAGATTCAGAGCCTTTTACTCCAAATTATCAAGATTTATATTCCTATCTGATAAAATAAGAAGGAATGAAGAGAAGAAAGACAAAGACCAAATAGCAATTTGATCTGCAGTTTTGCTGTAGTCTGCCAGCTGAATCATAGTGTGCAGTGGGGGCCATTGCTAGTTTATCTTGTGTTTGGGTGGAGTTTTTTTAAGCTGATCAGATTTTTAAAACAGACCAAACTGAACACAGAGCATTGACTTTACAAACAATTAGCCTTTCTAATAAAAGCTTTAAAGGAGGAGCTGTGGGTGCTTGGGTGGTAGAGCGGTGTTGTTTGTAGGAAGATGCAGAGAGCTGGAGATCAAAAGCAAAATGAGTTAGTGGGGTTGCTGAGAAGAATGACTGTGAAGAAAGAGGTTCAGATGTCCATGTCAGAAAGGGAAGAATCTCCTGGCTCTTTGAAACTGAGGACAAAGGAGGCATGTGATAAGATGAAGTGAAAACAAGGAAAAGGATTTAAACAGGACAGTCCTTGCAATACTGCTTCCTGCACGTAAATGCCATTACATGTGATTGTAAACAGCCGTTTTAGATTTTGGAGATAATCTATGTGAAGTTGCAACATAGATTTGTGCTGTAGTCTGTAGTGTAGTGTAAATATGCCCAAGATAGCTTTAAATTGTTTAGTTTAAACATGAGAAGTGCTCTACCCATCCTAACGCAGAGATTGCCTGGACTAATGTACCCAGCTGAAGAGCAGGGTGTGTTGGCCCATGCTGAGCTCCACAGTGTCGTGGTTGTACTAATTTTGGTTTTGAACTTGGCGTATTTGAAGTGAATATAGACAAATCATTTCACTTCTGTCTGCCAGGTAACCTAGCAAACAGTCCAAGACATTGCAGGCAGCTTTTAGAGGATCAGATAGAAAGGTATGGAAAAAATGAATATGTTATTACAGTACAGTTAATCTGATCTGCAACTATTTTAATTAGGAACTAGAAGAAAAGCTGGTTACAGTCTTTCTAGAAGTATAGTGCCTCCTTTAAGCAAATGACCTTGTGTTGTGTGAGGAGGATGGCCTAGCATATGTTGGAAAGCTGCATTTCTAGTGTGGGAAGATATTCTTATGTTATCTTTAAAAGCAGTTTGATAAAGATTTCCTATCTGAATGGCTGAAACATACTCTTGGTGGAGGTAGTGGAACAGGAAAATCACTTCATAGATAGTTTACTTTCATGTGTATCCTTTGGTTTCTCTGTTACAAAAGGAATTTTTTGCTGAGACAAACTGAACTGTTTCAAAGTAATAATAAGCAGACTTTTCAAAATGCCAGCTTTTTCCGGTTTCCAGTTAAACATGGAGGTGGTATGGGGTCCTGGAGGGACACAGGTGCAGAGGTGAAATAACGGTACAAGCTCTGGGAAGATGATGAAATTAAAAACAAACTAGCTACATCAACTCCCTTAGTAAGTCAAATTACTGAATAAACTAAAATTTCAAATAAGAGTGCCCAATCCCTTTCAATGTGGCACTTGCAATTTTTTTCCCTATTTTCTGAATTTATCTTTCAGACACCATTATTTTGTTTACACACAGTACAAAAATTCTGATTGCCAGGCTGGAAAATAGAAAGTGTCACAAGTCAGGGTGAAGTGTGCAGGGATGTGACTTGTGATAGCAGGGGAGGAAATAGGGCAGAGCCTTGTTTCTGATTCTCATCCATTCCATAGGATGGTCCTACAAATTCAGTAATGTTTTAGACTGATGGCAGGGCAGGGTCAGGGGTGGAGGTTTAATAACTCTTCCACTACATGTGTCTCACCTGGCAGTGAGAGGCAGTGCAACTGAATACACAAACAGCCTCTGATTAGAACACTGCCATTTTGTTAGTGCATTCAGAGCACGGATAGCAATGCAAACAATCTCCTCTTTTTAAGTCTGTAATACTGCCTTTTAAATAGCAGTGTGAATTTAGCTGGTTACCAGTGGCTAGAACCCCCTGCTGCTTCTGGCACGGCAGAGGGGAGCAGCAAACACTTTTCAGCTGCCAGCAATCCTCCTGAAGGCTTCACTGAACAGCAGGAGATTCTGGAGTGTAAGGTTAACAGGTGTAATAGGACACACACCTGATTCCCCAGGAGGCTGGAGATACATAAACAAGGGGCAGAGACAAAATGGGGCTCTGAAGTCTTGAGGAAGACAGATGGGCTTGTTCCCTAGCTGGCTGTGAAACTGCATCTCTGTGGAGAGCAATGACAGCCAGGGAAAAATCCTGGAAGAACCTTCACTTGATGGGAGCCTGGTCTTAAATGAACATGGGTAGGGCCATTCCAGCTCCTTGACTTAACACCTCACAATGTTAATTTATTTCTCAGGCTGAACAGCTGCCTCATCAGAAGTTGTCTTAGAAAGTGATTCCTTAACCAGCACCTTTCCTTTTTTCTTCTTCTCTGTTCTGTTTTTAAAGATATATTCTTTAGGGTTGTAAAGAATCAAAAAAGGTGAAACATTTCAAAGGAGTTTATTTTTCTGTAGGGAGGGATGTGAAAAAGAAGTTGGAAGATGTAAATATCACTTATGATCCACCTAATGGAAAACTTTCTTTGTCTGCCAGGCTATTTGGTTATTCTGGCCTAAACAGATCTTTTATCTGAACTTTCTAAATAAAGGTGAGAATAATGTATTGGAGACCCAAGATGGAGTTTTGTGTGAGCGGTGGGCGCATTTTCTTTGTAGCTCTTTGAGTGCAGTTGTAGGGTAGCGTGCAGATAGTGTTTCAGCTCTGAAAGGTAAGCTTGTTAAGGCAGAGCTTTTGTATATAGCATATATTGTAGGCTGTTTGTAGAGACTTCTATTTAGGTGCCTAGGTGCTCATTCCGAGATATTCTTTGTTTTAAGCAGTGCCTGTCTATATTTGCCTTCCTTGAAAATTTCTGACAGTTAGTAAATTCTTCATAGATCTTTTCAAAGACATAACTGATTTTGTTTTCCTGAACACATGATTCTATATGGTAATATCTGTGCAAAAGCAATTTGCTATGGTTCAGGGAACTGGACTATTATGGGCATTTGTCTTTGTAATGCAATTATAAAGCTACTAACTTGATCTTAATAACATTTTCCTATTGCCACTTATTAGATGCATGAAAGGAAAACAATGCAATTTTAAACACAGAAAATGATGCTGAAATATGCTCATGTATCTTTTCTGGATTATCAGGCACGAGGATGTAGTGGATGGGTTGACAAAATTTTCTGCTTTAATTTTTGTAGATGTTTCATGAAGCCTATGTTTGAGGATTAAACTATATTTCTAGTGTTGTATTAGGTAAAATTAGCATCTGTGTTTATGTGTGTTTGTCTGGGTGCATATATTATTTCCTTAGTAAAGTGCAGTTTGTATCAGTTTAAATTTTTAATGTTGTTGCTACCTTTTTTTTTTTCTTTATTACTCGAAAGACAGTCAGTTAAGGCCCAACTTAGAGACATACATGTGTTCAGCTTCAAGCCTGTGCTCAGGAACGTAGCAACTTGTAAGGCTAAAATAGAACATGTATCTAATGAATCCTGATTCATGACGTTATTTAATTTCTAGTAGTCTAATTTTTTGTCTGCTGTAGCTCACAATTTGATGTTGGAATTACAGAGGAGTTCCTGGCCAAGGGTAATTGATTTAGATATCTTTCTATCACATGAATGACATGTGCTCATATAGACTCTTTTGAAGTAGATTGGGACCATCCTGAATACTCTGTTCACTGTTGTTTTGGACTTTAATAGTTTTCTTGAAATTCCTGACTTATGTGAAAAAAAAAAAATCTAGTACTTAATCAGCAGGCAACCATTAACAATTAGGAGATTTACTGGCATTTTCAACAGAAAGGGCAATAGTTGTTTAAGCTGTACAACTGCATTGTGCCCAGACCTTGCATTATAAATACAAGAAGATACTATAATTGAAAGTTATGTTTACTGAGAAAACATAACATTCAAATTTTCTTTCTGACAGGGGTAGCCTATGTAGGGCAGAAATTTATATTCTAAGATTGCATTTCTGATGCTAGTTATCTTCTGATCACCTCTGACATCTCTAAAGGATCTCATCATCACAGCAGTCTTTAGAGGCAGATGAACACGAAAGCTGAAGGTGACTCTTGTGTTCTCTGCTTTGCAGACAGAAATTCAACTGATGGTCATAGAAGACAGAAGTTCTACTTGCATCTGCATTTAGACTTCCCATGTTGTTAATCAGCATATTGATTTTTTTTTTTTGGCACTTTTAATTAATTTTCTTTTAAAGCAAAATGCTGAAGAATCTTAAGACAGTGCTATTAGCAAATGTGACATAAAAACTCTTAAAATATCCTGGAATATTTAATATGTGTCCTTTTATTTTTAATTCAAAGGATGCTGTGACAATATGCACTCTGGGAGTAGGAACGGCTTTTGGAGAGTCCATTCTGGATAACACTCCTCGCCATGCTACGATCGTTACCAGAGAATATAGCGAGCTCCTTCGAATTGAGCAGAAGGACTTTAAGGCACTTTGGGAGGTAAATTCAGATTTATTTGCAGTTTACACAGAAAGAAGGTGATTCAACCTTTTGAGTGTTTGTAATGAAATATGTGCATGCTTATGCCATAAGTGAAGTAATAATTCTTTAAAAATAGTTTGGACAAATAGGAAAGTCTTTTTGCTTCTTTTTAGTGCTTCATATTCTGCATGATTACATACTCCTGTATTTCTTTCTTGCCGGCTTTCTTCTGATGAAACAACTTAGGTGAAATTTCTGGTGAAATTTGTTTGTGTACTGGAGGTGTTGCTTTTTTGGTCTTAAATTTGCTTTTATTGCCAGCATTTAAGAGGAGAGTCTATCCTTAATATACTCTGATATTTTAAATTATTCTCCTTTACTACTGTCTCATCACCAGCTATAGGGGGTTTAGAATTTGCAGATGGATTAAGATACATTAAAAATTAAGCTACTGATTACATGTGGGTTCCCTTAAAACTTACCCTTGTGGAGAATGTACTGCTGAGGGTCTTCATTTGATAATCTGTCTGTACTCTGTATCCATACTGAGGAGACTTCGTTAACATGTTACTGTTCTAAGTTACTGAACTTCAATCAGTTTGCATTATGATGAGTATTACACTTGATTTGCAAAGTGTTCTGGGAATTGAAAGGGCCTGGCCTCCACTACTGCCAATTTGTACTGCCAGCCTTTTTTAGATGGTAACTGTACAAACTGAGGTGTTATGCAGAATCGTCAGGTGGTATGACAGTGTCCTAAAGTTGCAGATCTAGGGACACTAACTATATTTAAGTAATAGATGTTGGTTATGGCATTTTATTTCAGCTTCTCTCCTAATTGCAGATAAATTGATTTTTTTTTTTTTTTTTGGCTTTCTCTTTTCCTGAGAAAGAGCAGTATTATACTCTAGCTAATTGTCTTGAAGCACTATTGGAGTAAGGCTGTCAGAAAGAAAATGAAATCCACAACTAACTACACAGACCGAGGAAACAGCACTAACATCATCTTTCTACAGGGATGTGGCCTTGAGCGTAGTTAATGGTGCCTCATGACCAAGGGATCAAAGACCAATGCGTGATTGAAACGTGCTTGCCATTGAGTGCTCTGGCAATATCAGATTTCGTTGCCATATAATGTTAGTAAAGTTTCATAGCAAATCTGAAGAAATTCACAATGCAATATTTTTCTGCAGTTCATGCATTTTTTTCTCTACAGGGGCGGCATTATGATTTTAGACTCTGGCATTAAAAGATTAAATACACCAGTGGCCTTATCTGTTTTAACATGTGCTACACTTGCCAGTGGTCAGAAATTGTTAATGTAGGTGTTGCTTTACAAGCTCATGGTGGAGGAGAATAAATCCAATAGACTTCTCAAATAACTTTTTTTTTTTTTCACTTAACTTCTGATTGGAATAAGCAGAGTCATTTCTGCTGTATATATGATCTTCCTGTTAAGCATTCAGAGGTCATTGGTTTCCTTTCAGAAATATGGGGGGAGTGGAGATTAAGTTCCATTCTTAAAAATTTTGAACCTTAAAACATAAAGCGGTTTTAAAACAAAAATGCCAACATCATTTGCTCTTTAATCACTAATACAATGTAATTTCTAACAATTTTCATTATTTTTGAGTTTTTTGATGCTAGGTACTTGTTGAAAGTGTTGGGCGCTATCCCAGGGAGTCTTTGCGTCCATCTTGTGTGGTACGGTTTTGATGGAATTGTGCAGCAGAGCCTGTCACTGGTGCTGCAGGTGTCAGTCACAGACCACAGTTCAGCTTTGTGCTGTCTGCCTTTTGTGCAGTTTGACAGTGAACTTTTCAGGTATTTTGAAGTGCTTTCTTTCAAGGAGGCTATCCTGGGGCTCTTAGTGAGTGGAAAATTTTGCCATGAAATATAGCTTTGCTGGTTAGTCTGGGCTAGAATTAAGTTGTGGGTTTTTGTTGTTGTGTTTGATTGTTGTTGGTTTTTCTTTTCCCCTCAAGGCAATATTCATCTCCTTGCAATTTACTAATCCCAAAGCCTACATAAACTGCAGCTAGGGTGTGATCAACAGGGAATGTTGAAAATGGACAGCAAATTATTTAAGAAAATTTCCCTAAAATATGCTAGCGATAGCAGCAGTAGTGTATTATTAATGTTATCTGAAAAAAGTAAATATGTTTCTTCAGGGAAACTTTTTGTTGTGGATGCTGTGTTATTCTGTCTACATTATCCTAAGATTCATATTTCTTTGCTGTGACAAAGCCCATGTTGGAAAATGGTTATTGATACAGTGACTTGCCATTCAGATAATTATTTAATTTGTTTTGAATGAAAACCCACACAAAGTCAAGAATGGATCACAGATACTTATTATTTGTGGTAACATGGGCAAATTAGGAAAAGACAACAATGTCTGCGTCATAATCCAGATATGGTAAAAAAAATTCTAGTGCATACAAATTTTAACTCTCCCAATGATGATAATTTAATTCCAGAATTTAATTAAAAAAAAGTTGACTAATTCCAAAATAATGCTGTTGAAGAACAACGTAAATAAACTGTAGGAATGGCATTCTTAAAGTGGTTACTGCTTTTATGAATGTTGGATTTTTATTATTAATTATAGAAATGCAAAAAAAACCCCATTTTATATATCTAATAATTATTTTGTTTGTGGGGTTTTTTTTCTCTTGAGGGAAAGAAGACATGAAAACTGCCTGTTAGTTGATTAAACATCTTGGGCATACAGAGCATGAAAATTCCAAGACTGCAATTTTTAATATTCTTTTAAGTTGCAAATATAATATTGGAAGTGAATGAGTATAAAATGATTCAGTGTTGACTTTAATCTATTGTGCAACTAGTCTGAAATGATAAGACTAAGAACTAGGAACTATTTTACTTTACGGTAAAAATCCGTTAACACTGAAACCTCCTGATGATGTTCGTGTTTGCTGGACATGTTTTTCTACCACAAATCTATGCAGTTCTTTGAAAGACAAATATCTGTTTGTACTGCTTATGAAACTTTCAGTATAAATCCTGAAATGAGATTTGAAGAGAGAGAAAGATAAACCTGTGTGTTTTATTTATTTCTAAGTTTAGAATTTTCAAAATCTCTATAACTTCATATTAGGAATTTACAGATTTTTCTGAGTTTTGTTTAAATTGAAAAGTAACTTTTCCTGTATTAGCTGTATTGCTCTAAGAAACAATTGTATTGAAAGAATGTTTTGCAGACCAGATGTAGCTTTTTAACATATTTAATGCACAATATACAGCAAAGTGTATTCATTTCTTTGAGTACAATTACAATTGGGTCAGTACCTGAAAGAAAGAGCTTGCTTCTTCTAAACAGACTTCTTTCTCATCTATCACTATTCTTCTGTGAGTTTTATAAATCTAGAATGATAAAATCATCCAGATTGGAAAAGATCTTCAAGATCGAGTCCAACCATAAACTTAACACTGCCAAGTCCCACTAAACCATTAAATACTCTGCAGAAAAGATAGGATATTCTTTATCAAAAATATAATAAGATGCCTTCTGTAATATACAGAACCACATATTCATTCAAGCCTTTAGATACAGAAAGATTTTTCTATGACCATTTTGAACAGTCAGGGAATGCTGGTCAAAACAAATGATGTTGTCCTGATAACAATTGCCAGTTAGAATGGCCTAGTCTTTTCTCTAAAGACTGTAACTCTTGAAGTAGCATCCTGTTTGGGAACATCTGTTGAACTTCTAAGCTTACTTATCCTGGGAGACTTACTTTCTATTAATGGCTGCTATAGCAGATTGGAGATGATGAAATCTCTGGTTAGTTCCCACACAGCTGAACACAGCTCCCTGATGAAGAAGCTGCAGGAGCTTATGGGAATCTCTGGTGATGTGCCTTTGTGCACCGATTATCCCTGGCATTCAGCTCTGAGGAGCACTAACAAACATGAAAAGAAGTTATTTGTCCCTGTTATAACACTGTAGAGTTCCAAGGTGCTCTATGAATCTGTAGGAAGAGGTACTCTTTGTGTGGGTAAGAACTTGCTTTCCTTCTCAGCATCACTAAGTTAGTGTGATGCTAGCTACCTTGCCCCGAAACTGTTTCAAAGCACAAAGGAAAATACATCCAAAAATAAACATGAAAGCAGAAGGCTACGCACGAAGAGTTCTGGTCATGCACATCCTGTTGGGTCACTGGCTTGCTCCACCCCTAATAGTTGGATACTTTTAAACAGAGTAGCAGTGAAATGCATGTATTTGAGCAGTGTTATCGGTATAGACGTTCTCTGTAGTTCATCCTTACGCTTTGTCCTTTCATGCAGTTGCAAACTGATTCAAACCCAGACAGGAAGGGATTGAATCTGCAGAAAGGTGACTTATTTTTAGAGGTCTTTCCTACCACAGTGAATTACTCAGCCTTCCTTGGATAACATACAAATAACCCATTTCCTTTTGTGTGGAATAAGGTTGTTAGAGGTTACTGAAAATGCCTTGAAACATTTGATCTTGAATAAATGAAGAACTGCTCTTACTTCGGTATGCAGTAACTTTGGAGAGAGGGAGTCTGGGCCCCTATAAGGTCAGAATGAATATTTTAATTATTTCTTGTTCATATTCAAGAGCGCTTACACATCTCAGTCTGATAAACAGTGGCATAACTTGCTTCCTGCCTTTACCCATCTGATGATAATTCAGTAGCCCTTGGCAGGCTTATGTGCTCTGAAATGATAGCCTTGGGAGAAGTGGCTTTCTTGCTGTCTTTGTTTTCTGAACACTGGGAGTGTTAGTTTTTAGTGAGCTAATTTTAAAATGTTCTCTGTCAGAACAGAAGAAATTCTACATACAGTTTCAATAGAATGCTATGTAGGAAATACATATATGAAATGGCATGGTAATTTAAACTTAGCACTGTTCAGTGAGATTTCTGAATAAAGCTTAAGTTCATTAGAATGAGACCGAAGCTCTCAGTGCATTTGCATTGAATATCAATTTGTCTTTTTAAGGTATATCTAATCACATCTCTTATATTAGGGTATAATATAATCTTATGCCTTGTTTTATGTGTCAGGATTATGGCAGTAGGAATTACAAAGGCACTGTAAAAATACTTTAATTAAAATGAAACGTTGTAATAATTTTCATTTGTTTCATCCATTTGGCCATGCTGCAATTACATTATTTATCAAAGTATGTTACTGAATCTCAGGTGTCTTGCAGTGTAATGCGGGAGAAAACATTTCAGAGAGGCAGCCTTTTCCTTGCCTTAGGCTGCTGGAAAATATATGTTGCATTGTTATCTGAGACTGTTCTTACTACTTCTGCTAGCAGGTTCCTGAATACTTCGACATGTGTAAGGAGTGTTGGGAGTCTCATGCAAATGTCAGTACTTTCTAATGCACCTTTTCACCAATTTGTATTTCATACCAGGAATTCTTTCTGGTTCATTCAAGTGAGAGATTAAATTTGATCTGAGAAATGAAATATTGTGAGGGGGGAATCAAACCACCATCAACAAAAAAATCCATGTTCAGCCCCTAAGCTATCGACTGCTTTTATGGTACACTACTCTGCCAGTTTATTGCCCGGTAATCAATTGTAGAAATCTTTGCTCTGATTTACTGATCTCCCATAGGCAAACGTAATAGAGGTATAAAATGATAATTAATAAAATACAGAGTATTTAGCTTGGCAGGATGGGTGATCATGTGATTTAAAATAGTGGAGCACTTGGAGACCCACAAAAGTATACGAAGGTGGTCATGGAACATGCAACTGTCTGTAATTGCTTCATGTCACACTTTCCATTGACTGCTCAAACTCTGCCTTGATGATTTGTCTATATAATGGGGTTTTATCTGAGAACCATAGAAGTGATCAAGTTGTAGTAGTGTGCATTTGCAATGTAGCTGGAATACTGCGTTCACCAACCTCTCAAATAGCCATCTTGTCAGAATAAGGAAGAATTACTCCATGAATTACTCCATGTCATCAAATACAGAATGCAACACAGAAGGAAGATGTGAAGGATCCAAGTGTATGGAATCTGTTGTTTTCTGCTCTCTGTAAATCTTCAACTAATGACCAATTCAAATTTGTATGCAAAGAAAGAGAGCTAGTGTGAGCAACATTGCAAAATGAAGCAGGCAAACAGGAGATTTTATTCTTAGAGTAACACATGGAAGGAGGAGGAATATAAAAAGTCCTTCTCCTCTCCCTAGCTTTAGAATATGACAGTAAACACAGAATTGGCAACATGTGAGCAAAGCTTTGAAAGTAACATCCCACCTTCATGCCTTCTTTGTTAATACTGATAAAGCATGCAAGTGAGTAACAGGGAAGGATTCCAAACTTATTGTTATACCAGGAAGAAGTACCAGATTGCACTCCCAGTTTTTGTGGTGTGAATTAAGCGTATTTCAAGTGAATACAATACAATTGCTGTAACATGTGGAACTAAGTGGGAGCAGAATCTGTCCTTTAGTGCTGCTGTTATATTGGTTTTGACCATCCTTGTAATATGCTTTTAGGGTTTTTTTCTCTTGTTTTGCTTTCTCAAACATTTCTAATTTTAACGAGTGATGCTCTGTCTGGTAGAGCAGATTTAAACCCATATGGAATGGCATTCTGTCTTCAGTAACCAGACTTAGATCCGAAGATGCTGTGTTTGTCAGCATAGCAACACAGTGGCTGCTGCTTTCATTTGCGTGTGTTAATTACTTCATGTTTTAAAAAATGGATGTAGTTTTTGTGAACACTGATTATGACGGTGTATCTCTTAAGGTAACCTTCCTGGCCATTGGCAGTGGAGAAACATATCTAGAAACTAGACTTTTTCACTACGGTAACATAGCTTTTCTCTTGGTGTGACATGTGCTGATGGAAGTGTACAAGTCTTTTGATAGTCTTGATACAATATGTTCTTTTCTAAACAATGGCATTATGACTGAAAAGTTCATAATCAGTAATTGTCCACTCTGTTTCCAATAATATGCTGTGCCATTAGGTATGGTGTTTGATATTGTCAATGAGGGCACAATTTCTGCAAACGATCAAGGGATCCAGTTACTTTAAACTGAGTTTCCCTTTGTTTGTTGTTATCCTTGGTTGAAGGTGACAGAGACAGGCACTTCAGATACTTAAGCAACTGAAAAGGTTGAAAAATAACAAGCCAATTGGAAGGGCCTGATCCCTCTTCATGTCTTTCTGCAACAAACTTTCCTGGTGCTTGTTCTTGTATGTCATCCCTACAATTAATTTGCATCTCAGTCTCCCGGTTTATTTTGAATTTATGTCAATAGCAACTTTTTGTGACTGTTTCGCTGATCACCATGCAGAAGTGGAATAAGTCTTTGTAGACCTGATTTCTCTTAAACCATGCTAGCATGTTATTTTTCTTATGTGCAATTCTGTATCACTGTAATAGTGCCCATCAGCTTGAAGCTCCTGTTGAATCCTGTTATACCAGACACTGTGCAAAAATATATTGTCATATCTATTTACAGCCCTTGTACATGTTTATATGTTTATTAGCACTTCAAAGAGTCTTAAATTATATTGCAGAAAGCTTGACTTATTTGAGGTTCCCTCTTGGATAAAAAGAAATAGAAACATCCAGTAAGTGTGTCAGTCTCCCTGTTAAGTAATCCCTTTATTGATTTTCTCATATTTCATCATGGTTAGGGCTAAAGTTGAAAAATATTAATTCATCCGATTTTCAAGAAAAGAAATTATTTTAATTCCTAAAATATTTAAATTACAGAAAAACATCTGACAAACTGAAATGTATACACTTAGTCTGCAGATGTTTTGAGGGCTGCTATTTTTCTTTGAAGCTTTACTGCCAAACGCACTTTCTATATCCAGCTTTTTTCATTAGCAAAGGAAGTCCTTTTCATCCTCAGCAGATTGTATTATTAAATGTGGTCTCTCTAAGCATGATGTGCTAAATGGCAAAAACATATATTGCAACACGCAAGTGGGAGCCTACGAGTCTTATTTCAGGCAGCAAACTTCTCGTCTTTCATTAGTTCATTTTTACTAGGTAAAAATGTCCTTCAGAAGAATTGTAAGATTTGAAGCTTTTTTCCCAAACATACATTTTAACTATCAAATAAGTGTCTCATTCTCATCTGTCACAGAGAGAAAAAATGCATAACAAAATTATGTCTTCATAGATATCTTTGTGTATATAATCTGCTGTCTATCTAATATGTATTGTGTGTATATATTACAACATTAAATTCATATTTGCCTTGTCAAACTGCCATGTCAGATTGCCTGGAGCTTTGGTTCTAACTGCATTTCTGGTTGGCCGTGTCCCTTCCCGCCTTGGAATGGATAGCAAAGGGGTCAACTGCATAAGTCTTTGCTGACACGTCTAAACTTTTGGATTTGACACTGACTGTTCCTTAACTCAACCACGGGGTCATATGTGGATGAGGTTATTTTGGAGATTGAGCCTTTTTGATCTTCTGGTCAGTGTTATCATCTGAATTGTTGGTTTCTTTTCATATGAGTCATGCTTTTTCTTCCTTACACAAAAGATTAATCTGTTATTACTGGTTCCTTCAGGTTCTTGAGAAAAATAGTAAAGCTTCCTTTTAGCACTGAGTTTTTGTTGCTTTACAGCAGTGGATGTGGTTGTGTGTTCCTCCAAGGCGTTCCTATAGAATGCGTGGTTGCGTGCTGCATTTCAATGGGTGCTTTCTGCTTGTACTGTATAATGGGTCGAGCAAATGTGATACCATTTATCAGATCAATGGATATGTTTTAATATTGACATTTTAAAAATCCATTAGCTTAAACCTGCTGGCATTAGAAAAAATAGAGATCATTGACAATAAGATCTGTGTCAGTGGAAGATCGTCCGCAGATTAACACAAACCGAAAGGAAGGCTATTGTATAATATTTTTAATTCTGACAGTCTTGTTCAGTTTATAAAATATTTTGTAAAAATATCATAAAAGTGTTCACCTTCATGTAGCAAGAAAAAAGAAACCTACAAGTTGTATATTGCACAATGTGAATCCTTCCTTAAAGAAACACTCCCTAGAATGAGCATTCGACGCTTTAAAACTCAATACAAGCTAAAACCGGGACATTATCAATTTATTAGGTAAATGGATGAATAAATGGGCTCAAAAAGAGAGTGCCCTTTCCTTGCCTTAGATAGTACAGCTCTGATGGATGTCTTTTCCTGGGCATAATCGGAGCTGTAAGGTTCAGTGTTTGCCCTTTCCCTTGGACTGGTTCCTCCCCTCTTTTCAGCCATGGTAAAACCCTCCCGTGTTGAAGTCAATGAGCATTGTGGGATTTCAACCGAGGTAATTACTAATTGCTTCCTTCTCCTCGTGTAACACGCAGCACAGGCTGCTGGCAGTAGGTTTAAATCCTCTTTACCCTCTTCCCTTTTGTAACAGTTTCTATTCACTGGCATCTGTGCTGATTAGGGAAAGTCCCAGATATCAAGAAAGATTAAAAAAAAAACAAAACAAAAACAAAAACAAAAAACCAACCAAATAATCCATGTGCTTGCTCTTGGATCCGTCCTTGTTTCTGCCTCAGCAGTGGAACTCCAACACTTAGTTCTCAGGGTTAGTGGATGTTGCTCTAATTCCATTAGTTCAGTGAGCTACAAAATTCCCAGAAAGCTGTTCACCAGCAATGTGAAGATAACAGGCCTGAAACGTGCCCCGAGGGGCCTGCAGTCCCTCTAAAGTGTTTACATCTCAAGGGGATTTATGGAACTACGTGTTCATAGATAACTTTTTTCTGTTGGTGAATGGTTCTTTATGCCATAAATATTTAAAACCAGTACATAATTAGACATGGTGGCCGTCTAAGGCTCCCTGTATTTTTACACTCTGTAATGAAGTGGATGTTCACAGAATTTGTGTTTTCATCTAATATTTCTGTGACAGGTTGCTGTTGAGTTGGTGGTTTATCAGAATTTGAGGGTTCATGCCATCAGTCTGATGTGATGCTTAAGGCTCAATTTCTTTATCCTTCATCTCATGCCTGATTAGATAATACCATTAGCGTGTATTTCTTCTGAACTCTACTTGAATAGTTTTTCAGTTATAATGAATCTCAAATGAAGAAGTTAAAGAAAACTGAAACTCACAAATAAAAGCTTACATACTAAATATCTTCTGATTGAACTTATGTTAATTTTAAAAGACATTGACAAAATACTAGTGTCCTTTTGGATGTCGTACTTAGCTCTAAGCCATGTTTCTATACCATTATTTTGAGGGTCATAAATAATCAGCATTTGAAATTAAACCTTGCCATCCTGCATTTAGTACTCTTCAATATAATTCAGCTTGCTTACATTTTAACCTCTGTTTCCTGAGTAATTTCTATTTAATTTTGCATTCCTCCTCTCTCTTGACATTTGAAAAATATCAATTCTGACTATCAATGCAAACCATTTTATTGGGGTATTAAGCACTTTGTTTTCCAAAATAGACAAACAAATTGTATTCTGTTGATTTCCACAAAACCCTATCTGTGCATTCCTGAGTACAGGTTAGTGGGAAAAGGTACAATACCATTGTTTTGCTTTAGAATAATAAATATTTGCATTACAATACCATTTTTTTATGACCCGGTCTTTGAGAAACTGAGCCCTTCAAAGAAATCATGCTGTTCTGATAGGACTGAGTTCTAAGGAAACTTGTTTGAGTTACTTAGGCTTTCATGCTTCATTCTCTCTGGGGATAATGCTGGAGACTCTCAGTACAATTAAGGAAAGATTAAAAGCTCAGTACAGGCTTATTTTCTCTCTTTTTTTTTTTTTTTTTTTTTTTTTTTTTCTCCCCTCCCAATAACCTTCAAGCCTGTATCCTCTCTAGAAGCATGAAACATTTTTCAAAGACGTTTTTCTTTCTGCCATAATTTCTCAGGCAGTTTTCTGGTATGCATCTCTTTCACAGATTTATGAATATGGTGTCTCTTTCTGCATGTTAGTTTTGTTCCTGTGAGCATTTAATGCCAGATTTGTTGATCTCTGGTTATGAGTTCATTGACTATTTTTCCCTAGGTTTATCTGTGACATTTAGATCCTGTTAGATAACTGGGGATCACCAAGCAGTGAGAAAATGATTCTTGGCTGTTGAGGTTGGTGAGAATTATCCTATTACTTAATATTTCTTAGTACATTTGGTCTGCAGAGCTAAAGGAATGAAATGTGGTGAAAGTGTAGACAATTAAGCAGATATGTCTGAATATACCGATGGAGTAGCAGATTTAATTACTGAGAAGTTACCCATTTTATATAATGCTTTATCAAAGAAGAGCTACACTTCAATCTGGGCATGTAATAGCTGGGGCATTTCCCTATGCTGTTGCTGTGGTATGGTTGAAAGGTTATATGCTTTGAGCTTACAACAGAAATTCACATCAAAACTCTCATATTTGCAGGTGGTTTCTGCCTGATGTATTTACATCTGCCATATGGAGTTGCCTTATAGAGGCTGTTACTTCCATCTGATCTCATATACAAAATGTACTTTGTGTCCTTTTATTCTAAGAAACAGACTTTTCCTGTTTTAACAACCAAATGTGGATTTTTCTGCCTTTTAACTTTTCTGAACGATTACTTAATATGACTTCAGAAAATGATGTGTGCTACCAGTCAGCCCACAGGTATTCATACTTCAATAGATTGTTGTCAGCTTTGTGCTCTAAAATTATGTAAAGGTGTGAGGCATAGGAAATCCTGGAAATGCTTTATCCCTAGCGATAGTAGGTATACAGATTTTGCTACTATAAGAATTCTCTAAGGGATTGATTTTACATGGGCATCCGTACTGTTAATCCAAGTATCATTTACAGAATAGTAGGTGAATTCACTTTCCTGGTATCCATTAACTGGTCAATGTCTTTGGATAAGAGTTGATTTAATATGTATTGAATGAAAACTAATGAATGGTCATGATATCCAGAAGAAGACTGTGAGTTGTATTTTCCCTTATTTAACAAAATAATTCATACTATTAGTAGGAATTTTATGTGTTTTAATCTAGGAGAAAACAGTAGACCCACAAAAAACAACCCTTGTGATGCTGTTCTGTTGCAAGTAACTTTTGCAGGGATTCAGAGAAGTACTTTATATCTGCCTGCTCCCCTAGGGGAGAACGATGGCAAAGCTTACCCTTTAGGGTAGTATGTGTATATAAAAATAATATCAAATGTTTAGAAAGTAATAGATTCTTGACTGTGATTGACTATTCTCCCTTGTGCTCAGGTAGTGCAAAGCTTCAGCAAGTTTCTTTGTCTCCTTGCAAATTAACATTGCAGTTGATTTTTTTTTTTAAGTATAGCTTTACTGCTAAAACTTTCTTTATATCACTCTACATGTGCATATCTTCTTTATCTGATAATGCTGTTGCCACATGTTCAAATGAAAACTATTAATTTAATGTACTAAAAAGCTTTATAGAGAAGGAAAATGCATGTCTTGCTTTGAATGCTGTTAAAGTAATAATGAATGCTATCTTTATATTAGATGTGTTCTTTTTAAATGAACATTTTTGAATAGCTTGCTTTGTGTGAGCAGAATTTGCTATAAGAGATCCCCATGTGACTGTCCTCAACATAAGATTGCTCAGCATGATGAAAATAAACAGAAGCATAGATGTAAGCTTTGATACTATGGAAAAGAAAATCTCTTAATGTTTTGGGTTTAATTTGCAAACTGTAAGGTCATTAATGTGCTGCCTTCTGCAGTGGGACCTTTATCTTGGCATTTTTGCTGCTCATCTGTTTCCACTAGTTATTCATTGCAAACTACTGCACGAGAGAAGCAGGGGGAAGATGTTCTTGTGTTGTCAGATACTCTGCACAGTGAGAGAGCAGCAGCATGGATTAAGTATTGGGAATCTTAAAACAAGATGATGGAGTTCCATTAAGTTGTGTTTACTCTTGTTAACAGCATGTAGAAAGGCACGATATTCTTAAGCCAAACCTGTCCAAGTACACTCGCTTCATTGCAATAATGGACAGTAGAATTTGCTGTGCCTGTGGCAAAAAGCTCCATATATTATGTCTTCTGTCTCTTGCTGTGACCAATACCTGCTATTTCGTAGAATCTTGTAGAAGAGCCCTCTCTGAATTGTTTATGTATTGTAAAAATGGAGTCCAGCAGCGTACTGCATAAATAAAAATCTGTCACGCTTTCTCCTCATGCGTCTTCAAGAGTAAGTCTGGGTCTGTCCCTTGTTTGGAACTAAAATGATGCCTTTATTTAATGAGATTTTTATTTCAATTTCTCTCATTCCATTCACTCCATCTCCTCTCCAGAGAGCAGTCTTTATTGTAGGCTCTCTGAAGTTTTGTCTCTGCACATTTTAAGGATTCACACCAAATGACTTATGAATGGGTGCTGCTTTTGGAGAAACATTCCACAGCCAAATGCATCACAGGCTACTAACAAAGTTATTCCAATTCTTCCTCCAAAATTGTTTACAGAGTTAATTCCTTGGTTCTTACCTGTACTGTTTTAATGCCCCTTGGATGATTTCTCTCTGTCTCCAGTATTTATATCCTCCACTGTCTGCACACTGTAGTCATGTCTATGTTGTATCATAACCTAAAAAAAAAAATGAATCACATAACTGTTCTTAATTCTTCTGAAATGCCATCCTGCTTCTTTGTATGAGCTCTCTGGAACACAAAATGGCCCTGTCATTCATGGATATATGCAAGATACCTAATATGATGTTTACTATCAGTTTTACATGCCAAATTTTGATAATTGTTGAGATAACAGCATTTTGCTATTGTATTAAGGAAAACTGTCACTGTAGTTAAAGTTACATAAATATGTACAGAGAGCTAGAAATAGAGGCAGTGGTAGGTGTGCTGTGTACTCCAGCTGTCTTTGGGATTGTCACTTCCTAGACTTTGCTCACTCGCTAGCTCTATGTACATGATGCCTCCACTGAATTTTTCCAAATGGATTTTTTTCTTAGCGTTGCTAATTCCCTCGAGACATATGTATTGTATTTATTTTTGTCCAGTGTTTTTATCTTCACCTGCTCTAGTGTTTTTATGTGTTATCAAGTTGTTTATTCTCCCTTGGAGATTGTGAGTTAAAAAAATCAGAACCCAGCCCTTTAGTAGTTCATTAGACACCTCTTTCTGTGTTGCCATGTTTCATCATCTTTTGTTTGCGGTCATTTAGCCAATGGTTAATTTGCATGACAGTGCTTCTACCCAAGGCATTTGCAGGTTTTTTTAAGATGGGTTGTGACTATTAAATATTTTACTGGTATCCAGCGTGTGACAGCTATTGCATTCCTTTCTTCCACTACTTTAGTGATTAAAAGAAAAAAACAACAGCATCCCACATGTAAAGCCCCCAAGTTTGATTAAGTCAGTTGTGCTGCTTTACAGATTTGTTTCTGTTAACTGTGAGTGAGGGCTCTCTGATCTAACCATAGTGATGTTTACTGCTTTACTCTTGAAAAGTTATTTCCAAGTAATTTTGGTTTTATGTTGATTGTAAGTTACCTTAGTACATGGTCTGAACAAAAGTGGTTAGTGGTGGCGTGAATGATGCCATCCGTGTGCATTGGATGTAAAATTACTGCAGTTTTGGTATTGTAAACATTTACAGAATTAATTGTGAAAATTCACTCTCAAAGAAGGAAAAGTATATTAGAAAATAAGTTATTGACAAGAATACCTAATTCCAGTTCTTCTTCTCTTTTACGCACCTGTTTTCATTCCTCTCCTGAGTTATTCCTGGCTGTCTCAGGACAAAATTCACCACAGTGTAAACTGGTCCAACCTGCATTCCATTATTCTTTAGTACATCTACTAACACTTATATTAGAGCAAATTAAGGTTTTTATTGGTGCTGCCTCACAATGACCTCTTACCGTGGTTGTTGTTCTGCTACATTTGCCCTTCTATCAAAATGTACATCATTGAAAAAAAAAAAACCAACAAACGTAAATTCTGACCTCTTGTCTCAGTGAATACTGTTGGTTACTCTGCAATATGGTATTTCCACATGCTGCAGATGTGGTTCTGGTGTTCATGGAGTGTCCCTTTGTGCCCATGGCACAAGAAAGCGTGAGGAGGAAGGAGTCACCCCAGACTCCCCTCCAGCTTTACCTTTTTGCTCCATGTCACATTTTGATCTCCGGTCAAAAACTGACTTGCTAACTGCTTAGTAGCAGCTAATCAAGTTCAAGAAGAGAAAGCAGAAATATAATAAGAAATATAATTATAAACTGTATTTTGCAGAAACTGCAACATGGGAAATATGCACAGTTGATTTCAGTTTCTAGTAGAATTATTTCCAGTCTCCTTCTCTATAGGGTTTCTGTAAATATTCAAGTGAAAGTGTACTGAGCAACTTCATCCTGTCTTCAGAATGAAATTGCTCATCAGATGTTTGGTTATTCATGTTGTACTCATCCCCCAACATGGCTGAAACAAGTAATTCCTGTTTCTGTGCCTACTCTGAAAACCTGAGGCTTGTTGTTCTCCTCATGATTACTCATTTATGTTCTCAAGTGTTTTGAATCCCCAAATGCAGTAATGTCAAACAACCATAGCTCATTTTTCAATAATATCTTAGTACCAGGTCCATTTCCTTTTTGGACTCTTGGCTTTTTACTAGTGTGAAATTGCCTTTACATTTTGCAGCACACTTCTGCGAGAAAAAATGCCTCATACAACTCTTACTGATTGAGATTAGATGGTGGTGCTAGAAACCAGAAACTTATAAAAGCTTTTCTGCACAGAAAAGCGAGAAAATGTATTAAGTGAGTTCTCATAATTGAACCTAGGCTTGTTATAAACAAACCTGTGAGAAGAATCCCTCACTGAGAAGAAACAGTGTCCTTAGTGTGTCTAGATTTTCTTATTCCAAGTTTAGTTGCTGGTGGAGAACATTATAATACCCAGTGAACAACTCAATTCATTCATCTCTGGGTAAGAAACCTGATCCACATTTGCTGTACGTAATGTTACTGCTTTACCTAGGGCAGGTGTCTACATTTACCCAAACAATTTTTCCCTGTTCTCTTCAGGCAGGCTGGGTTTCGACCTTCTCTAATGTTTTTATCTAAGTATGGTCTGAAATGTGCCTTACAATGGCCTTTAGACATGGGCTTTCTGAAGCTGTTAAGTTTTTTTTTAGTTTTTGTGAGGCCAGGTCTGTTTGTTGGGCAGATGCACTGTTCTCATTTGAGGAAGCTATTTCATCTGGCTGGGTTTGAAGGTTTTAAAGCTAAGTTTCCCTCTCTTAGTTATTAAATATACATTTAATGATAGATTCAGCATGCCAAAGGTTCTTTAAGGGAAAGCAAGGAATAAAACACTTATCATGTTATGTGGCCCTGCAGTAAGAGAGTTTATAACTGTCATCCTTTATTTTGTCCTCAACCTGTAGTCTGATCTGATGTTGGAAGTGGAAAAGGACATTTCACAACACTGACACTAAAATGCAAGCAGACATATAGGGCCATTTTAAGAAAAATGAGAAATTCAACGTCATTGTAACACTGTTTTTCTAAGGGAAAACATGAGGCTAATTGTTAGCTATTCAGGATAAAGTGTAGGCTTGTGCTTTCTATCTCCAGTAGTTCTCAGTACAGTGTTGTTTGGCAAGTGGTTCTGTAGCCCATGGGACAGCATGTAATCTATTTTGTTCTTAATTCAATCCTTGCTGCTTATGTAGCCAATGTTGTGGCCTGTGCAGTTTGCAGCTAGTAGACTCCCCTGATTTTTATGGATTTGTGTATTTCAAATCCCATCTCAACCTTTATTTTGAAAGAAAGGTTACCTCTTTTTCTTGCAGAGAGTTTTTCTTGTTTTTCCCTGCTGTTTTTATTGCAGAGGGCCTTGAAATGTAAACTGGATACCCAGGGTTAAAGTGTTCCTACTGATTTATTTTCCCTAAACATTATTGATTATTTGGACTTCTACTCACTAAAGCCAGGTCTATGCTAAAAGTTTGCTGGCAGGGTTGTGGGGATAATGTCTTAGGTCAGGAAAACAGTGGGTTTGTGTGGTACGGTTAGCCTAATGGAGGGCTGGCATAAGGAAGAGTTCCAAAAGAACTTTTGCTGGCAGAAATGTTATCATCCCTAGGATAATATGCTGACTGAGGTTAAAATGTAGTGCAAGCTCTGAGCTGGCCTTTTGAAACTTGTAGTATGTTCCCTTAGCTTTTCCATGCCATGGCAGCATTCCATGGGAGGAATGGGCTGTCACTGGTTAGACAGACTACCAGTACATTCCTGTGTTCTTCCCTGCGGAAAGTGTAAGATGTGCCAGCTCTGCTATGCAGATTTCTAGATGAAAACAATAGAGGCCATATAAACATGTCTCATGAAAAACAGAAGGTTTTTTTGCAACTTTGATTCAAGGCATTTCATTTTACCTTCTTGCTCTTTCCGTATGGAAAGTGAGAACATGGTATATATTTGTTTCCTGAAAGCTTTTTGGTGATTGTTGAATGATTGAACAAGCTATAAGCATCCAGATATATCATATGCAACTTACTTGAACACACAAGCTCTCAACTGCAGAGATTGCCTTTGACTGTTTTCCTGGGGCCCCAGCACAAACAGCCAGGTGCCCTTTCTGTGATGGGACTCTGCAGTTTAAAGATTCTGTGGTGTGGTGTTTGTGGTTTCGTTTGTTTGTTTTGTTTTGGGTTTCTTTTGCTTTGTTGTTTTTGTTTTGTTTGTGTGTGTGTAGTTTTTGCCAGGTTTTACGTGTCTCCCAAAGAATAATCTTATCTATCATTTAACCTCTAAAATTCTTTCTGCCCATCTCAATCTAATATTTGACATCTTAAACAAATCAGTTACTTGCATAAGTAAGCACTCTGGTATCTTACCTGTTGCTTTGAGAACCTGCTTTTTTTTTTACCTGCATGTATTGATTTGCTTGAATTTGGAGTGGGTTTAGAATCAACAAAAATTAGAAATACGTTTAGAACTCTGCTTTTAATTTTTGTTTTTCCTGAGCAACACCCTCTATACAAAACATTATTTTGCTCCTTCCTTTTTTTCTCCAATTAGTTATCTTCTCTTTTAGTAAGGTTTTAATGTGTGTTTTTTTAGTAGACAGTCATGTTTAATTAAAAGTTACTTGCATGTTTTCAACTATAGATAATTTGTTTGACTTTACACTCTCAATTGCCTTGAGTAATTTCCTGTAGAAATACATATAATCCATTTGCATGTTTACAGTATTAGCGTGTCATTTGCATAGCTTGTGTGTAACACTTAAACAAACCACTGGGACTTAGGAAGGACAGATGTTTTTTAGTGGCAAACAGTGATATGATGGTCATTCTTTCTCTCCCTGCAGAAAATATATGGGACCAGCTTTGGTGAGAGAACTGGAAATTATGTTGTCAAACCACCATGTTGTTTCAGTAAATAATTGGAAGTTAAGCAAGTGGGACAGCAGTAATGTTATATTCATATTTTTGCTTGACATAAGTCAATGCTGATTGATGTTGATTCTTACTTCATGGCCTTATGTATTTTCTCTGCCATACTACATATTAACAAATTTTGTTTCAGTTCTTAGCAAAGAGGTGTACATACAATTCTACCTGAAGATAGAATTACTGCTCTTGGAGTGAGTCAGGTCCTGAGGAGGTTTCAAAGCCGGATGGAAGTGCAGCACCCCACCTCCATCCTTCTTGAAATGGAGATCTTCAGGTCTTTGAATGTGTGGTGGTGGGCACCTGTCATCCAGAGACTTCTCGAATCAAAAAAATCACATGGTGCTTATTCAGCATTTGCAAGGAGCTGCCTGGAGGCTGGTAGGGCACAAGGGTGAAGGTACATCAGCTGCCTGGTGTTTCTGTTCAGCCAGCTGCTGGCAGCTCTGCATTGGGGATGCTTTGAAACTCTTTTTTTCAGGTACCTTTCCTTAAGAGATTCTCACTCTGGCTTCTGCAGTTACTGTTTGATTCCTCACCAACAACACACAAAAAGTGGAGGAAAGCTGTGGAAGCTTGAAGTCATGTGCAGTCCCACACCTGGGTCTGAAAGTGCCTTTGTGACCATCCTGTGCCCATGAGCATGCACAGGTCATGGTTACGTTCTGTCTCAGAGTCTGCTGTGCTCCTGTGGCACGTGTGAAAATAAGTGCATGTAAAATCCAGAAAGCACTTCAAAATGGATGTTGCTATATTTTGCCACTGTAGACTTTCACATTAGAGCAAAAATAGCGCATCTTTGGTTTAGGGCTTATTATAAAGTAAATTTCCTCCTTTCTTTCTTTCTTTCCTTCCTGGTTTCCTGTTTAGGGTAAGACAGGCCATGTAATATTTGTTTAAAATGGATACTGATAATAAACAGAGAATAGGCCTTTATGAGTAGCTGAAATTTTTCTGCAATTCAAATATTACTAATGTTTAAGTAGCACATATTTCTTGTTTAATATTCAAGTGTGGCATTTGTTTCTTAAAGACAGAGAGGAATACTTATCTTCTGTGATCAGAAAGTAGCAGCTAGGAACAGCAGTGATATGAGCCGTTTTGACAGTGAGCAAACCTGTCAGAATGTTCACATTTTCAAGACTAGATGGTCTAAGACATCCTTTTTTCCTAAATATTTTTCGAAGTCCTAATGAAAATTTAAAGAGCTGTGTCTCACATCTTGAATTTAAAAGATCATTAATTAACAATTGCGTTTTACTGCTAAAATACTATGTGTTTACTGGAAAGTCAAAATAGTAACAGCAAGGTTCAGTTAGGTTATTAGTAACACTTTTAATAGCTGAATTCAACAATCCCACAGTGTAAAATGTCAATCCTAAGGATAAAAGAGAGAATTTCTAATAAACACATATACCGTAAGACACTGAAATAGTTTTAAACCAAATAAGTTTATATGTTAAGTACCATTAAGATATAAGGCATTTAACCTGTGTGCTATTTTTGTTTGTTTTTTTTTTTTAATAAGGCCTGTTTGCATTAATTAATTTCACATTGTCCACGTCTTTAGGATAAACTAGAATTTCACTGCATGCATATAATACCTTTGTGTTACAAAGTGAAAATCCCATGGTTTTGGCTGAAATGTTGGTGTATTACAGTCATCTCTTGCCTGGGGCCATCTGCATAGGAGAATACTCCTTTAACAGAATAAGTCACAAAAAGACTATAACAGGCTTATTGGAACCATTATTCTGTATCTGTGCTGTTCTTGCCAAAGATTTCTAAAAAACAGGCTCAGTAGATAAAGAAAATAGTATTTGTGTGAGACTACCTGCTTTGCAATGGTTTCAGCAAGAAATTTTGCTACATTCACTGGCTCTTTAATTCGGATTGCCAATGATAATGCAGAGTCTACGGCTAAAGAAAGGTAGGATGCAGAAGCAGAAACATTAGTGCTAATCTGCTGCAGAAGGACTAGATAAATCAGTGCAGCTCTCATACATCACTAAGAGAGAAGCTGATTGCAACTTGACCATGTGCCTAAGTGGTCACATCAGCAACAAGAACAGAGCATGGATAAAAAAACTAAAATGTACCCTTAGGGCTACTTGCTGTGCAGGACCTGTAATAACACATCAATGTAAGTTTAAGATTTCTTTATTTTGTTTCCTTCTGTTGTAATTATTGTTCTTTACAAGATCACGTTTTTATTTTGCATGGATTTAAGGGAAATATAATGGGGCGAAGTATAATACTAAGCAGATAATAGTTTGATACTGTTTATGTCTGTAAATAATAATGGGCTTTATTACTATGTGTCTCAGCATAGGTCTTTCTTTGAAGATGTTTTAATATTTAATCCTAACAGTCATATCTCAGAAATTGAGTAAGGTTTCGGGTGAGATGATAGTGAGATCTCTCTTCTTCATTTCTGTCATCTTATGTTTCAAAATGATTTGAAAGACAGGATGCCACAAATACATGTATTACTTCTACCATGAGAATTTTTGCCTTTTTTGTGCTTTCTGTTAAGAAAAATGCTCATAAAGAGTGATTTCTGTGGACCTTTATATTCCTGAATCAAGTACAGATGGTAATTTTCCTACAATTTTTTAAATTTGTGCAATGTTTAATTTAATGTCACTTAACCATCTGCAAAAAGGGAAGGCAGGGGTAAGATGGAAACTGAATAAGCATTGATTGCTAGTCTGAAAATTAAATTTAAAAAGTTTTTGCACTAAATCTGATTTCAGTTCATTTTTTACTAAATTAGATTACCACATTTAAATTGAGGCTACTATATAGCAAACAAATGTGTGAAACTATCCTGTATAGCCCACATTTCCTGCTGTATCCTGCTGTATGTTGTTGATTGTAGCTACCCAGGAATACCCTAATTGTAGTATTCAGAGCAGCATGTTTAAATAATACATGGGAAAATAAAGAGGAAAGGTGGAATTCTACTGTTCAGATGTTAAGGTGATGCTTTGTTCAAAGAGAAAAATTGTATAGTAGAAGCTATTGATATGGAATCTCAGGCTCTCTCTCGTGGCTTTAGGGGAAGAGGCAGGGAAACCCAAGACAGATCTTGCTGTGCACTCTGAATGGGAAGGAAATTTGGAAGCACTTAAAAAAAGGCAACAACAACACAAAAACCCCACCAAACAAAACAAAAAAAAACAACACCAACATCCCCAAAAAACAAACAAAACCCCAAACAAATAATGCTTCGTTTATTTATTTATTTTTAGGGAAAGAAAGAGGCTTCAAGCAGACAAATTTAAGAAATATGAAAGAGGAGGAGTGAAGGATGCTTTGGTGATAGAAACTTGATAAAGTAACTGCAAAGATACTGAAGAACATCCGTTTATCTTGTAGTATTGTAGCTACAGCCAAAGATAATAACAGGACACTTAGAATCAGAAGTAGCCTGCATGTGTTTAGTCTACAAATTGTTTATTTTTGTGGCTACTGAAAACTGTAGGGGTAATTGCATGGCAATTGTCCCCTGCACAGAGCCACAATACACAGAATGTGGGTCAGTTTCAAGACTTAAGACACAGATATTTTGTGTAGGTCTCAGCCAAAACAAAAGTTAAGGGTTATCTGTTAATAGTTCCAACTTCACTACAAGGATGATGGACGGGAATAGAGAAAGGGGAAGGTAAGGCTTTATGGCAAGGAGGACACGCATTCTTCCCAGCAGAATAAATAAGCAACCTGGCCAACTGGCAGATGAAACATGGACCAAGTGGAGAGTTTATTTTTGTACAAAATATGTGTATGCGTGATCCCACAGGTTCTCAGTTGTACTCAGCCCCTGAAGCTGAGGTCCCGTTGGGAACCCACGGCTTTAACAGTCTGACTTACAAAATAATAAACACAAAAAGAGAGGAAAGCCGTATGGCAACAGGAAGCAGAGAGGACTGGTGATTTCTTTGGTCTTACTACTTCTGTTCTAATGTACCCAAGGTGGTATTAGATTGTAAACTCCATGACAAAGATTTCTATATTTTTCTTCTGTGAAATGTTCTCCTTTCACATGTGACACAATAATATAATCAATTATTCTGGTTTACAAATATAATGAAAGAAGTCAGTAATTTTCCTTTTCTTGTAACTGGATGCAATTTATAAAGATTCCTGCCAAAGTTATTGTGAACAGTTCAAGTGCTATGTCTGCTAAGATAGTCTACAGCTGTGTTCATATTGTAGTCTTAAAACATTTGCTTCTCTGTGTTTCTGTGAAGTTTCATAAGGCAGTCACACTTAAATTAGCTGCTAAATGAATTGCATTGCACATGACGAAACTGTACTTAGGTTACTGTTTTTTTAAGTTTCCTTTTTAGCTGAAGAGACAAAATTCTATGTGTAGGCTGAATTTTAGTCTTGGATGTGGTTTCCGTTAGTCAAAACAAAGCACATACTCTTCCTCTAGAGTGAAACTCTGAGTTTATCTGTTTGTTATGCTGGGTTTTACAGTTACTTCTAAGCTCTTTCACTAAATTCCAACCTGATCTTCATTTTCACCTTGAGTTTTAGTCAACAAATTTATGTTCGTTATAGATTCTTGTACTTAGAGAAAAGTGTGCTAATGCGTGCTAATCCCTGCACTTTCAGAGCTGCAGGGGCCTCACTGATGCCAGAGTCAGTGTGTTGAATTTGCTTGTACCTATGATATTTGGGCAAACAACATACAGAATATTCCTGTTTCCCGTTAATAGAAAAGCTCCTATTAACCAAGGTTACCAAGGCAGGGCCTGAAACATTGAAGCATGAGCCCTGTGGTACTCACACAAACAGAAGGCTGTCCTGAGAAAAACACCTGAATATAGTAATAGGGGCTCAAACCGTTTAGATTAAATAACATTTCTTCTAGTTTTCTGCCTGCAAAACAGTACAACTTCCACTTGAAGCTGAAAGTTTGGCCTCTAACATTTCTGTGTTGGTTGCAAAAGAGAACTGAATTGCCCCAAAGGAGAGATCCTTCAAATTCCGTGGTACCAAACAGGAGAGTGTCCTGCTGTATTGCTGCAACAAATGCGCTGTGTTGCCATCCTGAAGCTTACCAGCTCTGCTGGCCGGGACAAGGAGTGACATGGCTTTCCTTCATCCTGCTCCTTGTCCTTTCTGGGCTCTAGTCACTTCTGATAAAAGGAGACACCATTTCACAATGATTCCAAGAAACCTAAGGACTGTAGATCTTTGGAGTGTGCAAGAAAAGCTCCCATCTTGCTTTATGCATGCAGGCCTAAGAGCTCATTGATTTCTTTTGCAAGTTCAATAATCACTAATCCCTCCACAGAACTGTGTCTGGAATACTCTATAGTGCAACCAGCTTCTGGCATGAAAAAACCCTCACAAGCTACAGTATATAACGTAGCCACAGACCAACTCACGTACTTTCACAGCATCAGTTACCACCCGAAGTACGCTTAGGAAATTGTGATAACGGCTTTGCCCTCGGACAGTGTTGCACATGCTGTGAAGAGAATATGCACGGTAACTATTTCAACAAAGTGAACTCTCATCCAAGTATCATTTTCTTCTTGGGAAATAGTGAGTCTCTGGAAGGGGCAAGAGAATTTTACATGTAAGTTGACTATAAAATAAATAATGCCATTTACAGCTTACAGGAAAAGCAAAGTATTTTATACCCTGATTGTGTCTTCCAGCCAGATCTTGGAACCTGTGTTGAAAATCATTTGACAATTATAAGCTATTATGGAAGCAGATCATACTTGGAAAGGAATTTCCTTGGTATCTCTTCTTCTAGCTTTCAGATAGTCTTCCCAGCCTTGCTAAATGCTGTTTCTGAAGTGGATTTTTTCCAGAACATAGTGAACTGCCTGGTATCGGAGTCTGCTGGGGCACACACCCCAGTGATCTCGACTCCTAAGGACAACCACTCATCTGCTCTTTCAGCCTTGGTTAAGGGAGCCTTATAATGAAAATCTGTTCAAAATGGGGATTATGCAGACTGATGTCTCTAACTCTGCTATTCAGTGGAAAATCAGACTCCTAATTAGGGTGATGATATCTTGTGAAGTTTTGGGAAGCTTTTAACAGTTTTTGTTACCTCTCTGTTATTATCCTAGAAAGTAAATAGTTACATATTGGATAACCATATGGATGACGTGTTAGTGTATTTTAAGAAGATTGCTCAGATGGCTCAGAGCCCATAGTGGCAATGCCAGGTTTTTTATGTACTGAAAATCTAAACAGATAACTAAAAGATGGCGGGAGCAATCACTAAAGGAAGAATGAGCAATAAAATGTAATATTAACCTTTAGCATTGGTGACAGAGATCAAGGCCATGGGAGAAGTATAGTGTGACTTCTTGTACTACGCTTGGGCCATGTCCCAATTAGGTTCCCAGTTTGAGCTGGGGAAGCAGAGTGGGTGCTTGTTTCCTTGTTTCCAGTCACAGAACTAGGCTGCCAGTGTTGTTTTTAAAACCCTGTGTTCCTCCCTCTGCTTTTACTCAGTGACTCCAGCTGAACTTCCTGACAGAAGGGGTGGGAGACTCAGCTTGAACTTTAAACCACAAGTCCATACAAACCCAATTTCTCAACTTACCATAACAACTTCTTGTGTTAATAAGGCCATTGAATAACTTGGCATTATTTTCCTTAGATAGATGATGAGTGGTGAGATGAAGGAAGGAATCAGAAAGAAAGATTTGAGGAGTAATGCAAGGAAAACTCTTGAGGGACTGAGTAGTTCCTTCAAGGAGGTGTCTCATCATTGTGTTTGGTGCTTAAACACTGCTTATACAATATATACACGTATTTTCAGTCTGTTCAAGTAAAAAAGGACCCTGTAATCTAATTCCACTCAGTGCACTGTAAATGTAACCTCGCTGAAGGAGAGGAACTGTTTGAAACACTAACAGTTTCATTTTGTAGTCAGGATTTATGATGATCTGTATAGGACATAATTCTCATAACAAGAAAGCTTCAGATGTTTTAAACTCTGGCAATTTTTCATCCAGGAAAGAGATTTGAGAAATACCCAGGCAGCAAGCCTTCTCTCAGCTGGGACAGAATGGGCTGGTTGTATCAGGAGCTGCATTTCCTACTTTGCTTCCTCTGCCAGAAATTCTCTTGCCAGAAAATGTCATTTTGGCTTTTTATCTGTTGTGGTGTTTTGTTTTTTTTTCTTTTTGGTTTGAGGAGAAGGAAGTTAACCATCCCAGTAACATCACCATCACTGCAACATAAAAAATGTGCAGACAATGAAAGGGTATGGAAAACTGATAATTGCACACGAGTGCATAATTTCTCCAGGCCATGATAAGCTGTGGTGAAATTGCCAGCTCCATTTTGCAGTGGGGGGAATACTTCAGTACAGATCTATGCCTTCAGTGTTAAAGTATTCTGGACAATTCTGAAACAACAGGGTGGCAAATATCTTTGGTTTACATCTATTACTACTTTTGCTGTATTGCTACAAGTACAGTTAACTGTTGCAGCCACTACCATGTTCTAGTACTGGATCCCTGTCTTTGAAGTAACACAGAAGCACAGGTTACATTTTTTTTCAGGAGCTTAAAATTAAATCTAATCATGAAAATTTTCAGTGTTTGGCTGCAAGAATCAAATCTTATTCCTCTTTAATCTAGATGTGTATGCACAGTCTACGTAGGCTACAAATGCCCTAGCATGCATTTGACAGAGAATTTGACCAAGAATAGTTGATAACGGAGCAAGCAAGCTGGAAGCTTTAACACACACAAGACAGCCTATATTTTTATACCATGTGATAACAGTGTTTCTGATTGCCAGGTTCTTTACTCTATATGTAGGCTGTATGTTAGTAGAGAGTATGTGGATTTAAGTGTGGAGATTGCCTTGCTGAGAGTTAGTAGATAGTGCTCAGCAGTCAGAGAGACCTCGCAGTTTTATTTGTTGCTTGTCATGACAAGAATTACTGCCGTGGTGAATGGCAACATTCCAGATTGCATTTCAGCCAAATGGATTATTCTTCAGAGCAAAGGTTTTCTGGGGAAGAGAATATCCAGGGTCCAGCGAATGCTTGCAAAGGGAGGTTTTTTTGGTGAGGAATAAAAAGGCATAACTGAGGAGAGACTGTGTCAGGGGTTAAAGTAACTTGATGCATTACCCCCTTTTATTTTTTTTTAATTTTTCTTTTTCAAATCAAGACCTGTGGTTTGCTAATAACTTCATGGCAGTGATGACTAAAATTATTACTTTTGTTGTACATGCACTATAGCCAATTTTGAAAGTGCCTGGCACCTATCCAAAAGACTCTGTGACATTTATACAACAATGATGATAGCAGTGGTAGTGATGTGGGGTGTTGCAAAACAAGAAAGCTGAGCAGGGGTGAAGCACAGACTTTCTGAAGGAGCTGGAGCACTGCAAGACTAGCAGAAGCTGTTAGTGTAATATAGTTCTCACTTCAAATACACAGAGAGCAAGCGGTCAAAAATACAAACCCACTTGCATTCTATATCTGAGAACATTTATTCCCAATGAACACAGTCTTGGAGGCACTGATGCTGATTTTCACCCGATGTGCTCTGCCTAATTCACTGCATTTTTACTCGTGTATGTACATGAAGTCCTCCAAATAATCTAAGCACAAACATCCTGCACAGAAAGGCTTTTATAAAAAAGCTGGATGTTAATGCTCCGAAAGAGACTAGAATATCTCCTGGGATTAGTGAGGAGGTGGTTGCCTCAGGCATAGCCCAGGGCCATTAATTCCAGCCAGTCATTAATCCTCTGTAATGCCTTGAGCTGATGCCACAGTTCCTACTGCAACACAGAAATAGAAAGCTGACTGACCTATGCATTTTGATGGGTTTTGTTATTCTTATAATGTTTGCCTATATTTCTAAATGCTTATTACTGTAGTGTTGGACAGAGTTTCAGTTTATAAGTTTGGTCTCTTTCCAGGGAATCAATGCCTTCCTGCAACAATGTTATTGGTATTCCACTCTGTCCTAGCCTTTCAGTAAATCTTGAAAACATTGTAGCCTATATGAGGTATGCTCCACCTATGCTTCTGGGAAAGAAAAATTGATATAAATGGTCTCTGAAGATAATTAGTATGCACATTTTCATATATAGAGAAAATGAAAATTGAACATGTTGTTCCTTTGCCATGTAAGGCCAAGTGTGGTCTAAGTTGTGTTTGGTTTAGTTTTTGTTTTGATTGTTTTTTATAAAAAAGTCCTGAAATTTTAATGAATTTATGAATTACCTGAAGAAATGGTACTAAAGAGAGACTAACTATAAACCATTTAGAAGCAATGCCCATTACATGCCCTTTACATGTGTACTCATGTACTCAGCAGTGTACAATAAAAGCGTTACTGGGCAAATCTTAAAGTGCAAGAGGAAAAAGTTCAAGAGCAAGAGACAGCTCCCGGCTTAGCGGATCATGTGAGCGCACGTGACTCTGAGCAGCACAGAGTTTAGGTAGCAAACAGCAGCTCTGAGAATTTCCAGAATGCCTAGACTTGCATATCTGTTTAATTTCTCCTAAAATGTTTTCACTCAAGTAGAAAGTTATTAATCTGACCTTCACATAGAGTTTTTGTCAGGGGTGTTTTACAGATGCAGAGATTTAGTGCTCACATTCAGGCTTGACTTGACTGTACCATGGTTGCACAGACCTTTGGCAGTGCAGAAATATGACTGCAGAGGGGCTTTGCCGCTACAGTCCCTCAAAGACCATACAGCAACACTGCGTAGCAGCTCGTGTCGGGAAGTGCGGGATACTTCACTCAGCTCAAGACATAGGTGAGTTAACAATGCTAGACTGTATGAGAACAATGGTAAACTGCTTTTTAAAAAGAAGCAGCAGCTGAGCTCTCTGTAATTAGCACTTCTGGTGAAGACATAGATTGTATTGCTGAAATGTGAAATTTCAGCACTCCGTTGATTCCAAGAGGGAATGAGGTTGTTTGAGGTTGGTTTAGGATAACTAACCACTTCCTACAGTGCTGTCTCTGCTCATTATTTACTCAGCTGGGCCTTGTTTAGTTTATGAATTCAAAATTGATCACAACAGAGAGTGTTGGGGCATATTAGAGCAAAAGAGGAGGCTTAGGATAGACTGTCTTTTGGTATGCTAAAACTGTCTGAAGTTTATAGAATATATTCCTAGAGAAAGTTGTGCTTAAAGCTTAGCAGTGGCAGTATGGAAGAAGGCTGGTGTGTGGATTTTTTTCACCCACCCACCTGCCCCCCCTTATATGTGAAATCTTGTTGACCCATCTCATACACATAGAGGGAAAAGAACCTAGAGGCAGTGTTCTTTCATTTTAGAAAGACTGTTTGGAATTCTTTTGAGTTCAGTTGTGTTTGCCAATTGTAACATTTCAGCACCTTTACTTGAAAACCAATATTTTCAGAATGGGTGCTTTCTTCAAATGTCTTGTGTCATTCTTTTTCCTTCCTCTGACTTCACTGTTATAGCTTGGTTTGCTGCTGTGCAGGAGGAGAGATGAGGGAAGGAGGAGGTGGTAACCTTCTTTGCCCTGTTTACTGCCCATTCTCCCCCTTTCCACTGGCTCAAAATAAATTCTCTACTGTTTACAGAGCTGTCATAGAAAAAGAGAGGTGAGAGGGAGGGAGAGGAGAACAAGATGAGAATGAGAGAAAACCTTTGTCCTCTGGGCTCATTGAGAGGCAAACATGCATCCATTCACCCATCTGAGAATTGCTGTAATGTAAATTAAACCATTTAAGTGCATAATAAGGATTTACTCTCTTACAACTGTGAAATAGCTAATAAAATCTTAATTTCATTTGTCTGTGATCCAAGAATTTTTAAAAAGTGAACAAGTTAAATGACAAATTGACTCAGCAAACTGGTCCCTTATTCAGCAGACTAGTCCCTTAGAGACTGTATTTACCAGGTAAATGAGGGGAGCTGGCTGATGTGATCCTGATCTTTCATGGAGGTGTGTGGGTGAGACTATAACTCTCCCTGCTGGCCCAGGCAGCCCTGCCGAAACGCACAGGGGGTTGTGCTGCTTGGCAGCGTATGCGCGGTACTGAAAATACTGAGTTAGGGATTCATGTCCTTATCCCAGAAACCTGAAGGTAGTTTCCTCTGTTATGATTCTTTTTCTTAGCAGATCTCCTGTCTGTTAGCTTTGATTATCCATGGGCTCTGGACTACTCCAGACTTCTGTTTCAAAGGTTGTTCTGTAGATAGAAGTGTCTGGAACTGAAGGGACAGTGTATGGAGCTCTGTGCACATCTGGCTCAGCAGAGTTTAATGTGTGGTGGACACAAATGGAGGGTTGCAGTACCAGCATGTACAGGGACGACTGGAAGCCACTGGACTAAACCCATCCAAAGACAGTGAATTCCTGCTCCTTGTCGAAAGTGTTCCAGAGAGGGATGAGCAATCCTTATGTGCTGCTTCCAAAGAGACATGTCGCTGCAGTTTGATGCTGTCCTATTGCGATTTTAATTTATCTGGTTTGAATTTCCTTTTTCTTTGAAAGGACTTTTTTCCAAGTATTTTAAAACTTCCTTCCTGATATTTATCTTTTTTCCAGATTCCAAAATTAGATCAAGTCACATTTCCTCATGGAACTTCTGCTGCAAGGAGGCATTGAGCTTTTGCAGCCCCTAGTCTGAAGGTGCCTGCTCCAGTGGATGACCTGCGCTGTCATGCACGCTACCCAAAAACAATTGGACAATGGCAAACTTTAAAAGTTAATGCATGTCCTGATTATTGTCACATCCCACTCAGCTTGTGCTTTCTGACGCTTGATGTCACTGAGTCCTGTTTGTTGAAGGTACTATTTAATCCATGACTTGCCTGCTTCATTCTTTTTTGACCTGTTATCTGTTAAAGCAAAAAATTTATTTTAAGACTGGGCTCGTCAAAGAGAACATATCTCCTCACTTCAGATACCTCTAAGGATGAATATTTGATTAAAATCTGACTGCAGCATTAAAATGAGTGCCCTGTGTCTTTTTGTAAATGAATGACTAGCAAACTTGTGGACTGTCTACTTTTCCGTTAGCAAATTATTCGTTGAGTGATTCAGGGGAAATTTCAGGAGAGGGTGGGGTGTTTTTTGGGTTTTTGTTTGTTTGTTTGTTTTTTAGATGAATTCATTACTACTTTTATTCATAGAGATAGTCTGAAGATAATTAAATGCCCAGCTGCATCCACAGATTGTTTAAATTTCCTCTCTGGAAATGAGGAAGAGATCATACTCTAAATCATGGGATAAAACCCCAGATCCTGACTTTGGCAGCCCCACATCAGAACCAGGAGGGAAGGTGTGTGGTTCTCTTAGTGGTGGCTGTAGATGACCCATGCAACTGCTGCATCATTCTCTTTGCCTGCTTCTGTTTGCCTGCTGCTTTCTTTATGAACTCCAGTGGGTGGCTGCTGATAAAATCTGCTCTCAAAGGGACTTGGAGACTAAATGCCTGTCCCGTTTAATACTCTGATCAATCAGAAAGACAGCCAAATCTTTAGATATGATTATATGCTCTACAGAAGACACTAGGACAGTCAGTATGGAGAGGGAAAATAAGGGGTGGACTTATTGTAGCTACCTAAATACACTACTGGAAATCTTAACACTGTATCAGTCTACTGGAAAATAGCATGGAATGGCTGATGAAGACAAGGAAAGAAGTGTTGCTTGAATCTGTTTAATTTTATTTTTGAGTTTGAAAGTCATGATAGCACTTTGTAAAGAGAAGAGACTGTCCCATTTGATGTATGAGAGCTTGATGTTGCTATTTTTCCTTCTGTAAGTAATGTAATACAATGTAACAGCTCGTGAGAAATAAGATAAGACACGAAGGGCTCCAGATACAGGGTTTTCTGAATATGTCTCTTACTGGGTCAGTATGGGACTCCTGCAAAGGTCTTTGACTAATTTTCTTTTCTCAATAGTTGGCTGCTGACTTCTTGATAGAAACAGAACAGCAGAAAGTATTTTAAAATGAAAGAACAAAGCCTGAAGGGCTCCTGTTATTTCCAAAGTACTCCCTTTCAAACCAGAAAGCCTGGTGCAAGTGAAATATGTGGGCAACCTCTAGTACCTAAATTCTCCCTGTGCTGTGGAGAGGCCAAGGAGTAGTGGTGTCAGCTGCAGTCAGAGAATTTTCTTACATGCTCCATGATCTGGAAGACAGACAATTGGAAGTGGTTGACTAATCAGGATATTCATCTTTGTACATTGGAGAGAAGGAGACATTGCATGTAAATCCAGGGTGGACAGGAGTCAGTTGTTGCTTTAGCCCCTTTAGAAAAAGGGGCAATTATTGTTAATGAAAAACAAGATTATGCAAATAGATCTTGAATTGCCTTCATGTTAATTTTTTTCTTTTCTGGCTGGTGTTCATTAAATTGCTTCAGTGAGATACTCTGAAATGCAGTATGAAGTGGAATATATGCAGTATGTACGTATGTGTGCATCTTCATTGTTTACATTGAAAGACTGCTAAAATCTTTTATATATAAGATGTAAAAACAACTTATTGTAACATCGGACAGTAAAAACAAGTGCTCTGTTCCTTTTTATTTTTGTAGAGTTTTATAGTGTGCTTTGATTACTTTTGTAAATGTCTAACTGGTCCTGTGCAGAAAAATGTGGCTATTTTCTCATGTTACAAAGAGGCAAATATTGTCTTAAGATCTGCTTTACCCCTTTCTGACTGTTTGTTGTTGGCTCTGCAGCAATTTCTTCAAGACCCAATGTTCATTGACTGCAGTTGACAGTAGAGCTCCCTTTCCAGCATTTGCAGCCCTGGACAAGGAGGTGCCGTGTTGGGCACAGAAGTGAGAGCCAAGGGCTGGTAGGATAGAGGCCATTGCTGCATTGAATGCTTTGTGTTGTGGAACCATGGCCAACAGCCATGGGCTGCATGGGAATGTGTGAAGGGCTTGGGTATAACCTGTGTTTGCACTGGCTCTTCAGAAAGGGAATGCCAAGAAAAGAGACTTATAGACAGGGCAACATTGTGCATTGCCACTCAACATCATCCATGTCTGCTACGAGGATTTGAGGTCTTTGTTGAAGTAGGCCTAACTATGTTAGGGAAAAAAACTACATGTCCCAAAGTGTTTTGTTACAGCTTCTATTTATAGTTTCAAGGTAAAAAAAAAAAAAAAAAGTGCAGCTGCAATGACTTCTGTGGTTAACCTTGAAGTCTTGGTGGGTTCATTCCAGGTGCGCTCGTCTCTTAAGACTCACTGATTTTAGCCAGTAGCTTTGGTTTTACTAATATTGGTGATTTCTGTCACCTCTTAAGAGGACACTGAAGAGCCAGGAATGTTTTTTCCAGTGATCTGGTAAGATATATTTCGAAACACCACAGAAGGGTTTTGAATCTGGGCTGACCTTATTGTTGGGTAGCAATGTCAGCACCTTCCTAGAGCTGCTCCTCCTGGAAATTTCTAGGGTTGGTCATACGGACTGGTAATGAGACATACAATAGTACCTCATTCTCTTTAACGTTATGATTTGAACTCAGTATCAGCTGTATGTATTATATAGCCTGGTAATTAAAATTGTAATGGTGTGCAGGAGGAACAGTAGCTCAGTGAATATTTATTTAGGAAAAAATTCATATGGTAGAATAAGTTATTGGTCTAACCAAAGTGTTTAGACTCCAGGTATGCTGTGTTGAATTTGGACAGAATGGAACCCTAAGAGGAATATATAGTCCCTGTAGTGCTGTTTGACAGAAATATTTTTAGTTGCAATGGAATTGTAATTAAAATTCCTACTGGTCTTTCACTGATGGTCTTGGCCGTCCTCTGTGCAGAGTGCTTCTGAAATGTAGTTTATCATAAGAGTTTCTCCAGCTTTCCCCCAGCTTACTCACAATGGGAAAAGGTTTTCCAGTTAGCCAGGAGAGCATTGTCAGTCCCTAGTTAGCCCTGCACCCAAGCTCCTGTTTTTGTGCCAGCTTGCTTACCCGTAGCCATATCCGTCTCCTGGGGAGACAGTGCTGGCTTGCCAGGCTGGACCTGCCCTGAACAGCCAGCAGAATGGTTCACATTAGGGCTGCTGTTTTCAGTAGCTGCCTCTGCCATTAAAGGAAGCAGAATTGGCCCAGTGCTTACCACTTTGGAAAAGCCATCCTCTTTGGAAAAAGCATTTTAATTCTGAATAAAACATTGGGTTGGCTTTTAGCTCATGAATAGCACTTTATTCCACTTCAATAAATATCAGTACCGACAAGTAACCACATCATGTCATGACCTTATGTAAGTGCATGGCAAGGTTCCTAGATAATTTTGGCTATTTTTTCCACAAATGCGTAGGACAGGTTTTTGTAGGTATTTGATTCCTAGTTAGGCAGTGCTTTTGCAGACAGGGGCTGTAAAACAATCTGACAGTTACCTGGGCTCCATTAAACTAGTCCTGGCTTCAAACACTGATGGTACTTCCTTCGCAGACTGCTTCTGAAGGGTTTACTTCTTCAAGAAGCATGTGATGCTTCAGTGTTGATAGACAACTGAAGAGCTAGAATTTATGGAAAGGTTTGGAAAGCAGCATTACCTTATTAACAGTGAAAGTTCAAGCAATTAAAAGTCAGTGGAAGACAAATGCCCTCTTATCCTACTTGTGCTCTCAGGCACCCATGAGGAAGGGATCTCAACCAGGGTGCAACCAGGGAAACAAGTTTTCTTCTTCCTCACTGGGCTGCTGATTCAGGCAGTCTGCTTTCTGCTTGGACAACTACATGAGAAACCTTGCAGAACCAAATGAAGCTTCTAATGCTAGTGTAAGATCCCTCCCTGCACAGTCCCAACCGACAGTTGCATGCCCTTGTCATGTGCCATCATTGCAAAGGTGAACTTCTCCATCATGATTCCCCTTTTTAAGACTGTATTTGAGTACAGGGTCATCTTTCTTTAATAACCTTCTTATTGGAGTTGGAGGCTTGATAAAGATAGGAGTTCATAACTTCACATGGAAGCCTCAGGTTGTCATGTGCTTCTTGTGGGGTTGTTAAGAGGACTAGCACTATAGGTTACTGTGTCTCTGAATGCTTAGGTATCTTCAAATTCTGTCTGTGGTGTCACTGAATGTCAGTGCTGCGTAGTTTCTGAAGTGTTGAAGTCATTGCTATAGATGGAACGTGGTTGCTTAAGCCATTCTGGTGCTTTGGGAAATTTTGGGCCCTCAGCTTGTTTGCCAATTAAATAGGGAAGATTATTTTGTTGCAGATGCTTTGTGTAGGCTATCACTCAAAATATTAATATTACGAAGTGTAGACTCCTGCCAGATTTCTCTTGACATTTTTTATTTAGTGCAGAAAAAAGCAGATTGAGGTTTGTCATTGAGTGTTTGATGGAAGGCCCTCTCTCTCAGTTTCTGTATGGCAATCAAATCCCACACACTGTATTATGTTCTGCCAGGAAATCTGCTAACCTTCCATATAATATGTACTAGGTAAATAGCCAGTGCTGTAGAGCCATTTTCCATATAGGAGGATTTTGAGCTATTTTTTTTCTTCTGCCTTGGTAAGATTTGCAATGGTTCTTTCTACAGTGCCAGATGTTGTACATAAAACAGGAAATTATATACTGTTCTCTTGCTTATTGAGCAGAGAGAAGAATCTGCTTTTAAAACCTATCAGGGAGAGGTTGCTTGAAACACTGGGTTTAAAGAGGCAGATCAAGTGTGGGAGATGAGAAGGCAAGATAAAACTTGCCTGAATGTGAGGATGAATGCTAAGTCTCAACTGAAACACAGTTGATACACTGACATTAAAGGGAATGTACTGAATATATAATCATTGTGGATATATGCATGGGGTTTTGTATTGTAAGATAATCAAATGAGTAGTTCTTTGTACATACGGTTACTGACACTGATGGGAATCTCAGAAGAGCTCTAATGATGTATATTTAAAGAGATATCAGCCCAATTACACACTGTAGTGTTTGCTATTCCTGGAGGAATGCAATGTCAGAATAATATTATGGTTAACAATTCTTTGGGATCCTTCATCTACATATCTTGAAGCATTTTGCAAATACTAAGCACTTAATGCAGTAGCATTCCACTGGGCTGTGTTCACAGGGATGGTGATGCTTTGATTATAGAGTTCAATTTAAAGAGTCCCTCGTGAATAACTGTGGTGCCCAACTGGCCATGCCTGGCCTGCAGGTTCTTTCTCCATGGCCTATGGCTTTTTCCTGCTGGGTACCAGGGAGCGGCTGTGTAGCCACCGTGCTGCCCGGTAGCCAGGTGGCTCCTGCTGCCCCGCGGGCTGTTCCAGCAGCTGCAAACTGAACTCTGCCGCCTGTCATGCACAAAGAGGATACGGCTGGGGCTGCCTGGCAGCGGACTGCCACCAAACTGGCCTCTGGGTGCCCTAGCGGTTTGACCATTCTGCTGCAAGGCATGAGAAGAGAACCATAGAGGAACGCTTCAAAAATAGTGTTAATTCTCATTAGTAAGCAACGCCTATCATGTGACACTGAGAATTATAGTTGTAAGGGGATACATCTTTTATCTTTCAGAAACTTCTAAAACATGCTGATAGATTCAGAGATGATTTGGGTCAGGCTCTTTGTAGAATTTTCTACTAGACAGGGCCACTTTAGAGTTGTTCATATGCATGTGTGTTACTGTTCTTTGTACTGCTTAGGTTGATGGTTGGAGATCCAGATAAAATGTAGCTCTGTGCATGTTAGAGAAAAGAAACATCTCTTACTGGGACAGCTGCTCCAACAAAGAGCCAGTTGAGTCCAGAGTCTTGTTACTTTTTCCTTTTATCTTCTGGTAGCTTGAAACAGCTTTTCTGGTCACCATTATCTCCTGCTACTAGTACGCACTCTGCAAACCTCTCCTGAATTACATTTGTACTCTAATTAACCTGATATATAAGCATTATTTGAGTTTGAACACGTTGGTTCCTCAGAACCTTAGTTTCTGTCTTAAGGCAGAGCAAATCAGCATGTTTGTGCTGGCAGTGTTGTTCTTGCTTGACATCTTAGTTAATTTTACATCTGCTTTTTTATTGCTCTCTTCCTTATTAAAAGACACTTGTAGCCATTTTCCTTTTTAAGAGGCCATATTTTGATCCATGCTATTGTTGACAAATAATCCCCTATAAAATATTTGGGCGCTAGTGCTTTTTTTCTCTTGTCTGGATGTTCCCTCTTGTTTCTTTTTGCAGGAAGGATCAGCTCTATCTGAAGCCTGCACTCCTGGCAGTCGCTGGGCAGTGCAGTCGTTTAGTACGTCTGCAGGCTTTCTTATGCTGCTCTTTCTCATCACGTCAGATTTGTGATACCTGTCAAGTTTGCTAAACTTAGGTAATACTGGTGATGTGGAAATTTTGTGATTTTTGCCATGAGAAAACACCACCACATGTTTTTCAAGACGGTGGCAAGCGTATGTCATACCTATTTAATAGAGCTTTTGTTTACTGTTTTTGAAACCTACTGTGATTTCCTAAAGTTTGAAGATGAAAACAATTTTGGAAATAGTTATGTAAATCTTCTGTAGCATCAAGGCTGTGGTGGGGGGCCTTTTCAGTCGTCCATGTTCCCTATTGGTAAGGCAATGCAACAGAGCCTGGGAACAGAGGAGGGCCAGGACAGAGGTGGAATGTAGGTTGCCTGCATGTGTCCCTTCCCAGGGATAAAATTTCACACTGCAGAAATTAACAGCAAATCTTCTTAAGGCTACAGGGTAGACAGACTTCACATTTCCCAGGTTGAACTGGCTTTGGGTCAAGTATCAGTTGTAGTGAGTGAGTGGCATACACAGGAATATGACCTGAGATCTAGTCTTCAGTACTAGTTAATGGACAATATTCCTTCCTATTGGAAGACGGATGATCATTAGTGCTATTGGAACAGATCAATGAATACTTATCAGTTTTGCTGAAGCCAGTGAAACTGTTAATTTATGTCAGCTGAGGATCTATTCCAACACAGTTGTATATAATAGACATCAACTCCATACAAGTTATGCAAATAGTAATCTTATGTAAAAGGCAAAGGTTACAGTGGCTATCTTATCTAAAAGATATCAAGATTTTTATAAAAGTGAAAAGACAGTATAATGCTAAAAATGTATTCTGTAATGCTCCCTAAACAAGCAGCTAGCAGTATGTAGGGGAATACTTGTAAATTGAAAACGAGCCAGTAGAATATATATGGCATATGTGTACAGCTTCATTATTCTGTAACACTGAGTTCTCCTCAGTACTACCAAAGGAAGATGGATCAGTTAAACAGCACTTACCAAGTAAAAAAAAAATATACACACACACACACACACACACACACACACACACACACACACACATATATATATATATGGAAAAGATATTTTTGCCTTATTTCCAATGTGTTTGACTTGTATTACAGTATGGTTTGCAAAACTTGTCTTTAATGTGGTTTTGGAGTTGTAAGTTAACAGAAGAATTGTATGAAATGGCTTTAGATGTGAAGGCAGCTTTTTCTCTCTGTGAAGGAAACCTTCTTAAAGGCTGTTCTATAATTACACTTGTGGCTTCGTGGATAGTGTCTTGTTCTCATATGCAAGTCATTTGATTCCTGTGGTTCCTCATAACACTCCAGAGCATGGACTCTCGCAGTGTGACTCACGCTGTAGCTTATTTTACTGCATATTCTATGTAAAGACTTTCTTTGAGTGGATACACAGTATCAAAGTGACAATAACAAGCTTTGTCTGTCTTGCTTCACAACAGAGTAAGAACCCTACAAAAATAGACTGAAGTGTAGGTTGTTGCAAATTACGTAGCCCTTCAATTAAAAGTGTTCTGACTCTAGTATTACCAGCAACCTCTTCTTGTCTTCCAGAGGGACTGAAAGTCTCATCCCAATTCTTCCTTCAAAAATTAATAATTCTTCTTGCTCCCAGAAAAAAAGGTGAAGTATAGCAGGTTACTTCTCAATAAAACCTGCCTGTCCTTCTGTCAGGCGTGCTTGAAGATCCCCATGGATATTTTTCTCCACTGCAACAATAGGCAATGGCAATGCATTCCAAGCCAGAGCAGCCCAGTTCAAGTGCTCAGCACCTTCGATACTGGTGTACGCAACAACCAGAAAAAATGCAGCTTTAGGACATTGGTGTGTGGTTGTAATGAAAACACTTAGAAGAATTTCTAATTATAAGAATGTGTGTTGAAAAATAAGTTTGGGATATAAATATAATCAGAGTCCAAGGAAATGATTGAAAAGTTCTGGGAGTGGGAGAACTGAGACAGCTTATTTCCTTTCCAGTTTTGGTCTTTCCTGCCAGCAGTGCTTACCCTAACTTCCATGATGTCTCTGCTTGATGGTAGACAATGTATGTGCGGTTTGGAGTTCCAGTGGTGATGATGAGCCAGCTGTGTGTGCACAGGCTGCTCAGCTGGCTGCTACCCAGGGAAGTGGGTGACAGAGAGTGCTGCCCTCTCCTGTATTTGGGACCTCACTCCTACCACTAATTTTTATTTAGCTTTTATGACCTTATTCAAGCCCTCTCTCAAATTCATTTAGAATTTTTCCACTGGCAGCAGGAAGTGACTGGGCAGAAGGGACACAGAGGAGGTGTTTCCTGGCGGGCAATGTTGTTATGTGTGGTGAGGAAAGCAGCCCAGCAGCACAGAGTCTTTGTACCCATGGCTGAGCACAGGAGGTCTGGCATATCGTGGCCAGAATGATAACACAAACAACAATTAAAATTGGTTTGGATACACTTTTAATGAGAAGGCTGGGACAATTATCAGGAGCTGTTCAGTGTAAGAGATATGGACAGAAAGATGAGTGGATAAGATGCTCTCCCTTCTCAGCTGCAACTGTGCAGCCAGAGTCAGGGTTATTTACTGTCTCCTCCTAGCAAGGCCTTTTGAAAATAGTTTTGTAATGTCTGCTTTGAGTGTCTTTGAATTTTCAAAGTGTACTTGTGCCATTCAAGCCATTCATCTTTATTTGAAAATCTACAGAGATGATTTTAAGTCACAGTGCGGTAATATTGTGCACTGTTACTTTTCCTCCTCTACTGAAAACCAATTTTGTTTGCGCTCCATGTAAAAACAGTGTGTTTATCTAGTACTGCTTTTTGTTTTGTATAAATATTATCCCTTGTAATACATTGCTTCCAATAGGTTTGGAACAAGAACAGCCAGGGTTCCTGAGAAGCAGGTGGTGGGGCCTCCGCAGCACAACCGGATGTATTTCTTTTAATACCTTTTTGTCATCCTTTAAACAAACAAATAAAACATGATTCTATAAAGAAGGAGGAGGAAATACAAAGGTATCTAAGAAGCGATCAACTGAAAGCAATGCATTAGAAAATTGTTCTACTTTCAAAGTTAATGATGTACATCCTGGCTGTATTAAATCTGTCCTTCTAGTGGGATAGGTTGAGATGTCAATGTGCTGCTGAAATTATTTTTACCCGTGTACGAGGGGATACCCAAATGAAATGGCTGTTTGCCCAAGTGGAACAGAAACATAAAAATTCAGAAAATGTATTCAGTTCTTAGCGAGCTTACTATCAAATAGGTAACTTTTAAAACCAAGTGTAAGTTTTAGAATGTACTTTTAAAAGCCAGGTCTTTCAGAATGGCAAACCAAGTGCCACAAATGTTTCACTGAGAACATCTTTTAGCCAGTTTGACAGAAGTTGTCTCTCCCGCTAGAGGTGAGTACTTGGGCATTTGTGCTGACAGGTTTTGGGAGCTCGGGCTTGGCAAATAATTTTCGGCGGAGTCTTAGCACAGAAATCAGCTTTTCTCATTGCCCTTCAGATGAGGAATTTCCTTGCCAAAATGCTTCACAGAACTGCTGTGTTGTTATGTACGTAGTATATGGCCAAGTTTAATGGTCTGATAGTGATTCTTCAGCAAACCCCTTTCTCTTACAGTTGGTTGTTTACAGTCTTCCATAATCATAATTTGTGTAGACCTTCCGTATAAACTAAGTAGTAATAGCTGTGTCCCTTTGAATCTGGTTATGTCTAGTTACACGTCAGTTTTGGTTAGTGTTGACTCAGTTTCTTTATTGCCTGTGTCCCTTATTGGTGGTATAGCTTTAGCAAAATAATATAACAAATATCATTCTTTCAGAGGGGAGATTGTTTCCTAAAGTGTTTTCATTTCAGCCTGTGGAGGTCTGTCCTATGGTGGATGCCACAGTTGTGAACTTCTTGTTCTCAGTTACCTCATGCTCCAATATAATCTTACTTGCTTTATTTGAACAAAAATCCCTGGTCAAACATCTGCTTATTGTACGCAGTTAATTTGTGCTATTCTGCACCTTTTGTGCTGTGTCCCTTGCTGTTTGTGTCCTGCCTCTGAATGCACTGGGGCCTTTCTGGGTGGGAGGAGGGAGACAGGATCTGACCTTTCATTGTGTGTGAAGAGCTTAGCAAAGCTGGACCCCAGTCAAGCTGACTTCAGGGCTTTGTTGGATAGAATAGGAGACCGATAAGATGTTATACTCTTCTGCTTCCAGCCTTCTTTCTTTTTTCTGGAAGTATTATTATTCAGTTTACTTCAGTACATTACCCTTCATTATCCTGTGAATTGTTTCTGTTTCATGTTCTGGTTCATGTTTCATGTTCTTCTTTTTTCATTTTTCTCTTTTGGTCTGTAGGTTCAGCCTTAACACATCTTTACTCTTTTTTCCACTTAAGAAAATCAACAATGCACCTTCATTACTGTGCCCACCTGCATATCTCAAATGCTGGTTTAATCTTGATGGTAGATAACATGACAGATGATAGTGAGAATGAAGGCTGATAATGAAGAATGAAAATTGAGGTGGCCATTTTTTGTGTTTCTATATTGTACTGTGAAAGAAACTACCAATCAAAAAAATTAAATAAAAAGAAAACCAAGGCTTTTTAGCACAAAATTTCTGTCCACACTGAAGTGTCAACCTAGTCAAACTAGGCTGTGTGCTTGATGCTCAGCTCACATGGAAGAAAACACAATTTGAGCAATTTTTAAATGGTAACCAAAAGGTTGTGGGTTATTTTTACCCATTTGAATTAATCTGGGAGAATGTTTTGGCGTTTCTTTAAACAAGTCATTCCTCAGAATCTCAGAGTGGTTTGGACTCTGCTTGGCTTGTACTATTTCAATCCTTTAAAACTCACTTTATCTATCAATTTTTCCTCTATTTTTGCTTATAATTGACATCCCAGTGCCACAAGATAAAAAATAACAAATGTAAACCATGCTTCCCTATGTAAAATAGATCACTATGTAAAATAGGAAAATTGGTGGAGGCCTGATGTTGTATTATATGCTGTTCATCTCGATCTGCAGAATCTTTAGGCCTAAACTGTCTCCACAACAGCCAGATTCAAGGAGCCTAGATTCTGCCCATTGTGAAATTGCTGTTTCTAGAGCATCCAGCAGGTAGAACTGCTTCTTTGGTGGCAACATGCATTTTATTAGGCATATCATTCAGCCAGTTCACATTGTCACTTCCCCCGCCTCTTTCTTATCAGTGTGCCCTGTTCCCTGAAGTCTATCCTCTCCTTGTGGTGTCTCGTCTCTTCAGTGAACTGAAGGAGTTTGTTTAGGCTACATATTGCACTCTCCTCCTGCCATTCACTTATTGCTCCTTAAAACATTTTCATTATTTCTTGTTAACGTTTCTTTCTTTTCTGACATTTAACTTCCAGTGGGACTTTCTTCCTTCTTTCCCATCCCTGTGTGCCTCTGTTCCTCACTGTCCCCTCTCATGATGAGGTTTTAAATAGTTTCTAGGGATGAGGAGAAATGAATAATGTTACTTTACCTTTTGCCTAAAGAAAGGTCTTGGTGAGTGACTGGCAGCTAAATAAAATGTCTTTGGTTTGAGGAATTCACTTGCACTGACTCCAGACAGAGGGAAAAATCTTGAAAACTGCCCCATCCAAATGAGGCTGTTGCATTGTAGATTGTCAATTCAGTTCACCTAATCCCTGTGTTATGGCACAGATGAATCACCATTATCAATGTCGTTTGCATTTCAGTTTAGTAAAAGTCGGTCATTCCCATGCAATATGTTTTGGTATCTTCAGAAAAGATGCTGTTGTACGAGTCTGTCAGAAGAGACCGTGTTTCACAGACCTTTATCGGGAGCTTCAAACATGAGGGCCATGAGATGTTGGACTGTGCATGTAAGGCAGTATAACTAAACAGTTACGAAATAGCTGAAACGTTATTGTGAACTCCAGTGGGAAAGTACTAGCAGCAGCATTCATTATACGACACTGTGTATGAAATGGACTTGAATTTGAGCAGCTGGACCACTGAGAGATTGATGCTAGCAAGGTAATTCCAGAGCTGCCATTGCACTGACTGCTATCTGAGTTGGACCCCATATTTTAGGGTCCTATTCAGTGATATTGATCTGATTGTGAGTGATTTTCTGTGTCAGAATACACACACTTTTCCATGCACTAGGAGTAGACTCTGTTCAGTTGTGCTTCCTGAATTATAATGATTTCATTTGTCTTTAGGTTTTCCCCTCTTATTTTGTATTGTGCTTGTTGTTTTGATTTCACAGCAGTGTTACTGAGCTGCACAAGCTGCTTTTAAAGCAACTCACACTGTAAACAAAATAATATTTAAAAAGCACTGAAGAAAGGCTAATATTATAATGGAAATTCCCTTGTGTGTTTACTTATTTACATGTACAAGATATCAGTATTGTTATGCACAATAGAGTAGAAACAATCACTTTGAGGAATTATCCATGCAAAGGGAGCCTTTAATATTAGAAGAGTATTGGAAGTTGATAAGTGCTTATTTCTGTGAGAAGCAAAAGCATGGCATTAGGCTGACACCACTGAAATGATTAAGGTTTTATATTGATTATAGAGAAAGTAATATTTAACCCAGAGTTTCCTTCTAGATGAAAACAAGTTTCTAGAACAACATGCTTCTTGGCTTAGGTGTTGTAAATATGAAAGTATGAAAATATGAAAATCGAAGTTGCGGATCAGATCACTATTTGGAAGGGAAGAAAAGAAGCTGTCTGCCAACAACACGTAAAGCCACTGCTGCACACAGTGTCAACATAAGGCCAATGTGTCATTTAAGTTGCATTTACATTCTATTTTTAGGATTTAAGTACTGCACAGACCTTGTGGTGACCTTACAGAGTTTCATGACAGAGGAGCTTGACTTCAGCCCCCGGTCACTGCACAGTCTGTGCTGGGAGGTTTGCAGCTTTTCTCAGTCTCGGTGGTACATACCTACTTCCATATACACTTCTTCAGGTGAAGCCATTTTCATAATATTAATGCAAAGATATGTTGGTTATGTCTATCAGGCCTTCTGTATTTGCAAGGTGGCAATCTCAGGGTGGAACTATAACTTGGTTTAGAGACTCTTGCTGACTTCTCTAGTACATACAATCCTTGTTGTATGTTGCTGCAATTACGGAATTTACCACTCTATCAAAGCACTTTACAGACTTAAATGTGTTCCTGGTGTGACCTTTTGTCTCAGCTGAAGCTCTGCTCCAGAAAAATGCTCAAGATCAGTTCAGGGAGGCATAGCACATGGAAGAAATAGTGTAGGAGGCAGCTCATCGCTGCCCAGGTGAGCAGCTGAACAAGGCCCAGCCTCATCCTGGCTTTGCGACTCTCATATTACCCGTCTCTGCTCTTCCTCGTACACTTGCATAGCACACCCAGACTGAGCTCACCTGAAAGACCACATCTTTGCTTCTCCCCTCATTAAAATAGCATATCTGAAAATGACATATGGCTGCCTGAGGATAGGAAGAAGTATTTTGTGCCCAGAACTTTCGGAAATTGTTCTTGGGACAGGTTTCCCTTGTGCATGACCCATGAGATGATGCCAGACTTAGCTTGATCTAAGTGCTGTCAGTGTAGGTTTAAAGGTTGGCTGTAGTGGTAAGAAAAATTGTGTTAAATAGATACCTTTTTCTTAGTAGTTCTGCTCTTTGTTTTTGAAACATATCTGCTGGCTTTGCTAATAAAGATGCATGTTTACAGTTGTCAGCATCGCAGAACAGTTACTGAGGAGTGAGGTTCTGTTCTGCCACTTGCATCATTCAGAAAATTTCATCTCAGATGTGATTTGCTGCCTCTCTTCTACAGGTGATAATGAAAGGGGAAAAAAGGAAAGCACAGCTTGATTTTCTGATCTTGTACTGAGTTTGCAGCACTGCTGCTGACTGACAGTCATCATCATCTGATTTTGCAGTGAACAAATACAACACAGATATCACTGTGAAAAAGTAAATATGGACTTGTATAATGCTCTTTTTCAGTCACTTTTGAAAACTTGAATTTCACATTAAAGGCAGTTAATTTGTTATATTTTTCTCCTGTGCATACATTTTCTGTTCTGTGGTTCCACAAGTGTAGTAAAAGAAAACATATACACAGATGGACTGTTTGTTCTTCTTTGTTTTCTTTGTCCTCTTTTTAGTCTATGCAGTCTTTTCCACCCCTCCCAAACAAGTCTGTCTCCACCCAACTGCATTTCCTGAGTGGATTCCTCTAGGAGACAGAATCGGAGGGCTGCATGATGTCATTTCTATATTTAAATTAGATGGAGCAGAATAGGCTGTGTAATTTGTTTAATCATTGCTCATGCTCTGATTTCCTTGGATTTGATTTTTTGCAGTGCAGTCTTATCTTTGGGTTTCTATCTGGTAGCCAAGTCTGCTATTTGGCATGGTTTCAGGGAGCTGGGTGCATTTTTGTTTTCAACTAAAACTCAGGGGGATTCTGTGACCAAGAAAATTCTGCACACAGAGCTTTTCAAGCACGATAAACTGATTTAAGTGGGAATGTGACAGAATAATATGTGCCTCAAAAACAAAGAGATCAAGTAAAATCTAAAGCGTAGTTGATTAGAGCCATGCAGAAACATTCAGAAGATGGTAAATAGGTAAATAAATGGAAAATATGCAGATTCATCTGCTATTATATAAATTGTACTAATTCTGGGACCAGGATTCAGCAATTTCAGTACAGGCACTTCCTGTACTTATTTTATCTAAATATGACTAAATGGTACTTCACTTCTGCTATTTCAGGCCATGTCTATCTCATTGTAATGACTTGATAGACTGAGGCATACAAAACAATCTCTGTTCAGTAAGTCATGGTAAGATCTTCACGTGGTTTATTTTCTGTTTTTCCACAATACATAAAGATATGTTTTTGCTATTGTGGCATTATTTTTTCCTAATTTGACTTTATCCTTTCCTTTAGAAATACCTCAGTTCCGTTCTCTTACGTATATCGCGAGAGACAGTGAATACATATATCTTCTGTGAATGACAAACTCAAGTATTGAGTAATATGCAGGACACTTGGTGTTTTAGAGTGAAGCACCAGCTTCAAGCAGTGATTCACTTTCCAGTGTTAAACAGCCGTGGGCCAGATCCTTTTTGTGGTATTGAGTTAAGCATCATTGACCTGAAATGTATAGAATTTTCTGATTGAGCTTGTTTAGAAGAAGTACACTTATTAATTTATAAGCATACTAAGAAGGCAGTATCTGAAATCAGAATTATGCCAGTCTTTTGTGGATTTCGGCACACACTACTGGGCAATAGCAAATGCGTTGTTTGGTTTCCCATTTGAGTAAGATTTAGGTAAAAAACAACTATGAACATGACTATCTGTGTTTATTTGGTTGTTTTTTTGGTTCTGTAAGAACATTAGGCACTTTCCATGGAAAACACTAACAGAGAGTAGGTAGATGACCTGAGAATTTACCTTTCAGTTCAGTAAAGAGCAATATTTGGAGTGTCAGATCTAAACTTTGAGATAGCAATCTCTGCTTGGTTTGGTGGGTGAAAAGAGGGCCCAGAGATCCTCAGAGGCTTTTTCACATCTCCCCTTATTGTTCTGGAGAAAAGAGAGGAGGGATGCACCCTTGTGAGTAATGCTCACGAGGGAATCCTTCATTTCCAGAATGGCACGACTGGCTCAGCCAACTTAGAGGAAGAACAGAGTTGTACTCAGATAATCACTGATCAATTATTTATTGTCAAAAGGAAATAGAGAAGCTGGCCCACATTGTTAAGCTACAGCATATATTGCCCAAGAGAAACATTAGATGAGTACAGCCAGCTAGTACAGGAGGATTGCAGAACTCAGGTAATAGTCAAAATGACAGCATCAAATAAAATAGTTACACAAGGCTCTGAAAAACATGTGGAAAGAGCACCTTGATGTTTGGCCTAGGATTTCTACAACACAGATGAATTATTTTATGTTACTCCCAAATCTGCAAGTAATGCAGGCTCTGCCTTGTCACCTTCTCTGCTGCCAGTGGTAGGCAGAAGAGGGAGCAGAAGTGCATTTGGTCAAAAGTGACTTTGTGGGTTGTAATTGTGAGCAGGGGAGAAAGAGAGAGATTCAGCCAAGCACGGGTTGTGGTCTACAAAACCTTATCCAGTGTTACAGGACACTTCCTATAACAGTATCTACAGGACACTTCCTATAACAGTATCTGGCCACATGTAGGTTTACCTTGAGAAGGGGAAACATCAGAAGCCTAACTTGATTCCCGAGTGCTACAAACCATCTCTACCTGGGTCCTTTATTATACAGCCCATCAGATACTCTTTGCTGACTGTGGAACTGCTGCACTTGGGAGAGTATCTGATGTGGAACCTACATTCAAAGCTCTTTTTTGCTCCTTTTTTCCCTTTAAAGAGGCATTAGCTCTTCAGTACTTGCAGCAGAAGGGACTAGAAGATGTATTTTATATACCTTATATGCGCTAGAAAAAAATGTAGGAAATTTAGAGATAGCTTGCATCAGAATTATAGTAATTGCCTTTTTAAACATTAGCATGTAAAAATATACCAAATTATGTTCACAGAATAGAATTAAATCTGTTGTCTTCATGAAAACCTCTGAGACTAACTGCAGCTAACTGCAAGTAAAGCCTAAATAAGAGCATGCAAAGGAACATGCTGAAAAACCTGTCAATGAGTGGCCTTAAAAACTGTTGGTATAAAAATTCACCCATAGCACCTTCCCAGTACAGCACGTGTGTGATTCTCTTTCTTCCTCTTCTCCCATCCCCAACTGTTCCTTGTCAGCTCTCATATGCTTTAGGCTATAGCAGTGGCTGAAAAGGTCATGTTAATTTTTGCCCCTGCAAGGACATGAGGCGGTCAGTAACTCGAAGAAAAAATTACTGTCTTTATTACTTGTGCTGTCAGATTAGATGCAGGAAGTGTCTGATCTTTAAGCTGTTGCATGATTGAGTTTATAAATTGGTAGGAATCTGAAGACGGAGTGATTAGGTCACTGAGTGTAGTTTTAAAACCTGCTGTCATGTTGGATTTACAGAACTTGAAGACTTCTGGTAATAAACAAGCTTATGATGATTTGATAGCTATTGTTGTCTTCCATAAGGAAAGCCTTTCCAGAGTTCATACCACCAATGGAATACACTTTCAAAAGCCTTTTGTAAATATTTAGTCTTTTAATCTTCAGGATGATTTTAAATACCACCTACCAGTGCAATTTAATTTATTGCATTTTCTTTTCATTTACAGACATTATCGTGATGAGATAGGTCTCACAGTCAGTGTTGTTTTCCTCATTATCTCAGCTTTGAGAGATCTCATACCTGGAACTCGATTACTCCATCTGATACTGTGAAGCTTTATGTAGTTACTTACATCTGCCTTTGCATACTTAGGTTTTTCCAGCAAACAGTGTTCCCTGACCTCTTGACAAAGAAGAGTCCCTTGACATTTAATTTGGCTGATGAAGTGACGCAATTTTAGGTGTGAATTATACCTCTTTTGTCAGCCTGCACCCCATCGAGGTATCTTCATGGAAGACCATGTGTAGGCAGCCATATCAACCATCCCTCCAGATACCCAGGTATAGAAGGTATTTTCATTTACACAGAGGTCCCCTGGAGGAGTCTGAACAACTGAGCTTTCTAAGGGCGTATCTTGAATTAGTGCCTCTTCTGGTAATGCTGCCTGAACTCCTTGGCAGGCAGCGCTGCCTGTGGGGCGGGCTGGGTCACACTCACTGGACTCATCCCATGGCAGGGTGGCACCTTCAAGGGGAGGGTGGCAGAGCTGAAGGCCTTGGCATCTGTGCTCTTCTTCCTGCTGGGCTTTGGCATCCTGGGCATAAAGTGGGGCTGAATGGGGTTAGGTGCCTCCTTTCAAGTGTTGTATGCAATTCTGGCTTATTCTACCTGTAGGTATTTTGTTAAGCTAGGCCCCCACATCTTTTCGAAATTGTGTGGTGTGTTCTATGTTTTGTTTCATCTGAATGGTGAGGAAGAAGAAAGGAAAAAAACCACTATAAAATTTGATTTTATCATATCCCAAATGGAACATTTCAATTTTCCATTTCTAAATCACATTTTGAGATGAAATTCAGTACAAGGTAGAACAAAATGTTTATCTACTCTGTGAATGAAATGGTACTTCAACCACTTGTGACATGTTTTTCTTTTTTTCATTTAGCCAACCAAAATGAGTTTTTCTCTTGTTTTATGTGTGTGATTTACTTGTTGAACAGAGAATATAATTATTTCTCGTATTCTTCCTCTCACTGAGTTCCAGGCGTAGGTCTGAATGGAGTGTATAGCAAAGTGAATGGTTTTGGAAAGAAAACAGGAGAGGTTTATCCTCAAATGAAGCAGCATTGACTTTGTGTGAATGACCAGGGATATAACATACTTTTGCTGCTACGAGTTTACAGCTGGATTATGAGTGAGATTTAAATAATATGTTACTAAGCTTTAGGATGTAATGGCTTGTCTAAAAATAGGATTGGATTATTAAGATTAATGTAATCTTTATAGCTTTTGTTATTTAGAATGCAAGACACTCAGTCTTTAGTGCTAGAATTGATGATATTTTCATATCCATTTCCAAGAAAAAGAAATGTTAAAACAATAATTCAAGCATTGACAACATTTTAAAAGTGAGTGCATCCAAGCAGCTCCGTAGAGCAAAGGATGAAACTTGTGAATTATAATCGTACTTTGAGGGTCGTTTTCTGTCTCATGATGTGTACTTAGCTGAAACCTACGTGAAGTTCAGCGGGCTGCTTGTTCAGGTTGAGCTCACTGAACACCCTAAGGACCGCTTGACACAGTTTATTTACACTGATCATCAGCATCCCTGTTGCACAAGCTTGTTTTCTGACAGTTCAAAAACGGAATTATAATTGTTTACCCTTAAGCATGACAGCAATATAGTATGATTGATAACAAAAATGTCTTGCTTATTCATTGAATGATTTCTGTGTGATAAAAGGACATGTTTTTCCCCCGCTTTGGTTTTATTTTTTAGCTTCTGTGAATTTCTTAAGTCCTAGACAGAGCTTTGAACCTTATTGATCATGTCACCAGCATTCACTGAAGAAAAATACCAGTTACTGGCATCAGTTACAATTATGTAGTTTATGGTGATACAAAGGACATTATTTTTGCAGTTACAAAGTTTCATCTGATAATACAGTTTTTGTGTGTGTGTGTGTATACAGAACCTGAGGTGCTGGGTTTGTGTGTTTCATAACCCCAAACTTAGTGTGCTGGAATTCAATGTTTAGAGTTTTCAGGCTAAATCCTGTGCATTTCAAATCTGACACCAAAATTGTAGTGGCACATGATTCTCATGAATCCTTAGTTAGCAGCCTTGTCTCCACCCCTACAATAAAGTAGCTGCTGAGCTTGAGTTCAGCTGAGTAGTGTAATTTCAAACGAGCTTTAAAACGGCCTTTAGGGGAAATCACACAACCAAGTACAGTATTCATTTATTAGAACTCTCAAAGTCGTGCTTTGGGGAAGGTAGAGGCAGCTGGTTTAGCACAACTTTTAATAAAATAAAGCAGTGTGCTCCAGTCAAGAAGCAGGCCTGGTAGCATGGAGAGCAGACAGGTCTGACTGCCTCAGGTTGTCCATGTGCGTGTGACACACAAGGCAGCAGACACACGAATGTAAATATCACATCATCTGTTGAATGGCTTTATACATCTGTACCTGACTGAATGTGCCATTGCTGTCTTTCAGAAATATCGACAGTATATGTCTGGACTTCTCACTCCTCCTTATGGTGTTATGGAAACTGGCTCCAACAATGACAGTAAGTATGAGAAAATAGACATCAGGTGTTAGAAAAAAGAGAAAAGAGAAGAAAGGGGAAGATTGAAGTGCTCTGCTTTGGGGTGTTGGAATGGTGACGTTAAATTCAATTCAATATTAATACTGCGTGTCGTAGGAGGTACTTTGGAACTTGCCTAACTGCATTGCCAACTGGAAAAGGTGTACACAGAGATGTACACAAATTGCACTATGAGCCAGGCCTGTTGGCTAAAGCATACTGTCTGATACCATGGAACATTTAACTGGTTATAGCTGTTACCTGAATTCCATGGGAGACAGCCGTAAGTCCTGCTAGTAAAATACATATAACAAACTGGCTTATTTTGTTTTAGTTAGGATGGGCTGCACAACTTGCCTGGGAACCTGGCTTAGTGCTTGGGCAGACAGCCCGCAGTGAATGTGCTGCTGTCTGACCTTAGTTACATAGCTAAATAAGTCTGGGCATGTCTCTGCCTCATGAGAACCTGTCAAACTGTGGGATAGTGCTGTAGACATGAATGTAAGGACAGCCTTTGGAACTCATCACCTCTGTAAATCAAAGTACTCTTACTTAGTTACCGGAAGATTATTTAGTTGCCAACCAGGACAATCTGATGGCTAGAAATTGCATCTGCAAATTTTGTCCCATATGTTATGTGCTTAATATGTTTTATTTGTGAGAGCATAGCATGGCAATGCTAGTTGGTGCAAACTCAATGTCGCATTTGACTTCCAGGTACTAAAACACAGGTAACATTAAATGAAAAAATATAAATAATTCCTGTATACATCAAGTATTAAGTTGTGAGAAAGTACTAGGTCTAGCAAACTGTTTGTAGTATTTACACAAGTTAGCTTTTCGTATTATTTTGTGTTCACAAGAGAAAACTTTCATCTGGATCAATCTGTTTTCCTCTTTAAAAAATCAGAGATTGATCTGTATGTTTTAAAGTATTGAACCCTCCAGTTCCCTATTCTATTAATAAATACCTCCACTGTTACTTAAAGAATGTACAGTATATATTTATTTTCTGTATTCTTTTTCTTAGGAATGCCAGATAAGGACAGTATGTCAAGCAGTGCTCTTTGCCAAGTTTCTAAAAATTGTAATAAGGTAAATCACAGCTAGCTTTGCCTTAGTTTCTCTTGTGCAGGTGGGGGATTTGGTAATGAAAAATACTAAAGTACAGCATTAAATTGAAAAGAACAAGGTGCAAATGTGAAGCATGTGGTTGATGTATTTACTATGGTATACAAATTATAAGAACGCTTTAGGCGTTGTATGATGTAACTAGAGAAAGCAGCTAGTTCATGATCAGCATTATTGGAATGTGTACTGCTGCCAAAGTGTGTATTACAATCTAGTTGTCCTGTCTTTTCAGAAATGTGCTGAGGGTAAGGAAGAAAAACAGCAGTGTGACAAGAACAGTGCATAGCCAGTGGATCATAAAATTAATAATTAAATTCTGTTTTAAGGCTTAACTAATGCATAGGTATTGTTCTCGTCCTTTACTCAGGGTGGATTTTCTCTTGTGTTCAGAGAGCAGCTTTACATCCCACTTCCTCATTGTAGAATAGTTCTGTACCTTGACTCTCACCAGATGAGGACCCACGTGCAAGAGCTGATGAATATTTCTATGATAGGTTGAAAGTAATTATAACAGTGGGAAGAAATAGTATCAGTAAAGATTAAGAACTGTAAAGATTAAGAACTTTTAGTTGGGTTTTTTTTTTTATGGCAGGAGTAGAAAAGTTACAGTAATAAACAGATGCTTGGATGCCTTCTTTCTGGACATAGGAATTTAATTGAATGCATTTGTGTGATGTCTTTAAAAGGTTAAAGGTATTTTCTTACACAAAAACAATCTCTTGACAGCAGATAAAGACAATGAATATTTTAGCGTGTTTCCTTAATGCAAAAATAACTACTTCCACCTCTCCCTGTCTGTCTGTCCTGCTTCCTCAAGGGTACTGACCTTTCTTAATTGTCACGTTCAGCCTTTATTAAATGTATGAACGTAACAGTATGCAGTTCCTTTTTCTAGAGTCGTATTTGCTAATGCTGTACTACTTCCTGACGCAGTCTTATTCTGTATGAAAATAAACATTTTTCCATGCACTGAGTAATAATTCTTAGATACTTAGTTAGCATCTTTCGTTCTGTAAGCATTTTTACAAAGTTTCAGTGCTTCTTTAAGATGCTGCATTTCAGTGCTACACTTGGAGTTAAACCAGATCAAGGTGGTGCTTGACCTCTCACTGAAAGCACCAGGTGTAGAAACTAAACAAAAAGATGTTGTATTTTCTGAGGCAGATAGAGGTAACAAGGTAAAAACATCTGTCTTTCCTAGAAGGCGATCTCACCCCAGTAATAGGCAGTGATGCTCAGCTAAGGATGGTATACACTTTCAGGCACAAAGTATTTTAGAAACTGAGTGAAGCTTAGTGATTAATACTGCTGCCAATATCTGGGCTTTTGTAGCACAGCAGGACTCTTCCTGCACCATGTAATGTTCACCTGGGTAGGAGACAGAACTTGTCTGGGGCAGGCTCAAACTGTCCAGTGGCTTTTACTGGATTAAGGGCCTTTGCAAACCATATAAACTTCCTTTCCAAGACAAATGTATAAAACAGACATCCTTCTCCCTCTCACACCATACACTTCTCTGTGGAGAGAAGCTGAGACAGTAAATATGTGTGACAAATGCTTGTCACCTTGTGTCATCCTGGAGGAGCTCAGACAGTCCCATGACAAATGCGGCAGAGGAACCTGGGCAGCATAGAAATGGTTCATGAATCCTAGTTCTGCGTTTTTGCCATATGGCCAGAGTTCTCTCTAATTATGTTAAGTGAAAGGTAAGTGCAGCAGAGATGAATACTCAAGTATTTTGTTTACTGCATGCAGGCTGCATTCCCGCAATTTGAAACTGTAAAAGTATTATAGTGCTTACACAACACATTGATCTTCTTGCCCTGTAGTCAGTTTTGAATGATCAGAGCGACACTGGGACTGCAGGGCCAAATTCCCAGAATTGTTGCCAGCTACTCGAAACACAAAATAACAGGGTAATAGAAAACAGCCCCTTGTTTATAGCTTTTGTATACTTTGTTTATTTTAGGGTGATGTATGACTGTTAAAATGACATCAGAGAAGAGCATTAATCCAGGGAATGGGGAGTGTTTGCAGGACATCTTTAGATGACTTTATATCTTTAGATGGTCAGAATAATGCCTGTGGGACTGGCAGCACATACAGTTCAGAGAGGCCTGGAGGCTCCTCTGTAATGCCCAGGAAAAGACTGAGAGAGAAACTTATGAGATTCAGAGAAAGGTCCTCAAAATCTTTGATACGTTAACAAAACCTTATACTCTTACCAGAAGGACATAACATAACGTCTTCAGTCGTTCTGATAATAATGATGAATTTATCTCAGGGGGGATGGTGGGACGCCTGTCGTTTTAATTTTCCAGGGAAGTTTATTACTATAAATAATCTGCTTCAAATGAAATTTAATATATTCCACTCTTGAAATTTGAAATGCATGTTTTTCTCTTTTAGCCTGTGCTGAGTCTTTTACAAGCACTGTAATAGATGATTTTCCATATTTGCTAATTGTTTGAGTTTCATCTTCATAGCTTAATTGTTTTCCTCTGTCACATCTGTTAGTTTTTGATGAGTAATGAAAGATTTTTCTTTTAATGCATGCCTTGAAATCTTCTCACCGTATGTGGATGCTTCGTTTTCCTAGTTCATTAAAATCTATTAAAAAATTGTATTTGGAGAAGGCAGCAAAGAGATTTTTCTTTTACCAAACACGAATTCATTTGCATTTAGGGTTACATTACTGCGCATCATTTAATGCAATGTAGCAGTTAAATTGAGCATAAAATACTGAGCTGGAGTATGCTACTGGCCTCAGTTATATTTTAGGGAAGGGAAGGGAACAAAGTTGATTTAAAGCTATTTTACGTAAGGGAAAATAACACAAGTTCGGTCTCTTTAACTAGTCAGTCTAGTATCTGTACACCAGTCTCTCTAGCTCTAGTTTTCAAAAGTTCTCGTGGGGTAGAGTTGGATATAGCTGGATCTGTGAGATGAATGTAACCCTAAGGCCAAAATGACAAAATCAATAATAATTTCAAATACATTTTTGGAAAAGATACGGAGGGGTACTTAGAAGGCAGGGGAGGTTGCTTTCCAGCGCGCAAGCAAAATAGGCAGTGGTTCTGTTTCCATATATTACCAGCAGAGCTGGCAGCAGGGTTGCACGGTGCTTCACACTGCAAGATCCTGTTCGTGCAATTTGGCCACTTTTTCACTGTTTACGTTGAATTTGCCATGCTGAGAGTATGCGTCTGGCTGATTTTTAAATTGAAATAGATCAAACCTCTCTGACATTGAGGCTGGGGAAAATACATAGCACATATTAAATAGCTTTTCCCAGTGGCACATAAGCAATCCTGTCCTTTGGACCAGGAGCTCGACATTTGGGGCTTGTCCTGGCAGTAAGGAGTGCCATTTATGACCTCCTACAACATAAACTGTTGTGTTAATCCTTGAAAAATCTCAGCTGCAACTGGCTCGCTAGACACTCATTGCAGTTTAACTGCAAGCTCGTGCACACGGGCTGTGCATTTTGCATGTGCAGAATTCCCACACAGTTCGTCTTTGGTGCTGGGCTGCTTGGGCATTTCTGTGTCGATGCTTAACGGTGTGGGTTTGCTTGTAATCACTCTAGTTGCTAGAGCAACATTTTGATTGTTGCAAAGCCAGACACTAACTGAAAAACACAGTTGTCTCCCCTGTGCTGTTACACCCTCTACTGGTGCCCAAGTAGAAAATGTGTAAAGAAATAGCCCATTCTTCTCTGGTGACATGAGGTATAAGATAGTTTTAAATAAGAAGGTGTTGCAAAAATGAGTTGTAGAAACACAGGAATGGATGTGAGTAAGAACAGATGACAGGCCCATCAAGAGCATGAAGCTCCACTCTGCTATGAAGTGTGGTGCTGATCAGTAAATATCTCAAACCCCTTTGCAAACTGTGGATGCTGTGCCTAAGAGACCATAGGAATGATCTACAGAAAGAATAGAAATTTGTGATTAATAACAACTATTCTATTTACTCAAGTATTTGACAGTTTAAAAGTCCTAGCCCTGCTAGTCATTGAAGCTGAAGTTTTATATTGTTTTCTGTAACGGAATCTCCATATTGCAGTTTGGTAAAAGAAAGCCCACATTCTTGGGGAACTACAGACACGCACAAATTCTGATTGAAAGGAAGGCTGAGAAATTAAGTGCTTAAAAGCAAAGAATTTCAAGAATGGAGGCTGGCTGAGCAGTGTTAATGAGCTCCTCTTATCCCTATTTGTTATGCTGCGTACTTCAATTCTTTGTGTTTATTATGGTACAGACTTTGATTATCTGCTCACATAAATTTTTCCTGTGACATACTCAATTAAAACAACATCTCACCTCAAAATCCATGCTGGCTTTCTTTTTGCACAAGTTAATCTCTGACTGTTTAAAACCTACATAAATTTGTGCCTTCTTCATTGAAAACATACATTCTGAAAGGGGGAAAGTGCTTCTTCATCTCCTTTGTACTGAGGAAACCGTACTGAACACAGCAGATATAATCAGATTAAGTTGTTCTAGTTCATACAGTCATTCTTTCTGTTGGGTGAAGAATATATCCTATTTTCTGAAATCTTTCTCATGCTTTATTTCCATTATGTTCCCTATATTGTCTTTAGGTTTCTATTGTGATAAATAATTGCAGGAGCTCCCCCTATTGCACAAAGTAATATTTAAAAAATGCAGGGAATGAGTTAGTGAAGTTTACAGGCTGAGACGTCCCCTTTATGCTTTTCATGTAATGACTCTGAATCCTCTAGGCTAGAAGCTTATTGGAAGTGAGTTGTTGGAAGGTATTTTGTATAGCAAAGATTCTATAGGATGTGCCAAAATACTCCTCTGAAAGTCACCTTATCAGCCGTCTTCTTCCCTGGTTAATTTGATGTGATAAAATGTAGATTCCTTCTCTTTACTGAATTTTCAGTACGGCTGAGGTGCAGTGCTGATTTTTATGCATTTGAATAAGTGGACTGATTGTGAAAACATGATTTGCTATTTTATCAACTCTAAATGCATTTAATGACATTATATTGGAAAGATCTTTCAGTTGACAAAGACATAATCTAAGTGTTAATCCTCAAAATGCGTCAATTTTCAACATTGCCAGGCAAATGAATATTCACTTATTTCAATTTTCAAGCACTTAAATATAGCTCTGGGCATTTGAAAGTATATTGTTTGTAAAGATGACATTACTATTCACTAGATGGAGCCTTGAAGAGCCCATACAAGACACCAGTAATAATCATGTTCATTCACCATGTTAGCTACTCTGGCAATAAACACAATAATTTTACTTCTGATTTCCCTATATTTCAATTTACTTTTCTCAGATGACTGAGAAGAAAGCTTATCTTTTAACATATTCAGTAGATTGTCAAATGTGGAATTTGATAGAACATTAGCAGAATGCTAAGGGAAATGTTTCACAGACTCATGAAATTCTGAGCCTACAAGGAAGAATAGATGAGGAAAGCAGGCGGTGTTCTAGCAAGTTTATGGATGGAACGACAAGGTGTTTGTTTGGAAGTGGTAACCTCTCCAACATTCACGTGAAAACTGATAACAGAACTGATTTTCTATGTGGATGGTTTATATAACTGTCCAGTGACTTATCTACATTAATTCCTATCCTCATGCCTTCTATTCCAGAGTCAGTTCTCCTATACGATGTTAGCTTAGGGTTAAAAAAAAAATATCCCTTTTATTTTCTATTTTGAAGTGGTTGCATAAAAGCACTACATGCAAATATTTCTAAATAATGTCTTCATGCAGTCCTAACTGTACCAATTACTTTTAGGCTGCTCTGATATTTTGGCTCCAATTTCACATGTATGAAAGTAATTTGTTTAGAGGTCTGTTCAGGTTCTTCATTTTGCTCTAAGTGGAAGTGCTCAGGTTTCAATCATTACCACAGCCTGTAATGATCTGGCTAGTGCAGAGCCTGTGCATACAGTCCCTGGCAGTGAGTCGCATGGTGACAGCATATGGCAGAAGAGATAACAAAGGCAGAAGTGTGAGATGCGTAGGAGTCTGTGAAAAATACATTTTTCGTATGTTAGGAATGAACCTCATGAAAAATGTGAAGGTCTTTTATGTGTCATCAGAGCTCTGTAATGTAAACAAAATTGTTACTAGGTCTGCTGGTTTACGTAAGTGGGCTTTGCATAAACTAAATTCTTGCAGAACCACCAGGGAAGGTTTTGGTACATCGCTATCTCCAGTTCCAGCCATATGGAGATGACACACAACTGTAGGCTTCCCCTCCAAATGCAGTGGGAATAGTGATGTCTCAAAGAAAAGCCTGCACCATCTCATCTTCTGTCATCCAATTCAGCTACCTGGTAATCTATGAAATATCTATGACTCATGATTTAATTTTGTACCCTGAATTCTGGAGACCCCAACAGCAATTTCTCTTGGCAACGGTTTCTTCTGCTGTACCTAATCACACAACTGAGCTCAAATCTGGCCAATATAGGACTAGCCAGAATAGTCCCAATATGAAACCTGCAGATGTGATAAGTGACCCTCATTTGATCTATTACTATACGTGAATGAGTAGCATTGTGGAGAGAAAGAACAGAATCCTTGGTCCAGGTTGCTGTGTATTTACCATTGTATGTGTCAAAATAACTTAGTCTCTCTCTCCAGTGCATACCTGATCCAGTTCAAGGATCCCTGGTCCTTGAAGCTCTTGCATGAACTTGTCAGGAAAAATGTGGTCCCTTCTTTCTACTATGAGGAGTTCTCATTGTGGTGGTTCTAAGGACAGCTCTAAGGATAAACAGAGCTGTCTACAATGATGGTGAGATTGGTAAGAGATGGAAGCAAGACTTCTCTTGGTAGATGAATTAAACTTCTTACAGAAAAGGGCAGAATTTTGCAACCTGCAGATCCTAAAGTAATATTCTTGTTTTAAATTTTACCCTCATTTTCTAAGAGAAATAATGATAGAGGATTAAATATCTGCAACTGTATTTCAGTTTTAAAACATAAGCAAATTGCCACATTTATCTTGGGAGAAAATGGATAATGGTAAAAATAGTGAATAGTGTCCAATGGCATGGTTGAATTGTCAGCACCTGAAGACAGAGCCTTCCTTTCCTGAGACAGCTGCAAAGCATTCCGGAAGCAATCACTGCCATTTGCTCAGGAATGCAACTGAGCTTGGAAAAGTGTGTCTGCATCTGTGTCCTCCTTTAAGTGTTGCAGTGACTTTCTGAGTAGTTATGAAAGATCCAAATCAGAGTAGTGTGGGTTTTATCATGAGGCAGGAGTGAAAAGATGAAGAATGAGAAGTACAGGGGAAAGAGAGAGAGAGAGAGAGGGAGACCTCCTTGGTTACCAGCAGAACAATCCATATACTCGAGTCACTGTTAAGCTATGTGAGTTTTTAGTTCCATGACTCTTACATCTGAGTATTAATATGTATGATCTCCACAGTTTTTGTCTGAGTGAAGAGTCCCCTCAAGCAGTTATTGTTGTTATTTTGGTGCTCTTCACTCCTCTTGCTTTTTAAAAATTTTTATGTCAGCCTTTATTGCAAATTATGTATATCCTAAAGCTTTCCAGTTCTTGTATGTGCTGGGCGCTGTGATGCAAAGAAGGGATGGAGGCCTCTGCTACAAAGAGCTTGCAGTCACAGAAAAGATGGAGTGACTGTCAGACACAAAGATGCTGGTTTACTCAGAATGTTATAAGGCTTGGGATTCACATGTGTTCATACATTTCAAATGAGTTTTCTTACAGGAGCTTGTTGTGATTGGTTTTTGGTGTGATAATCCTAAGAGACAGTGGGAGTGGGAGGCAGAAGTTCAGAAATCAATAGACAAATGGAAAAATAAGTGAGATATATTTCTTTGCTAATCTTGCAATTGGAGGAGATCTTACACTGTTGGCTTTCATCAGAGTAGTAGAGTAAGCAAGTATTACTGTCATAGTTTAGATAAAATAAATAATGGAAAAATAACAGAAATTCCTGGAAAATGCACAATATTGTGAATTAGGTGTGGGACTTTCTTTCAAGAAGAGCATCACTCTCAGTTCCACTTGTCTGGGGAAACAGCATATTGCCTTACCTGCTAGTGCTGGCAAGGATGCTCTGATAATACATATTGTGGAGTCACATTTGATGACTCTTGCTCCTTGGCTGTATCTCTTGTGTGATTCTGTCCCAACCCATAAAAAACATGCACATATGCTCCATTTATCTCGTGCAGTTGAAAGACAGAAAGAGTGGGTAATTATACTGAGAAAAAAAAGATAGTCCTTTTCAAGGTTCATGTCTTCAGACAAGTCAAGCGTATACAAGTAACACATTTGGCACTTATATTTGAAATAGCAAAATGAATTTTTTTGAATCTTGTAATTATTTTATCAAGTTTGGCAGAAAAATTGGATCAGGGATCTTAAAATCGGATTCCTTCTAGTCACTCATATCATCTCTCACAGAGCATTTTGACTGCCTGTCCTACAGTGCATGCTGGAAATTGGTATTCCACAAAGTCAATTATAGTTCTGAGTCAGTAAGTAATCAACGTGTCTGATCTGATCATTTAGCAGCATCTTTTTCTGGCTGTGTACAGTTGACAAAAATTTGAGAGGTTAATAAATAGTGGGGAAAAGCTGTCCAGTGATTTTGTTCTTTTTGTGTTAGCTCGTCAGGAATCAGGAGCCTGTTGTGCTGGTTCCGTGCAAAGAACACCACCACCAAAGCAAGTGTTTGGTCTGTGGTGCTCATTTGGAGCCATTCCCAGTTAGAATTGCTGAGGCAAAAATGTCAGAGATCTACGACAGAGCCTAAAATGTAATTGGACTGTTATCTCCAGTGATGGTTGAGAAGCAAGTGCTGTTTAGGTATTTAAAGATTTATGATTTATGACTTACCATTATTTATTCTTTTTGTAAGTTTCCTTTTGGAAGAAAGCTTGGCACAAGATTCTGTTTGATCTTTATGTGCTTTATCGTCAGTGATGCGGCTGTCTTAAAATTAAAGATAGCGGTTCATGAGGAAATACAAATATGCATAGCTGAGTTGACTAGTAGAGAAATGAAATGAATACATAATTTAGGTTCCAAAAGAAAAAAGAAAAAAAAAAAAGCTTACTTCCAGTACCAGTTGTTACAGTGCTTCTAATTAGAATTACTCAGCCACACTTGTTTTCATCTTAAGAAATAAAATTATATAAACAATTTGTACAACTACCTTAAATACGAACTGGATGAAGGAAGAGCCAGTAACTTAACAGGGGAGAATTATGATTTAGTTTTTGTAAACCTCCCAGTACTGCTTCGTCCATCCTTGTTCTTTAAAGTAGCTGACTTCAAATGCATGAATCAGAGGGGGCTAAAGAAACATCTTCTCTTGTGCCACTCTGCCCTCATTGGATTTGCAGAATGGCTCTGCTGGTGACTTTTCACCCAAACCTGTTTCCCAACCCAGCCCACCTCAGAGCCACATGAGGACCAGCAGTGACACCAGGAGCTGAGGCAGCAGGGGGTGGCTGTGCCATCAGAAGGTGATGGGAGCATCAGCTCCCAGAGCAGAGCACATTTGGCCGCAGGGAGAATTGTGGGGCTGTGGCTGCCTTCCCACAGCAGCTTCCAGTGACCTGCACGGGGACTCTAGGGCACCTGTCCCCCTCCACATCCTCCCTCTGAAGTCCCTTCTCTCTACATCCAGCTATGTGTGCCCTCTCCTCCATCACACTGACATTTCTGCTTGCCTGGTGGTAAGGGAGCAGAACTGTCAGAAACACATAAACCTTTTATCGGAACTTTATTTTCTGCTGTTTTGATTAAAATTAGCTTCCTGGCCAGGCCCAGCACGAGCAACGGGGCAGAGCCGGGATGTGGGTTTCAAGGAGGAGATGGACCACAGCAGTGCTGTTTGAGGCTGCTGTGAACTGTCTGCAGCCCTAAACGTCTAACCTCTGCACAGAGCACTGCCAGGTCTGTCAGCTGTGGATGGAGACTCTCTTCTGCCCCAAACCTGGCACTTGTTCCAGCCCACATCAGCTGTGGGGGAAGCAGAGGGACAAGTAGCAGAGGATGATTTTATCAGGCCAGCTTGCAGCTCCATTGCAATTCACTGCTAAATCACAAATGAATCTCTGTGATTTCTGTCTCCTGTGTTTAAATATACATTTGTATTATGTATTCCTGTTATTACTGTAATACACATACAGATCCAGGCAAATATTTGTTCCCCTCTCTTTCCCTCTCTCCCTTCTCTTGAGTTGCCTTAATTGTGTTCAAAGCCAGTCTAGATGAGGGATTTTCAGCTTATGGTCTGCAAACTGCTGGATTCTGGCAGCTATTCCAAATAAGTCTGTGAAATTATCCTAAGAAAAGCCTATTGCCACTAGCTGCACGAGGTCCTGCGTCTTGACTGGCAAAACTCGAGGGGTCCACAAGATAAAGGAACCTGACATCCCCTGTTCCCCTTTCATTTCCCCCAACTCAGTTCACCCTTTGCTGAGTGTCAGTGTTGGCTGCTGCAGATTCCAGGGTAATGTTGGGAAAACCTGTGTCCCACAAAACTGTAACAGCAAGGTTTCTGGCATTGCTTATGCTGTAAATGTGTAGCCACTGCTCCACAGCAGTCCTGGGCCTGTGTAAGACAATGACTCTCTTGTCTTCTTGGTAGTCTGGTCCAAACTGGGGGAAGGAGGAAGGAGAAGAAAAGCGGGAGATTGCCTTGCCTAGAGCTCCTGAACGCTACTGTTTGGTTTCTTCAGTGTTACACTCCGTGTTCTGGATTGCTGCCTGAAAGGTGCTGGGTGACCTTGTGGCAGTGCAGGCGCAGGACAATCTGCACTAATATTAGACTTCACTGCACCAGAAATTCCTCTGGGGAGGATGTATCTTTCTTTCCTCAAGACAATCTCCTAGACCAACTGCCATGGAGAAGCTGAAGATTCCTATAGTATTGTAGAAATGCTGTGATTTGTTTAACCCAAGTTAGCTGGGAACGCTCTATCTACATTCAGTATCTCCAGGCAAGCTGGTATGGATTACAGTGTTTAAACTTCTCTGGAACAGCAAACATTTTCATACTGGGATTTGCTTAATATAGCACAACAGTCCTTATTCTTTGTACAGCCCACAAAGAGTCACTAAAGAGTCAGTGAAGCTAAAGAAAATTTTGAGATTACATTTTAAAAGGAGGCAGGTGGTTGACAGATGGCATCTACGGAATTTGAGCTGGACAAAGCAATGTTTTTAGTGAGGTTTCAAAAATTAACGCAAACATTAAAAAGAAAGAGGATAAAGGGGGTAAATTACAAAATACATACAGTAGGTCCCTTTCCATTTCACAAGGACAGGCTCTTTCTGTGATATCCCTAAAAGCCCGACATCACAGAATTTACACAGCTTGGGCTACATACTGAGAGAGGTAAAAAGAGGTCATCTATCACTATGGTGAATTGGGATGTAAAGAGATGTGGTTAGCCAGGGAAAATGTCAGGTAGAGTAATTTCACCTCTCCATCTCAATCTTGGGTTAATTATTGCAATGTTCTTTGTGCATTTATGGAGCAAATTTTTTCTCAAGTTGCAGTAGAAATTCACTTACCAGCAGAAGCAGCTGAAGAGTACATTTAGAAATGTCTGTCCTGCACTAGTTATCATGGAAGATGAACTGAAATTCAAAACAGTAAGAAAAAAGGTGAACAGGTCTGGTTTAAATGGTTCCAAATGAATTTGTAGACCTCGGCTTCCAGGATTCCAGTTGCAGCATTGAGCAGTGTTTTCAGTTGCTCGTTCTCATCGCTTCTCAGATATATGAATAGACACTGTCATCCCCATTTTACAGATGGAGAAGCTGAAACACTCAGAAGTGGAATGATTAGCTGGGGTCACACAATGTGTGAACCGCTATCACCCAGGATGCAGCAGTGCTCTTGCCTCATTTGGGAGCTGTTTTGACTACACTAAAGTCAAGAGTTTTGCCATTGATTTTAATAGCTTCACAATTTCACCCCCTAATTCACACTCCAGCCATTTTTTGGCAGCCACCACTTCATCTAAAATTTCATCACCTAGTTCTCAGGAGGCAGTCTGGGCATCTGGGGCTGATGGAAGCACAGGAGAGCCCACCCAGTCCTGTTTGTCTAGAGGCCTCCTCCTGGGAGACCTGGAGGTGGGAAATGTTTGTAGAAACTATAAAAGTGTCTGGAAACGAGTGAAAGAAATCTTCCAGAAGCTCATTAATCTTTAATTTCTCTTCAGTTTGCCTTGCAAGTAATTGCTCTGTACCTATAGCACAGATGAGAGAGGCAGATCTTAAAACCCAGTAACCTTGCTGCCTAATATTTATTGTCCTTTTTCATCTTTGTCATTATACTTTGTTTCTCAAGAAGTAAATGATTTCAGGTAAACATACTATTAAAGCCATGGATACTAATAAACCCAGTAATTTTTGTGAGAGACAATGCAAAAAAGGCTTTTATCTTTTGTAGATTAAAAAAATGCAGCAGCAGAGAAACCTGTGATAACACTGGCTTGAGATTCCTTATGACAACTCTAGTCGCACCTCGATCAGAACATTAGGAATTCTCACAGCAGAGTTAGCATTTTCTGACATTTTATTCCATGCATGGAGTGTAGTTATAGCAGCTGTTTCATTGTGGCAGAGAAGTAAAAAAAATGACAGGAAAATAAGACATCATTAGGCATGTTCTGGGGTTTTTTTTTGTGCACTGGTCATAGTCTGTTTCAATATTCTTTTTCCCTTTGACATTCACAGTGAAGTATCATTTTTGGTAATAGCTGAACCATTTTGTGTTAAAAGGATGGACATTTACAGTTTGTCAAAGAAACATTGTAGAAGTGTTAATAATGCAGTTTCAATTTAACTTTCTGAAATAAATTTGCAACGTTGATTGTATTTAAACATTTAAAGGGACACATTTTCCTGTTTATGCTATCAATACATGTAGATTACTGAAGAAAAGTGATTTTAAAATGTAGTTTAAAATGCAGCTTAGTCTTCACATTGTATTACATTTAAAGAATACAGATTTTTAAACAGTCATCATTATTTTGAATATTTTGATAGTAGCCCATTTGCTGACAATATTAAAAGCATTTTACAAAGATAGAAATTATTAGTATTCCTCTCTCCAAAAAGGGGAAAATGAAATAGTGTGATTACGTGATTTGTGTAAGGTCGTGCGATCAGAAAACAAGAATAAAACTGAGCTGTCTTAACCACTGGTCGTGAGAATTTCTACTAGTCTGTTTTCCTTGGTTTACTTAGTCTGCAGTTAGTTACATCTATAGGTATTTAGATTACATGTGCTGTAGTTTTATGAAACTCAGAAGATTTTTTTAAATGTGATTAATTCCTCTTTCTGTGGAAGTTCCCTAATTTTGCAAACATCCTCGTGACTGTGTTTTCCTCTGTCCGTATCTTGCCTGCTTCCCACTTGTGTTGTTTATGGATGTTTCTTAAGAAACTCTGTGGGTGTCATTTGTGAGCATGGGTGGTTTGGTAATGCAATTTCAGACTATCTAGACTGGCTTCAGGTCCTTTTAAGTACTTGGATGGTTTGGTAAACAGAGATGAAGAGCAGCAACAAGTGCTCTTTCTGGGTAATTTCTCCTCTGTTGATTCCAAAGTGTTGCTAAGGCCCCTACAGAGCTGGCATGAGGTCAGTCATCAGTTTGGGACTCTTCCAGTTGGGAGATGTGGGCAGGCACTTTGCTCTTGGGCTGCCTGTGCTGTCCTGCGGAGAGTGCTGGGGGATACAGTTTGGTGCTCTCAGCTGCTGCATATGTTTGTGAGGAGATAGTGAAGAGGTGACTGAAATGTTTCCAATGTGGTAGTGATGATTGTATTTCTATTTCCAGTTGTCTTCTGGAGGAGCGTGGTAAGGTCTCTGCAGATATGACGGTGGTCTGGGTTGGACAGAGCGCAGTCCTGGTGACGTGTCCCAACCATCAGAAGTCCCTGTGGCAGGGAGCGTGTGTGAGGTTTCTTATATACTCTGCACCCTGGAGGGTTGACTAGAGATCATGACGGGTTCTTTTCTGATGACAAGCGCTGGTCAGTGTATCAGCATGTTCCACATAGGGCTACTCCAGAGATCCAGCACAGGCTAACAGAGCACAGAAATTCCTACAATATGGGGTATATTTTCCTTCAAATTTTGCAAAAAACACTTTTCAAAGAACCTTTTCATGACAGGATCTCTGGCCAGTTGCTCCTTGGATGTTTTTCAGCAAGCTGCATTCACGAAGTGAATTGTTTTACCAACAGCATTGTAGCAGAGGTTGGTGCAGTCTGCATAGACACACTTTTCTGCAGATAGAAGTAAGACCAATGGAGTTGAACTAGGATACTCTGTCCAAGACTGCTTTCCACGTGGAAATACACCCCTGCAGCTCTGATACTGTACGCTCAGCTTTATCCCTGCTATATGGTCATTCTGTACTTTGTATTGGAGAAAGAGTGATCTGTGCAAAGGCCTTTCATCTTTGGAATTCTTTTCTATACCTTTGATCAATTCAGATCAATAACATATTCAGATCAATAACATATTACAAAAAAGGCAACTTTTTGGAAATGAATAATAGGAATAGAAGGCAGAAGTGTTGCGTGGGAGGGTTGCGGGGACTTTTGCTAATTCTCAGCTGTGTCTTACTGACTGGCTTTACTTTCCCCAATATTGTGGGAGGTTTGTTTTTTTTTTTAATGTTTTATTTCCTCCCATGTGAACCAGGTAGGGCACTATTAGACTTTCTGGAGATGGGATATTCAAGCATGGCAGTCGTAAATGTCAGTCATCAGAAGTTGTTTGGAACCACTAAGAGCTAAAGATGCTCTGCTTCCTGAAATGCACTGAGGAGAATCAAATGCTTGACTCCAAACCCATTGAGTCAATTAGGGAATTCCTGGTGATTTCAGCGGGCTTTGGATTAGACCCTAAATCACCAATGGCAGTGAATACTGGGGGTGTAAAACAAGCAGACCTCATAGTGAGGTGGCTGTTGCTGCTGCTGCCTTTCAATGTGTGTGGCTTTTGTCCTTTGTTTCTTCTGGATCCCCTGCCAGACAGCAGGAAAACAGATGTCACTTGCAATTCTTTTCGGTGCCCTAGTTGGAAATAAAGGGATCAACAGTAGAGCACAGGTTTATCTGGTCACCCTGGTAACCTCACATGCCATGCTTAAATCCAATAAATACAGAAACTTGTTCTGTCTTCAAACATGAGCTGTGCTGAGGTCATTGGAAAAAACAATTCATTGACTTTTGTTTTATTTCATCTTAGTTCTTTGCAGTACGGATTTCCTACATTTCTTGTTTGAGAGTAGTAAGTTAAGTCACCTCCATCATTTGATTCTATAGATCTAAATTGCTGTAGATCTAAAGCATTCATTCCTATGTAAAGGCGCTGAAGAAACATCCCTTTACAGCTATTTAACAAGGGGAGTAGAAACAACTATTTTTATAAGAGGTGTTCTTGGATTTTATTTAGCAGATTCAAATAACTTGACAAATACAGACCTCATGTTTGGTCTCTATTGTTGTTCATTATATTATTTATTATTTATTTGTTTACATATGGCTTGCTCAGTGATGTAAGAATCACAGAAATAAAGGCAGCCATTGCCCTATAGTTTATAATCTAAAGCCTATTTCTCCAGAGATTAAATGTGTGCATGAAATTATATACATGTATAGTCCTATTTAAATCCATGGTATTGCTCTCATGCATAAATACTTGAATCTTCAAAGGAACAGAGACTAAAATTGTTACTTTCTGTGCTTCAACCCAATTTAAATAGAGAGTTTTGTGATTGCCTTCGTGAAGGGTTTGGTTGAATGGCCCAAATGTGCATCCATAAATGTACAGATATAGAGTTTATTAATGTTAATGCTGAAAACCGTTCACTACAGTTTCTTATTATCATTTTCTGCTTCCCCCTGCCAACACCTACAGCTTTCCCATCTTCACTCTCCAGACCCATGTGCAGCTTCTCCCCTATGGGGGGATCAGCAGATCACAGTAAACAGTTTGTGTGCACTGGTTGGGAAAGGGCATGAAGTGACTGTAGCTGAAGATGGTATTGCTGTGTTGCTTCATCTAATGCTGAGGGAAAGCTGAGAACAGGTACACTTGTCACCACAATGGCCAGGAGATGAATAATAATTTGTAAACTCTTCTAATTGACTTGCATTTTTGACCTCTTCACCTGATAATTTTTCCCTTATTCAGAAGTCCTGAAAAATGTGATAATCAAGTAGTTGCAGTCATACAGCTCCTTGCGACATACACTTTAGTCACATTAATTCTTAAAAAATACCAGAACATGTTAAGAAAGTAATTAAACACGCTGTTCACTCTCTGCTGTTTTATAGGGAGTTACTTCTTTTTTTCCTAAGTGCTTTCTAAGCCTCCCTTAATGGGAGACCCAAGATTGTAAAGTCTTACAAAACATTTCTTCAACTTCAGCCGAGTTGTGGCTGTTGTCCTAAGGTCCCGCAAGTTGTTGCTGGAACACCATATCACTGGTGTTACATTTCCCTGCCTTTGAAGCATGACAACCTGTTTTACAGCAAGCTCAATCCAAGCCCTGTGGTTCCATTTGCTGCAGTTCATCTTGTTGCCAGAGTAGCCAGAGTTCACTGCAGTAGCTTGGCAGGTTGTGACTTTGGGGGTCTCTGAGCTGAGCATGTCTTTTGGATGGCAAGGATGTTGTTCCTCAGTAGGAGTGAGTGCCTTGGGCTTGCTGCTCTGCGGGCTGTATTATTAATCATCTCTTTAAGCACCACCTTCTGGTTGAAATAAATTTAGTCATGTAAAGGTGTCCTCAAAAATTGCTCAGTGCCACACAGTGAGGTTAAAAGGTCCTTCAGGGAAGCACGTCCATCCCTGAACCACATGCACGATTCACTACAGCTGTATCGCTCCTGATAGATACCTCACGGACCATCCTGGGCCTCAGAAGGTAGAGGAACCCACCTCCCTGGCCATCTGTGCCCCTATCCGCTGTCTGCCCTCTTAGCAAAGCTTCACCAATGTCTAACCTGAGTCTCTCTTCCAGCAATTTAAACTCTTTATTTCCTGATTTCTGCAGGATGGACTAGGTCATTTCTTTCTTATTTTCAAAGGCCTTTTAAATCTGAAGGCTTTTTTATTGTACTTCTGCTAAGAATTGCCTTTTTCTTAGCTGAACTACTTCGACTATTTATGTTGTGCTTGTTGATTTTTCTTGTTGCTCTCCTCTAAATTCTGTCCAGTTGGTTTAGATACTTTTGAAGTAAAGTGGGCAAATGAGACCCAGTACTTTAGCTTAGGTCTTAGCTGACTGAAGCAGAACTGCATTATTTATCTCATCTGTTGCTACATGCTTACTACTCGCTTTCATGCAAGCGTGACGTTTCTTACCCGGTTCTGTTTAATATCTGTTATAAACTGGAACTCCTACTAAGACACTTGTTTCCAACCCTGCCTTTATATAGCTGATTCTGCCTGAAAAGTAGTCAGCACTCTCTCTGTTACATAGTAGCATCATATTTTCTTCAAACCGATGTCAAAACTGTATCAAACTGTGAACTTTTTCTCCAATGTACATGCAGCCCTCTCGTCCTGAAGTCTGCAGAATCAGTGTACCTTCTACTTTATCCTGTGTTAATATTTAATACTATCAGATGTGATATATTCTTGAGAAGGCTTCTCAGAACAGATTTCTGGTATGACTGCCAGTTGAACAGAGCTTCACTGGTAATTGCTTTCAAAATATACTTTTCCAACTGGTTTTGCACTTATTTTATGAGAATTAAATCTGCCCTTTGCAGAAGAGATTATCATATGAGACAGTGCCCAAGCCTTACTAAAGGGTTGAAAAAACTATTTCTTCCCCAACCTCTGTATTGCTCCTTGTTCATGGAAGAAAATTAGATCAATGTGGCATTATTTGCTCTTGATTAATATACATCACATGTGACTCATCTCCCTGTTTTTTTCCAGGTGCTTGCAAATTGACTTTTTCTAGGAAGACAAGTTAAGCTGACTCATCTATAATTTTTCAGCTCTCCTTCTCTCATTTTTCTATCTTCTGGTTTCCTTAGTCCCCTAGAATTGTCAGAGGTGCCTGCTGGTGTTTCCAGGATACCTGCAGCCCTCTTTAAGTTTCTTCAAGCTCTGCAAGTTTCCTGCATGAAATTCTGCAAACTCAGACAGGCTTAAAATAGGTGATTTATGTAATATTTTCTCATCTGTTCTTTTGCTTTTTCAGGCTGATATTTTACTCCTTTCACTTTGCTACTTAGGATGTTGGCCATCTGTCTGCCACTGATCTTTCTAGTGAACACTGATACGAAAAATGCATCAACTGCTTCTGTTAATAGATTTCCCTCTGTTGAGCAGCGGATCAACGTTTTTTCTTCTCTTTGTTTTACTACTAATGTACTTGTGGAATATATTTTATAGCTCTTGAGATTTCTTGGTAGATCTGTCTCTTTTTATGCCTTTGTTTTTCTAATTTTGTCCTTCATTATTCAAACTATTTTTTGAACTTGTCTTTTGTAAACCCCTTATTTGATCCTTTCTGTACATTTCTTTCTTGTATTTCAGTGAAGAACTCTTTCTTTTAGCTAAGTTGAGGCTTCACTACAACTTCTAGCTCTGTGCTAGGATATATTGTATGTGGAGTTAGTATTGTTTCATTAAGTAACCACCAGCTCTCTTTGACTTCTTTCACCTTTCACTTGTTCCCCCATGAACCACTCCAGGAATTTAGCTGTCAGTATTCTCTTTTTGTGGAAATAATTCTTCATTGTCCATTGTTTCTAGTTTGATGTTCTTACTTTCTTCTGTAAAGTTCTGACACTGGATCATTTTTGTGATCACCTTCACCCAAGTTACCTTCTGTCTTTGCAGCTGATCCTTCTGCGTTGGTCAGGGTCAAATGCAGGCGAACAAGTTTTCCTGCTGCTTTCTGCCGGTTCTTGTGCTGCGCCTTAACCTTCACCTTGGGTGTTTGCTGTACTTTCAGATTGAATCAGATTTCTTCTAAATGCTCTCTTATATTCTGTTTTGATTAGGATGGGAGATTTATTGACAATTTTTCATCCATATTCATTTTTTTAACTATTAGTTTTGTGCACTGTTGTAGCTTAACGGACACCATAAAGAATAAAAATATAATTAATTTTCACTAGTCTACTGCTGTAAAATTCTCTTATTTTTTGTTTTATGCATTTTATCTCTCCTTTGAAGTGTATTCCTAATTAGAATTAAAATCTGGAAGTTAGATTGAGTATATTGTGCTTTATTGATTTTTAAAAAACCTTTTAAGAATGTAGAATTTAAAAATAATTTTCACAATGTCTTTAATGCCGATTTGGCCAACCATTTAAGTGTATATTTAACTTCAGTCTCATTGAATTTGATGGGAACTTGAAATCCTTTCAAAAGGAAATGAAAGCAAAAGTTATTAATACTCAGAGTGAGATCTCTGTTTTCAGTGTGCTCTTGTGTTTCAGAGAGCAGCTATAAAAGGGTCACCAGCTAAGCCCAATCATAGTTTAGAAAAGACAGATAGTGGGAGCAGAGCAGTTTCCTCGTTCCCGTTTCTTGTGCAATGCTCTAAGGGAGAGGAGAGCGGAACAGAAGGACGTGCCGAAGGAGGAAAGGGTTTCTGTGGTGGGGACGGAGCGGCAGGCGCAGCCGCCCGGGGAGGAAGGTGACTGTGCCCACTGCGGGTCAGGAGCCGCAAGTGGACGTGCTGGCTGTGCCCGCGTAGCACCAGATCTGGTGTGAAGTTTGGCCGTTGCACACTTCATTAATACCTTGGCAAATTTAACATGTATTTCTTATTCATCTTCACATGTCATGTCACTGTTTTAATGCTGAGTAGCATTAAGAGCCAAGTTTGTCTTCAGGATGCCTTCAAAGAGCTTTTTCTTCTCATGACACCTGAGCAGAGCTTGGACTTGAACATCATTCTTTTTTTTTTTTACAACTTCTTTGTTCATTTTTTTATTTTAGCCTTTATTTTATTTTACTGCTCAACCTTTAAAAATTTATTTAATTTCATTTTATTTTTCAGACACCTCCTATCGAACCTCACATCCCACCTCGTCCTACTAAAACCATTACACAGGTAATAGGACATAGGTGTGCTGTAGAGCCAGGCTGTTAGACAAATGGAAATAATTCCTATTTCCAATGGTGTGATATGTATCAGCTGAAGTGATGCTTTCTGTTAGATGTGATAACTATGCGAAACTTAAAATCCTGAATATATACTACACTGCTCTGCAAAAGTAACCATCTGTGCAAGGACTTTAAATTTAGGGAAAAGAGAACTTGTGTTTTGTTTTGCAGAAGGCAGCATAGAGATTGCAGAAATTTTAAAATCTGTGTATCTTAGTCCCTTTTTTTCTCTATGATCACCAAGGTTCCTTCAGAAAAGATCCTCAGAGCTGGAAAGATTTTGCGGAATACAATTCTATCCCGAGCTCCTCACATGATAAGAGATCGTAAATACCATCTGAAGACTTACAGGTGTGTGAGCTGATTGTATAGAGGTCTCTGAATTTTTATGCCTGCCGTCCTCTGATTTGTGATTTATGCCCTACCATACTTGCAGGTCTCAAAAGGTCTGAAATTATTCTGTGAAGCTATTTGAATCTGGATGTTATGCAGTTTTTAATGGGCCTGGTAAATCTTTTCTGAAGTAATTTGACTGGAAATTGAGTCCATGATTGTGAACAGAGCATTCACTTACAAAAACTCTTCCAAAGTTAATAGCATAGTTAGCTGGAATATTGTGTGCAATATCAAGTTAAAATGTAGATTCTGTTCTCTTAATATGTCAGTAAGAGATAATAGGAAAGTTCATTAATATATTATGTTGCTATACTGATTGCTACAGCGGTGTTTCTCAGTGTGGAGTTCTGAAAATTCACCTCGTGAGGAACATTCCTTATGCAGATTTCCTGCTCTATTTAAAATTATTTCTTTTCAGTGTATTGCCAGGCTTTCTTATCTTCCTGCTGGTGGCAGCACTGTCTTGCTGAAGTGGGATAACAATGGCAATTGTAGAGAAAGCGTTGGACTTCAAGGAGTCAGGATCTATCTACTGTTGCCTTAAGAACCAATCAACTTGGTTTAGTGTCTAATGTTTAAATCAAATACATAATGCATTATTCAGAGTATATTTAAATAAAAAATGGTTTCAAATATCTGAGTATGTCTTTTTCTAAAATTAAATCGGTATGTTGCTGATTGGCTTTTGAGGTAAGTGCACTGATTTTCCATATTTCAGTCCAAAATGTATTCAATATGTTGCAAGGTATTTGGAGCTTGTGAGGTGATCTGGAATGTACTATGATGTGACATTGCTTGTGGTTCTAGAAGAACAAAAGAGCATGTCTGATAAATGAAGACCAATGCTGGTCCAAACAACTACACGATTTTATCTTATGCATAACTGAGAAAAAACACTTACTGTTCTGTCCTTGGGTTTTTAAGCATGGAATGTCCAAATTTAGGTTTGATCCAGGTGAGGGAAAGTTTTATCATCAAAATGAGATTTTAAGTGAAAGCATTATTTAAGGTAAATTTCAGCATTACCTGTTTCTTTGGGGTCTGAAAGTGATGCGTGGAGAGTGGAGCCACAACAGCTTGTCTAGCAGGACTGGCCAGCTTCCTCTCTGATCTCCGTGTGGTCAGTTACAGATTTGTAAATTTTTTATCACATTGTATATTTACTTCTGCTGAGCTAGAGAGTGTTATGGCAGAGAATTTTCTTTAGTGACCCTGTGGCTTGTTGGTTCCCCATCCTTCCCTTTTGGGCATTCTCGAGAACTTGAGGCCTGCTGTTGTCTGCCTGAGGCTGGCTCAGTCCGGAGCTGCGAGGTGACCAGCACCAGCATGAGGGAGCCTCAGAAACCCTGTAGACTTACAAACCAGTGTCCCCAAATATAGCATGGCTGGAGTTTGGTTACAAATGGAGGAACATCCTTGTAACAGTCTTCCCGTGGGGGCTGTTCTCACTGGCAAAGCTTTTACAGAGTTAGATGATTAATTTCATGCAGGATTCTGAAAAATAGGAGGCTTTTTCTATCCCACAGTATACAGAGAAAGTTTCCTTAGAAATCTGGGCTGGAGGTTGTTGCCCTGGTGTAACAGGTTTTGTACCAGGTGGCACAGGCTCACTCTGATACTCTGAACGTTGCATTTCACAAAACACTTGTTGTTCTGCTGAGGTGATGCTCTCAACACTGACCACCTTCACTGGCATTTCAAGCATATATGCATAGATGTGGTAGCATCATATTGTCTGTAGAAAAACTGGACTAAGGTTTTAAGATGTCACTGTTCTTGGCAGACACTGTGTGATCTCTCTCTTGGCTAGATCCCTCTTCATTTCTCTCTATTTATTTGTCCTTCAGGCAATGCTGTGTGGGGACAGAGTTAGTTGACTGGATGATGCAGCAAAGTCCTTGTGTCCATTCACGAAGCCAGGCTGTTGGCATGTGGCAAGTATTGCTGGAGGAAGGTGTTCTTAACCATGGTAAGATAACGAAAATCACCGTCTTGACTAAAACATGGGCAGTGTGTGACATCAGTGCCTCTGTAGGTTTCTTTCATGAAAAAGAAAGGGATCATGAGCCCAAAAGAAATGCTGCAGAGCAACCTCTTCATTCATAAGTGCAACACGCAGACAGTATTACATGAATCTTGCTACCAATTATACCTTTTCAACTTATGAGAATATTGAAAAGTAAATGAATAATTTATAATAACTTTAATTATACTTAGGAGTACACTGGCTTGTGATTGTATTGCAAGAGCTGTATAGCACTCAGGCCAAAACCAAGAGGCATATTACCATACACAAAACTGATCTTCATCAAAGATATGCAGCATTTGGAAGTGAATATGTTTGTATTTGCTCAGATCCATAGTTTTGGAATAATTTTCACTGGTTTTGGAAATGTTCTCACATTCAGCATTCCAAGTATTCCAAGTGCAGAGACTTGGGATTTTCTTAGTTTTCTGACTGTACTTTACATTGACTTTCAGTTTCCATTTGGCAGGATTTACTTGGTAACAGGATATTATAGCCCTCAGAAGGGTAGCTTTGCAAAGCAATATTACTATTGAAGCTTTGCACATAGGGTTTTATTAAGTTCAGAAGAACAGCTGTATTACAGTACACTTCCATTTATCCTTTTCTGTGCTTCCCATATCCCACAGAGAAATTTCCACACTGAGAAGACAGATTGTTTCCGCTGTTTCCTTACTCTAAGGTCTCTAGCTTTAATTCCTGCTGAATATTCCCTTGAACTCCCAGGGGCAAGCTGTTGAAAACTGCGTCACAGTATCTAGCTCAACACATCACTCTGACTTGCTTGGAAGACCAAGGGTTTGTCCTTCACCATATCATAGCCTCTCTTTAGTAGTTGTCTCTTGGTAGTCTATCCATTAAGTTTTTCTACCAGGACACAGGTCAATGAACTTGCCCCTGAGATTATATCTTGATGATGTACATTTCTGGTGCATCAGAAAGAGTTTAGATGCTTTTGTTATCTTTTAGCCCTTGTCTGAAACATGTAGGGGAAAGTGTTCATGCTAGAGAATATGTCTTAGAAGTTTCTGATGTAACTGTTTCCCTCAGCGTGAATCGTTTGCTTAAATGAAGTGGTTTGAAACAAGAACAAAACCAGATCTAATAAGAAAAAAAACCACACATGTGCGCACACACATGTATATATACATATCCACAACACACATATATTGAAGCCTTTTGTAAAGTGTTTGTAGTACACAATTTAGAAGTGTACTCTTCAAGCAACATAATATGGACATATGTGAGAAATATAGGTGTTTCATACTCTTGCAGTTTCTCTTTAGATTTCTTTTCCTTCTTAACCAATATATCTGTGATAGATACAATGCTGCACATATTTCCAAAAGGTTAACTTGAATGAGGAGAGCTTAGTGTTTGATATTTTATGTTGTTTTCAGTGGATCAGGAACACTACTTTCAAGACAAATACTTATTTTATCGATTTTTGGACGATGAGCATGAAGACGCCCCTTTGCCAACTGAGGAAGAGAAAAAGGAGTGTGATGAGGAGCTACAGGACACTATGCTGTTTCTGTCTCAGATTGGGCCAGATGCTCATATGAGGATGATTCTCAGAAAACCGTAAGCAGATTAATGAGTTAATATTATACATGGGTCTTGCTTGTGACATGGAAACAAGAGAAATCTACATTTATTGCCAGGCATACTTTGACCAGTTTTTTCACTTCAGTGCCAGTTCGTTTAACCTCTAAATTTTTAAAGTCCATATTAAGTCATTTCCAGTCCTTATTAATGCTTTATGTTGAACTCTGTGTTGAGAAGAACCATCAAAGGCTGTGAATGTGAATGCCATATTCACCTTGAGGAAAATGCTGCATTGTGAGTTGTTATTTCATTTGCAAGTCTCCCCAAAAGCAAGTTGCAGGTAACAGAAGAGTCCTGCTCCGTTAACACTTTGTGTAGATGTGCCATTCAATTAACTATGCTGCTTTCAGTCATTGTGAGCGGGTGGAGTGGTAGGACGATAGCACAGCAGGTACCTTTCAGTTACAGTTGACAGTGGCAGCCATTAATTAGGTTCATCCTTGGGAGAACTTTATTGAATTAAGATAGGCTGGACTTAGCCTGTTGTAGTTTGCTAGCAAGGTGTGAAATGTGTCTCTGTGGGTTTATTTATCCATTCTTACTGTTATAAAATCGATACACTAAAAAAAAAATGCTTTCTGTGCCTAGGCCACAGAGGATGTCTGTCTAACCTTTTCATAGCTATCAGATCATGTCCTCTCACTCATTGGTTGGCTAACCATCGTTTCAGCAGTACATTCTGATCACACCAAAACTGTCCTAAAGGCCTTTTTTACAGGCAGCTTTATAGTGACTTCAGAGAAACCAGTATAAACTCTATTTGACCCTCCATTGAAGGAAACCTCTTCATTATGCAGTGTCGCGGTTTAGCTTCAGCCGGCAACTAAGTACCATGTGGCCACTCACTCAGTCCTTCCCTCCCCAGCGAGAAAGGAAGGGGAATCAGAGGGGAAAAAAAAGGTAAAACTTGTGGGTTGGGATAAAACAGGACAGCAAAGGAAGAGATAAAAGCAGTAATAAAAATGAAAGGATATACAAGCAAGGAATACAAAATGCAGTTGCCCACCACCCACCGATGCCCAAGCCAGCTCCTGTGCAGCAATTCCCTCCACTGGCCAACTGCCCCTGTTTATATACAGAGCGTGACCTCCTATGGTATGGATATCCCTTTGACTACTTTGGGTTGGCTGTCCTGGCTGTGTCCCTTCCCAGCGTCTTGTGGAGATTGAGTCCATCCCAGCTGAACCCAGGACATGCAGGTAGTGTGGAGGCCACTGAAGACATATTTTACTGCTAATTAAGCACACTGAGAATAATGAACTGTTTAATGTCATCTTCACTGAAGATTTACTTGTAAGGGTCAGTTCAGGAAAGATGAGTACACAAAGCTGCATCCTGCCCCTCTGAGGCCATTGGCAAAGTTTGTCTTTGCTATGGGACAGGATTGGGCTCTGCCTACAGTGTGAGAACATTTTTTTAACGCTAAAAATGTTTTGAATCCACTTGACACAAGTGGTTGCTTCTATTCTGTTTCTGTCTGTGTCCTTTCCCTCCTCTGTTCTTGCCCCTGTGTTGTCTGTTTAGATCATAAGCTCATTTAGACAGCACTCTTCCAAAAATCTTGCTAAAAGCATGGAATTTCAGAAAGTGCCATCAGATACATGTGCTTATAAAAAATAGGTAATACTACCCTGTAGCAATAGTTTTAAAGTATAAATTCTCTTTTCTCTATTTATTGGAGGTCTAGTCAGACACAACCAAAGGAGCTCTCACTGCCCGTCACACAAAATATATAGACAAAGCAGACTGAAAGCATGGTGCCTCCATAAACCCTTCTGGTGTCAGGGAAGTGTGATGCTTTGTCCTCACAGAGATGCAAAAGAGGGTTCCTTGCTCCCACAAGCAGATGCCGGTCATTAAGGGACGGTGAGCAGCGCTGTGTGTGCTGTGACCCTGCACTTCTGCACTGTTCCCTGTGCCCCAGGCTGACTGAGTAGGCTGGCTCTTGGACAATTGTCCCCTTAGGCTCTTGGGGTTTTTGGCTGCCCTACTGCATTTGCTTTCCATCATGACTTTGAGAGCAGCCAGTGTAAGTATACAGTGGCAGGATCAATGTTGATGATCACCCACACTCCTTGCAGAGACCTGAAAGGCTGGAATGATGCTGTGAAAGCACTGCTCTCCCGTGTCATCACTTGCACAGAATCACCCAAAAGAATATTCATAGGAGATTTTTCATGCAATACGGTGAGAGGGGAAGGAAGTTTTCTCAAGACTGACAGCTGTCTGACATCTTTCCCTATCTCTGTCCCTGAAAGTGCTTATTTTTGCTGCCCTTTGCTCATGGAAACTAGCTTGTTCTGTCAGGCACCATATTAACTACTGCTCTACTATTCAGTTTACGTATGTTATGATTTTGTTAGTGGAAAATCCACCATGGGCTTAGCGGTATCAAAGCTGTTAAAATCTCCGTGAACCCTCAGAGTCTGTTCTAGTTTTGACTAGACACTGTTACAGCTGCCAGAAGTTCAAGGGATTGCCAGGGCTTCAGAGACGCTGGCTCTAGCTGACCTGAGCAGGACCCACAATTTTCAAACCAACACAGCTGCATTTTATAATAGTCACCATTTCTGGAGAGGTTGCAGAACTCACATAATTACCCTGAAATAAATAAGACAATATTCTTTGATGAGAAGATTACTTTGAGAATTTGATTGTATAATGAAGCTGTTGCTTTGAAAGGTACTTTCTATTGTTCAAATCTGAAAAATCTCTAGCAAAAAGTGTCACTTGTTTTGACAGCCGACTTAAAAAATTCTCTGTTTATTACATTAACTGCAGCATTTTAACTGTCAAACTGTGAAAGAATGTTCTATAGTTTAAAAAACAGAATAGAGCTCACGGAAATTTTTGGCAGGCTCTTGTTGCTATTGGTTGGTTGTTGTTTTTTTTTTTCCTTTGGAAACACATACACTGTGAATGTGAAAATAGCTTTTTGTGAAGTAGCAAACACAGCTCTTTGCTTCTTATAATACCTGGAGTACAGGTGCAGACCCTGAGCAAGCCCCTGGAAAAAAAATTGTAGAATTAACACAGCTCTTCCTTACAAGTGTTTCAAGTTCTTCAGGATGAAAATAAATCCTGAAAACATTTTTCTAGTTATTTTATTTTAGTGGTGTTCAGATATAGCTAACTTGATAGGAAATCCCAATTAAATAGGATGCTGTAATACAAAGTTAAACACAATAATAACAGGAGTCTTTAAAGGGAGAATGGTGTTCATCAGACAACAGTATTTAACTCAGATGATTGTATGGATTATATTATTTTTTAATACTCCAAGCTACTGCAAGTTAGCAATATGACTGAAACCATAAATCTGTGTTACATATTCTTGGTGACTTCACTCAGCAATTTTTCTTTTTTCAGTACAAAGAGTGTTTGATGCAACATGTGATCATTAAACAAATTTTAGTGTCACTCGCAGAAGCTAAGCTTGACGGGATGCAAGGTAGAGGAAGTGAAAACAAATGTGAACATGATAAACAACACTATATATATAAAATAAAATAACAATTTAGTTATTTTTAAGAATTTATAGTTTCTTGAAAGTCCTGTAAAAATTAAGCAAGATCTATTTATTCTCTCATTATTAATTTTTTTAATTTAGGTATTCCACCCAGCTGTCAGTAGTAAGACCCACACTGGATTTCTCCATAAAGACAGTTTTAAGTTCTACAGTCCTTGGTAGATTTTCCTGCCAATGACATGTAATAAACAAAGTGTTATTTCTGGGACAAGAAATACAGGTTATCTTTCCCATATCAATTAATTGATGGATATGGGTATCGTATGTGGTTAATGGTAGTTATGGTGTTAATCAAAGAGCACTGATTTGGGTACAAATATTACATAATTAGCTTCCATGCTAGAGTAAGTGAACGTGCATTCACTCTCACACTCAGACACAGGTAGTGGATAAAATTATTCATGTCTCCTGTATATTCTTCATGGTACTTGAAGACAAAATTTGTACTCTGGAAATATATGTTTATTTGACATATAATCACAATGTTATAGGGTCTCTGATCTTTTCCCTTGTTCTTATTATCTGAGAATTTTCTGATTAGCAGTGTAATAAAAATAATCAATGTCCTTGCTTGTACATACATGGTTTATCTGTGGCAAAGTACTGTTATTGTCAACATCCTAGTCACAGAGAAACTCAGTGTCTCTGACCTTGATAAATTCTCCAAACACTGAACAGTTTTTATTGATCACTTAATATCACCTGACTTCTCCTGTCCATTAATGTGTAGCCTCTTTCTCTACCTATTCCATTTATTATCCTGTCTATAACCAGCTATTGCTGTTAGAATATGTCCCCTGCAGAAACTAGGTCTTTACACAGCAGGATCCTACAAATCAACATCAGTGGGTCACCACACAGGTTTTACAGAAGCAGGGATGCCTAATATCTCTCCACGTGACATCTGCAGAAGCAGAAGTAAAGACTGGGTACATCCACTGTAGATTGCCAGTCCTCCCAGTGTGCTAACACAGGAGGTAAATGGACATACTGAAAGAGGAGTGTATCCTTTTGTCTTGATAGAGATCTTATATAGTAAGACATCATCCTTTTACATTTTAAGTTATACTATGTTTTCCAAGATGTGCTGGTTTTGCAAGCATGTAATAAAATTGTTACTGCCTATGGAAAGCATTCTTTGTTAAAAGTTATCTTGTGTTTCTTAAATCTCCATTGGAAGATGGCTAGTACTGGCTTAGCTTTGTTCTGTACTTAATTAAACTGCTAGTGCCCCCTGTAAATCACTAAGAGTGGCAGTTTTATAATTTCAAGCCAGATTTGGAAATAGTAGAGAGTATTTTGAGTCACTAGAGGGCATAGCAGTACCAAACCAATTTTTGTTTCTCCCTTAAGAGTTTATTCCATTCTGTATGAGAAAAGAATAATTTCATCTAAAACATTTTTGTGTAAATTGGTCTTTAATCTGACTAATAATAAATGCATGTCATTGGTAAGTGAAGAACAGATGAAAAATATCGTTTGCTTAGCAGAGATTATGTCAGTTGTCCTAATGTTTTCTATGATATGTTCGTATGTGCTTCATCCAAAAGAAGTCTCCATCTTTTTTTTTTGCAGAAAGATGCAGTATAACCCCAGAGTGGCATAACTGCTGGGTGTTTCCTCTACCTCACCCATGATTTAGATAGACTGTTGAACCGAGAGTTGATGAGGCAGAAAACCTCTAGAACACTATATTTGTTTATATGAATTTTCTGATCCTCTAGATGCTAGAGTCTCCTGTAATAGTGACATTTTAGGTGGAAAACTTCTTTCAGAAGGGTTCATTGTGACATTCATTTCAGGGCTGTCCGAAGATTCAACTGTGCTGTTAATTCTTTTGACAATGCACATTGCAGACAGCGGGGTTTGGAGTTGCACACCAGCCTGTTCTCCATGCAAGCATGTGAACCTTCTCCTTGGCAACTCCTGCCCCTGGACCAGGCTTCCTGTATCCCATTTCTTCACATCTTAAAATTATCCTCTCTCCCTTGTTATGACTTGAGTTGCTCTTTTCTTCTGTTCTTGGCCCATTGATTTAATTCCTAAATTCTGCTGTTCACAAATCTAAACCACATTGTTTGAAAGGACTCAGCCCTATAAAAGTAACTTGGAATAATGCTTTAAAGGATTTTTTCTGTGTGTATGTAACTCCAATGCAGTCTCAAATTATATCGTAGGAGAATTTGTCCTTTTAGAAAATAAAGTTGTATTAGACACTTTAACTGAAGAGAATCTTGTGAGTGGGAAAAAGTTTAAGAGTCACAAGCTCCTATGATTTCTTTTCATAGGTGCTGTTTATTATTAATAGATCCTCCAAAGCATCTCTGACACACTGCACTTCTCAGTATTTGTGTCCTTTTGTAGCAACCACAAAATTTTCCAGTGTGTGAACTACAAAAATGCAGTTATTTCAGTCACAGTGGCAGCCTCATTCCTTGTTGTGCTGCAGGAGGATTATTCCTTCATCAGTGCATGCTCTTCATTAATGACTGCTTCTTGTATTTTTCAGTGAAGTTGAAACTACTGGGTGGTTCTTATTTATCTTTGTGGCTGAACAACAGCGCTCAGTGTTAACTCTGTCGCAGTCATTTCCTGTCCTCCAAGGTGCACTGCTGCCTCTGCCAGTTGATCAGCAGCAATTCACGCGCTCCTTTACAAACCACTGCTCTTCTCTGTTTGCTACAACTAATTATTGCCACATGTGAAAAATAGTGCCAGTCCCATACTCAGGAGTCCTGTTGAAAGGAACTGATCTTTATGTACCATTTCTGATTTATCTGACCATTTTATGTATAGAACACTTGATTTCATCAGGACAGCTGCCTAATCAGGATCTCTCTGAGGTGGTTGCCATGGCTGCTGCTCGGTGTCGTTCAGGTGGTTTCATGGTGCTTCCATCCTTTGTGTGCTTCAGTCCTCCAGCCAGAACCATCGTCCAGTCCCAGCTTAGTGAGGATGTACCCTTCAGCAGACAATACAACAGCATTTTGTGTTCTTTTGTACTTCTCTGAAGCATTTATTTTGGGCATTTATTGCATTTGGCTGTCCTTTTTATCTTCTCTCTGTAGGCCTGGCCAGAGATCTGTAGATGACTTAGAAATTATATATGAAGAACTTCTTCACATTAAGGCCTTATCTCATCTTTCTACCACAGTAAGTATTTTTTAAAAATATAACTCATCACCAAAAGGGAGGTTGAATTTTGAACTTCTGGTGCTTTATTGGAATTGAAGTGCTGACAACTGTTTCCATTTATGCTTTCCATGCAAAGAAGTTATTCCCACCTGTGAGGACCACCCAGTCACTATGTAGATGTAGGTGATCTTTTGGATATCAGATATAATTATCTTCATGTGTTTCTCCACAGCCCCCACCTCACTCATTTTGCACAGGTGCCTCCATCAAGGTCCATATCAGATGCATGCAGTCTGATCTGACACCTGGAACAGTGGCACTACTGATTTTTGCAGAATGTATTTCTAATTTCTGAACTATAAGAAGACTTGACCTGAACCAGTTAGGAGGAGGAATTGCACAGTGCCGAAAGGTGTAGTTTGTGGTGCTGACGGGTTGGAGTTTGGTCCTAGAGTGAGGGAAACTTCACATCAGATCCCTTCTCTCTGAGTGGGCAAGAACAGTGCACAGAATCAAGAAAAAATGAAATGGAGAAAATGCCTGGAGGAGAGAATGCAAGTGTTTAAATTCTCACCATCATTGACACACTGTGTAGGCAAGTGAAACAAGCTAAATAGTACTTTACTTGGTAGCAGCAAGATGTGGGTACTTTCAGACAAAGGAAGCTGGTAAAAAATTAGATTTATGCTTGACAGTTGTTTATTTGGAAGCTCTTAATATTTTCAGTAATTCACAAATAACTTGGACAGATGCAGCTAATTATGAAACTGATAGTACTCTGTGCAAACATAATGTCTGAGCAATGTTTTTCAGAGTTGGTAACTGAACTAAAAGAGAACAGCTAGCCAAAATCCTTCAACATCTCTGGGATGCTGGAAAAAATATTTAAAGAAAGACTTCAGTAAGATCTAGAAATTAACATTTTCAAATCAAACAATAAAAACTACCCAAGACAGATACTGAGAGGGAGTGGAGAACCCTCTTGAGACTACACACATAACCCAGAACAAAAAATCTGAAACACAAAATATTTCCAGCTCAGAAGAAATTCAGACTTGAGGTCAGAATCCACTGCAAACAACATATAGAACAAGTATGGCAAACGATACAAACTGCAAAAAATACTTGGCATTTTGAAGAAGTGCAATTGATTCCGTGTTTTTAGTAAGAATGTGGAAATGCCAGCCTAAACTGAAAGAGAAAAGAGAAACCATGATTAGCTTAGAGGAATTCTTCAGAGGAGCAACAGACAGCATTGCTCCTATGAACCAGAAGATTAATGGTCAATCAACTTGAAAGCAAAAAGTAATAAGTTTTCTAGGTATGCCACAAGCAGCAGGAAGCAAAATGGATAAAATTCGAGTCGCATGGTGGCGAACTAATCCTTGCTAGAGAAGCCTGTGAAGTTAATGTATGAATGAAAAACAATTCCATAATACGGTGTTATAAACATACCAAATTCTTGGCTTCATCAAGAGGATTCTTTCACTGCAGAGGCAAATGTCTGAAACAACTGAGAAGACATCTGAGGATGTACATGGATAGGAACCATCTCTACAGTGTGCAGAACTCTGCTAATGGGATTGTATTTCCCTTCCTTAGGAAAACATCATTGCCTTCAGGCAGAGGTTATAAAAGAGTTTGAGCTACTTGTCACAGAAATCCCAGGCCTGTGGGTGCGTTTGCTGGTCAGTGTACTAAAAAAAAAGTCACACCTCTGTTTATCCCTCTTCTCCAGGCGACAAGCAGAGTGCTTTGCACTGGCTGTCAAGGAGTTCTGGGAGAGGTAGCCGGTGTGGTATATTTATGCTTGATGCCTGAGAAGGGGTCTGGTGGGTGCCTTTAGGACATCAGAGCCTGAATTTGTCCACCCATCTTAGGAGACACAGTCACCAGGCTCTAGTCTGGATTGTGTCCAGAATTTGAGAGCTCCTCCCCAAGATTTTCTTCATGGCCAAAAAATTTTATCAATTTAAACAGGTGGTAGAATGGTGTGAAATATTGCTACTAAATATATGTTAGAACCAGCTTTTGATTTGCATTTGGCGTACTTACATTATACAGAGGTAACTCTGAAACATGGATTGTCACCAGCTGATGTTCTCTGGAAACAAGAATGCCACTGCTTGGAAATTGGCCTCCAAGTCCTTGGAGACTTGTGGCTTTGTGAAGAGAGACATAAAGCACACAGGAAAATTTAGGATAATTTGAAATTCTGGGTGCTGCTATTGCTGTGTGAAAGTAGCACTAACAGTGTTTACAGCTAGGAAAAGCTGTTGTTAATGTTGTCTCACTAGAGGCTCTTACCACCCGTCAGTGGTGAGAGCCAACCACAGCAGAGCACTGCAGACCCCAGGGGGAGCAGGCTGACACCTCCTCCAGCTTCTGGAAGAGGTGGAGAGCCAGACATCTTGTCCTGTTCTGGGCCCCTCAGTTCAAGAAGGACAGGAAACTGATGGAGAGAGTCTAGTGCAGGGCAACAAGGATCATTAAGGGACTGGAGCATCTCCCTTATGAGGAAAGGCTGAGGGAGCTGGGTCTCTTTACCTTGGAGAAGACTGAGGGGTGACCTCATTAATGTTTATAAATATATAAAGGGTGAGTGTCATGAGGATGGAGCCAGGCTCTTCTCAGTGACAACCATTGGTAAGACAAGGGGTAATGGGTGCAAACTGGAACACAAGAGGTTCCACTTAAGTATGAGAAGAAACTTCTTCAGGGTGTGAGGGTGACAGACACTGGAACAGGCTGCCCAGGGGGGCTATGGAGTCTCCTTCTCCGGAGACATTCAAAACTCGCCTGGACACCTTCCTGTGTAACCTCATCTGGGTGTTCCTGCTCTAGCGGGGGAATTGGACTAGGTGATCTTTTGAGGTCCCTTCCAATCCCAAACATTCTGTGATTCTGTGATCTTGCCTGGGAAGCGGCCAGGCCAAGTGGGGCCTCAGCAGGCCCAGATGGCTGCACCTCAGTGGGACGCAGCAGAAGTGGCCAGACTCATGTCTGTGAGGGGAAGGGCACTGATTTCTTAGGGAGGAACAGGACTGCCACAGAGCTTCATGGAGTAATTGGCAATTGCTCACTATCTTCTGTGATAGATCAACTATTAGTGTTTTAAATTTTCCATCATGTTAATTGTTAATGATGGTTTCACGTGTGTGTGTGTATAAAGAAAAATGTGGAGACCTGTATCTTAAAGATGCTCTTGTCTGAGCCATTTGCAGCCAGGAAATGCAGAGGCTTGTGTTCTGTAAAGCAAATCAGTAGGAAACAAGACATCGCGTGAAGCAGAGCATTGTTCCAGCATCCCCTGGATGAGCGCTAAACGGTGCAGAAGGAAGGAAAGCAGCGACTGTAGTATATTATGTGACTTTCTCTACGCCAGGAAAAATAAGATACATATAAAAACTATCTTTTTCCTCTCTTTATTTTAAGGTAAAGCGAGAATTAGCAGGTGTCCTGATTTTTGAATCACATCCCAAAGCAGGAACGGTCTGTAAGTAAATGGAGTCCTGTCAGATCTTCTTTCTCATCTGTGAACATTTAAATTCTTAATGCTTAAATGACAAGAGCAAAACTTGGATGTACTCTTCAAACCTGACTGGCACACACTGTTCAAATCTGGGGCAATAGGTGTTGACTTAGTCAGTTGCCGATGGCAGGGACAGTACCAAAATTAATTTTATATCCTTGGATGTATGTATTGCCTACAATTTGGGTGTGTTTTTATCTAGAATTCTGGATTGGACCAATCTTCATTTTAAATGTATTTTAATATTATCCTTGTATTAAAAAAATCTTGCTGCACAATTTATTTTAAATTTATTTTAAATTTATTTAAAATGTCAGATTGCTTAAACCTGTTTATACTGAGAAGTTTTAGCAAATGAATGTCAAATTCACAGCCACTGGAGAATTGGCTTAGAACATGGTGCTACTGGTGGGATCCAAGTCTGTGTGCTGATGAGTAACTGATAACCTGCCATGTATTGATAAAATAGTTGTTGCAATTGTCATGGAAAATAACAGCAACTTGCACATAGTGTAATAAAATAACTGCTTATATGGGTGTGGGGGGTTTTCTAAAATCTGAAGGCAATTGCTTTTAAAATTATAGTATGACTTTTTTCAAGGTAGACATTAATATGACTGCAATAGATTTACCTTGAATTTTATTGTGTGCAGAATCTCACCCATTTCTATTTCAGATAACTGTATTCTCACCACAAAATCTTTTCTCTCTCTCATAGTATTTAATCAGGGAGAAGAAGGTACTTCTTGGTACATTATCCTAAAGGGATCAGTAAATGTAGTCATTTATGGCAAGGTATTGTTTTCAGAAGCCTTTTTATATGATTCTTATTATTGGAATTGTAAGAGCAAACTTTGAAGGAATACAGTTTAATTTAGAGCAAAATTGCTTTTGTGAGGAAACAAATTGACTGTAATTTTTATTAAGAAATGATCCAGTGGTTTCACTGATTATACATCCAGTTGATTACTGTATAATTTCAGGATATATTACACACTTTCTGAATATAATTCAGCAGAGTTATATCAGTATCTTTAGGACAAAGTAATTTGCTGGAATTTGGTGAACTGCCAGACTTGCATCTCTTGGGGGTTTTTGCCCTGTCCCTTTACCACCATATTCTCTTAAATTTCTGTAACTAACTTTTCTGATGCATGTCTGACAGAAGTACCTCTTTGTGACTAGTGGCTCTCAGGTTGGATGAACCGTTCCAAATTGATGCCAGCTCTTCTTTTTAGTTGAGCTAGAGATTCAAAAGCATCTCTATTAGATTTCCTGTTTATGAGAGAAATTTTTCAAGGCAAAAAGTTGGACTTTGGTACACAGCAATCCCTTGAGTCTTTAAAAATATCTGCTTTCCTTTTGATTTCTCATTCAGTGACTGAGAATCCTCCATTCTGAACACCAAGCATTTCACCAAAATCTAGCATAGAGGCTCTGGTGCTAAGTCTGTTCCTAAGAAACCCATATTTAGATACCTGTTTTCCATCACAGAGTGGGCCGGATCCTCTGCTACTAAAAACTGAAGTAAACAGAGCACTGCTGATTTACACCAGCTGAGGATGTGGAGTTATATGTTATTTCTGCAAACGTGAGCTTATTTTTTAGGGCTTCTTTAAATAAAAACCAAACAGCTCAACAACTTTCAGTCTTCAGCAGGGCTTGAAGGGGCCTTCAGGCTTGATGTAATTTCAGAGAACAAGCCAATTCTTTTCTGTTCTTGCTTTTCTTCAGTAATAGTAATAACCAGCTATCAAGTATTGTTTCCTAGTCATTATTTGGGCTGTTGATTTCCTGCCAAATAGATTTATTTTGGTATTTGATTGTGAAGTCCAGTGTTTGTACAAGGACTCACAATAGAATCCAGAGTAATCATGGGTTTCTGCATGTAAATGTTTTGCTCTATGCAGGGCGTGGTATGTACTCTGCACGAAGGAGATGATTTCGGCAAGTTAGCGCTTGTAAATGACGCGCCCAGAGCAGCATCCATTGTTCTGCGTGAAGACAACTGCCACTTCTTGAGAGTAGACAAGGAGGACTTCAACAGGATCCTTAGGGTAAGAGTTGGAAGGTATCTGACAGCAAGGTATCAGAACTTGCAGAGTTTTCTAGAGTCTGTCTTATTTCAATTGACATGTTGATAACCTTGTTTGAAGTGTCCCTAATTGCAGAACAGAGATAAGACAGTCTAGAAGATCATGTGAAGTATACATTAATAATCCTTCCTCTTTTACTGTTTCCAACTCAGCCTTGAAAATGGGACAAAATGTGTTCTGTCTCTCACGTTTCTGTGGTCTAAATTTGCCAAGTACTCAGATTTTGCTTATGCTGTCCAAGATTTCTGGGCGATCTTCCATCCAAATATTGAATAAAACAAGATCACCAATTCTTCCAGATAGGTCAGTGTCAGGTACCTTAAGAGATTCAAGGCATGATTGAGTGGCAAATTAAATAAACTATGGGTAAATACACAGATATCTTTATCCGAGAGCTCCAGAAAGATATTCCCAGACTAATTTTACAGTTATTCACATTAGGGCTAATGACTTCTAAAGTCTAGCTGTAATTCTGTAAATACAGGCTGGTTTGCGATCATTGGTGGTAAAGGAAGTCAAAACCAGTATCATCCTGAATTTGAATTATATACATGGCCAGTATTGCAGCAATAGAACCAGTCTAGAGAGAGCACTATGCTAGAAAAATGGCATAAGCTTGTGCTTACGGTACAAAAAGGAATGAGGATCCCATCGGCAGTAAGGTTGGCCATGGAGACTCCCAACTGATTCAGCTTTGACTGATACTTCAAAGAAGATCAGAGTCTGTGATCTCATCAATTTTCATCTGTGTTATTTGAATGCACATTATATTTAATTCTTTTTTTTTTTTTTTTTACTGTGATCCAGTAGTTGAAAATGAAAAGTTTACCAACAGTTTCCTGAACTAAGATTTATCATTTTTAAATGCCTTTTTCTCTTTTCTAAGTGCCTTTTTTCATTTTTTTTTAAGAGAAAAGTCAGATTATAGATAATATTGTTCACATGTAAGTGGGGATAGAGACCATATTACGTATGGAAAGTTGTGGAGGAGGGCTCTGTTTTCTGGCAAAGTGTTTTTCCTTTGCCATGGCTAGAGATTTTTCTCATCGTTCTTGCACTAGACCTGCCCACATTGCTCTGTCTCTTCCCCCTGTGCTAGTGCTTCCTACTTGATTCTGCCTGTGAGAAAAGCAGAATAGAGATAAATACAGGGCAAAATAACCAACCTCAGAGTCTTTTGTGTTTGAAAGTCATGCACTTTTTGAGAGTAACTAATCGGCCAAATCAGATGCAATTATTTTACTAAAAGTAACTTGTCTTGCAGGATGTGGAAGCAAATACGGTAAGACTCAAAGAACATGACCAAGATGTCTTGGTGTTGGAGAAGATCCCAGCAGGAAACAGAATTTCTAATCAAGGAAATTCACAGCCTCAGCACAAGTATGTTTTTATTCAATAGTGCAAATGTCAGACAATGATTAACCTTTTCATATGGTATTATTATCCAAACAATAGCATACTCCCCCTTTCTATGGAAGAATGCAGTGCATATAAAGTTTTCTTTTCTTTAATCATCAGCTGATCACATGCCCCATACTGGATAATATATCCGTTTCCAGCAGCACACCAGTTCTATGTCTTTACACAATAATTCTCTGAAGATCTCACTGTAAATACTTATCTCATGTAATAGCTTCTAAAGAGACTGCACATGAAGAATGCTGAAACCCTATAAAGCTGAGCTACTGTGTAAAAAGACATTAGGAAAAGCCATTGCTTTATTGTTAAGTACAGATATTTTCATTTTGGATTTTGAGCTCTGCATTCTAATTAGAGTTTGCTAGCTACAATTTGTATACAAAACTAAGGTCTCATGTGATGGAAGTTGAACAGCTTATCTTACAGAATGGGTTTGTACTGTAATAACAATATTCATTATATTTGCTTTACTTTCTTACTGAAAGGGAGAAAGTACAATTCTGTTTGGATACTACTGTGATAAGAGCAGAGTGAGGCTGTTATCATTCCAAATGTTGGTAAAACCCCTAAAGGCTTTGTAAATGTGTTATTTGCAAATTGATGCACAATTTTCTTCAGAAACACTCGAACAACTTCAATAAAATAAGCAGGAAGGAGTTTTAAATCCTTTGCCCTGGACCTTTATTTTTTTTTTCAAAGAAAGAGCTACTTGACTGTGAGATATTTTGGGTGATTTTTATCTGATCTGGGATTTCATATACATATTTTATCTGCCTAACTGAATATAAAGATTTGTAAAGATCTATGAAGGGTCGAATAAACCATTCTTTGTACTTTAGATACACTTTTCATGTATTTCAGAAACCGCCATTTTATTTCTCACTTGATCTGTTAGAAAAACAAACTATGGTACCAGGAAAACACATACTCTTACAACAAATTTTTCTTTGTCTAAATGAGGGGGACTTGATTGCAGGCAGTGGGTTTGCATCAGCAGCTGCAATGCACAGCAACTTGGTCATAGATTTGAATCCAGTTTCTTGGGTCTGATGTATTTTTCGTTCTTTTGAAAGTTTCATTTAAAGGTATTTCCACTGACTTGCTTGCAAACTCTTTGCACCGGCATTATTTGCATTATTCAACATGTTCTTGTTCAGAGTTCGATTAAAATAGCTGGAGACTTTTATGGTCCCTGGTTAAGTTAGGCTGTATTTTAGAGCTTACATTCCAGGAATATTTTCAGGTAAAGCTCAGAATTCCATTTCTGTAAATATTTTAAGCATTTAGTCAGATTTGGGTACTATCAGTGTGCCTGGAAAAGGGAGCTTTTGCTGAGAACAGTGACAGACATGAACTACACAACAGAGGAAGCTACCTTGAAAGGTCACTGTCTGCTTTTCAGCAGTCAGATTATTTTCTTAATAGTGTATTGGCAGTGTCTTTTTGTATAAAATCCTTCTAAATGAGTTCACTGTTTTTGAAGATGGCAATCTTTTTGTTTCCTTTGTTAGTAAATAGATTAAGTGGCTACATTTATGTTTCAGAGTCCAAATCAAATAATGTATTCTAATTTCTGGAATGTGTTACTGGACAGTTAGTTGAGTGTTCAGTACTTTTGAAAATCAGTGTGCCTGAAGGAGAAGCTTAACAGGGACCTCTTCTTAAAGGCTTGCTGCTCTGCTCTTAATTGGGTAGTTTACATCTCTGATATCTCTTCGGATGAGCTGACCTTTAGGTTTTGTCCCCTAAGTGGGTACATAGCATTTGCAGTAGAGAAATGTTCTGCGTCCCAAGGTTTTTCCCTGAAATATCCAGTCAACCAAGAATCTCATTTTCTTCATCTTAATCTTGGGGAAAACTTCACTTTGGGGGCAGATCCTCTCAGTTGTAGTTTGGATTCTACTACCTCCTCGGCTGAGGAAGCCCGGCTCCTGCACAGCTCCCGAGCCCTGCTTTCAAACAGACAGCTTCGCTTGCAGGACTAGCTCTGAAGTTCTTACTCCCACGCTCTAACTCTTTATGGGTGATCACACTCATGCAGGATGAATTCAGCAGCCCTGCGAGTCGCTTCACTGTTCATTTTTGCTTTCATATTCAGAGTACAGCAACCTGTGATTTCTCTGCTTCACTCACTTAGACACTTGGTTAGAATCTCTGCGAGAATGTGCACTGGCTTAACAAGTGTTTGTGTTCTTGGGACATCAATACAGCTCTTCCAAAGGGGCTGGCAGGTAAAAGAACTGTGACGGTCAGCGCTCAAAGTGAGGAGGAGCTCCCAGGAGCTCAGCTCCACCACTTATTTCTCAGCAGGAGCAAAGTGTCTTCACTTCTCGGGGTTTTTTCTTTCTTTCTTTCTTTCTTTCTTTCTTTCTTTCTTTTTTTTCTTTTTTTTTTCTTTCTTTCTTTCTTTTTTTTTTTCTTTCTTTCTTTTTTTCTTTCTTTCCTTTTCCTTTTCCTTTTCCTTTTCCTTTTCCTTTTCCTTTTCCTTTTCCTTTTCCTTTTCCTTTTCCTTTTCCTTTTCCTTTTCCTTTTCCTTTTCCTTTTCCTTTCCCTTTCCCTTTCCCTTTCCCTTTCCCTTTCCCTTTCCCTTTCCCTTTCCCTTTCCCTTTCCCTTTCCCTTTCCCTTTCCCTTTCCCTTTCCTTTTCCTTTTCCTTTCCTTTCCATACTTCATCAGTTGGATTCTGGGGGGAAAAAAAATAGGAGAAAAAAAGATGTAAAGATTGAAAGAATTGAAAGAATGGAGGGAAAATAAAAAAAGGAAAGGAAAAAAAAAGACAACAGGACAAGTTTAGCAATACGCTATGATATTCTGCTCATACTTAAAATCTGGCCAGTGCTTTTGCATGAAGCAGAAAAACCTGATTACTGCACTTGTTTCCCTACCTCCCTAAATGTACTCCAGGAAGTGGTACAGTCCTAACGTTATCCACTTGAAAAACTTTCTTCAGCTACCTGAGGCATTGCACAAGTTTGAAATTGCAGTGTGCTATTTCATTATCTGCCTCCACATTCTCAGTGATGCTGCAGGAAGTTGTTTCCTTGCTCTGACATTGGTACACACTAGTTCTCATTTCATGCTCACAGAAAGTCTGTTAGACCCTTTAATGACTGGGAACAGCTGTTGTTGCCGAGATATTTATTCTCAGTGGAGAAGCATTTCCGACTGCCCTTCCTCAGGGTTGCACCAGTGCAGCTTGGCTGACTGCTGTGTAACCATGGTGGTGTTACACTGGAGTACTTGTGTCACCTTGTGCTCCCTGGGTAGGGTGGAGAGTGTTGTTGCTCCCATTTTACAATGGGGAAGCCAAAAAAGATTGTGAGTGGTTTTGTCCTAAGCCACCCAGAGATTCTGGTCAGAGCAGGAATTTGCACTCTGGCACCTGTCAATCTGGGTCTTCTCACTGGCACACAACTGTTTCTTGATCAGCTGTTTTGCCTATGAAACACTAACTGTTTCTTTCCCTCCCTCAGGTATATTGTGATGTCAGGAACCCCAGAGAAAATTTTAGAGCACTTTCTAGAAACCATGCGCCTTGAAGCAACATTAAATGAAGCAACAGGTACCTACATGACAAAGGCTGTGTTATTATTACTGCATAAGATGGTCTTGCTGGGGGAACACCGCAATGTGATGCTTTGAAAAGCAGTTAGTGGTAGTTTTTTCCTGAATAAGAACTGCTCTGAAACAACCCCGAGAAAGCCTAGCAAATCCAGAATTAAAGATAATGATCCACTCCTCCTAGCCTGCCCTACTGTATTTGTACTTCCGGTTTGAAGTAGAACAGCAAAGTCTCAGGCCACTTAGTGCCAGACCACTAGTCATGACTTTAATAAGGCACAACTGTAGGGCCAGTTCAGAGCATGCGTTACCAACCGATGGTAGTGGTCCTCAGACTTCTTGTTCTGGATGTCACTTAATACTGTGAACTAGCTGGATAGCTCCAGCCATTGTGTTATGCTAGAATAAGTATTGCCAAATTTTCACATCCATATCTAATTTAAAGTATCACAATTTAAATTACTTGTTGGTGATACTTTCCCATATGCAGGGAAAGAATTGTTACTCAAAAGAGAACTCAGTACACCATGGGCCAAATCCCAAGAATGCAGATTGCTGCAGCTGCAGCACTTTACACTGCTTTTCGCTAGTGTAAAGAGAACAGAGAATCCATGTCTAGGGATATAGATACTTGCTGACTTACTATTAATAAGTATTTTAATTTTTAAAAAGAGTCAGGGAAAAAAATTCCTCCTAGTTATGATAAAGCAATGCAGAGACTTTTATATTAGGCTACAGAATATCGCTTCAGCGTGTTCTTTTTACATTGCAGATGTCTGAGAAGTATATATTCAAAGATGTTCTTAAATCCAGCTAATCTGTTGCTGACCTCATAAAACTGGAGAAACCTGTATAGTGGTCCATAAATAGTGGAAGAACTGAAAGATTACAGAAATCCTTTAACAGCGTGTGTTTTAACTACTTTTAAGAATAAAAATTATTCTTTTCATAGATACCTTTTTATTAGAATTACAGCAGAACGTTGTTCTTTAAGCCTGCATGTATATAATCACAAATTTACTATTCATAGTATGCATGTATTATAATTTTTTTGAAAACAAATTATTTTTTAAAATATTTTAAAACTTTTCCCCAAAACATCCAATGACAAGATTATACCTATATCCTAATGGGGTACAAAATGTCACAATTCACAAAGCTATTTTTAGGATATAGAAGCTCAAGAGTGCTGAAAAATTGAATATTTAGTTTATGCATTCCTTTAATTTAAAAACAGTTAAAATCCACCTTGCTCTGGATATTACACAAAGAAAAAGTCCCACCTTTCCGGAGGTGAGTTTTGTGAACTGAAAGATATTTTCGTATATAAATTACAGTGGAAGCAATGATGTAATATTACAGCACACAGTTATCTCACCATATTTTTTCTGATATCTCTTACTTAAAGGGTTTTCAAATGTTTCTCATATCTCAAAAGTTTCACTGTAGAAATCATACCCCAAGATATTTTGTTTGTTTCTCAGTGATTCCATTCCTTGCCTAGTTTTAAAGTAAAATAAAGTTTATTCTCACTGCCAAACTTATTCTGGCCTCTGCAGCCAGGCTTTAAATACCTGTTGTTACCACAAATACAACCATAAGGCAAACTGGGATTTACACCAGAACTACCACATCTCATCACAGAAAGAAGAGCTTGCTATTTTTTTTTCTGGAGAAAATGTCAGTCATATTGTTCATATATGTTTTAATATAAATCTAGCAGCTGAGATTCTTCCGAGTCAGAATAAAACCAGAAATTTGACTGTACATTTACCTTTTTTCAGGCCTTCTGCTCATCACCAGGAAATCAGAAAAGAGCGGAATTATTTGCCTTCTCCTGTGTAGTTTATACTAAATGTGCTGTCTGGTATTATAGTTCCCTAAATCCAAATGCAGCAGCACTTCTTAGGCAGCCAGGTGTGGCAGGTCTGATTCTGCTGCTGCTGAGATCTCTACAATTGTAGGGAAGCATACCCAAGTATTTTGCTTCAGCACAGATGGGTTTTTATTTTGCTCTTCCACATTTCTCTTTGACATAAGCAGATGCCTGTTAATGTAAGTGCAGTAAAATTCATGCAGACAAGAATAAAAGCTTAATACTTCAGCTCTCATTTGTTCATTCCCCATTTTTATATTTCATGCCTACAAAGTGCAAAAAGACCCCTTTATTATCTGCAGAGGGCTAATAAGATATTTTAGCTGAAAGAAAACTCATCCTTGTGATCCCCAAGCTGTTTGCAAAGGCTTAATCGACTGTTTTATTTCTTCTTTTTCTTTTTTCCACAGATTCTGTTTTAAATGATTTTATTATGATGCACTGTGTTTTTATGCCAAATAGTCAGCTCTGCCCAGCCTTGATGGCACAATATCCTTTTGTAAGGAAAAAGTTGTGTCCCTTTAACAGCTGTCCCTGTCAGTGATGAGACTGCAGCTTCTCTCTCTCAAGAAGTCCTCACGTTTCATAGGGGCCGCACCTCACGGGTAGCTTCTGTGTCTGACTGACAGCTGTCCATAGCTCAACAACTCTGAAATGGGTGGTGTGTACCCGTAAATACAGCAATAGAGCATGAAAACTGTCTTTCCTGTGCTGATTACTATTTCTAAGTGAAATAAGTGGTAAGTGAAATTACATAAAAGTTCAAATTACCCTTCCTGTATCCTATCTATCTGTCTTCTTTTTGGATGAACTACAGCATCTAGATTTTAACTAAGATTGTTATGTTTTGGTGATTTCAATGGTGGACTTTCCAGATTACAAGCCGTAAACTGCCTCAAGCAAAAGGGTACCTAAACCTGTAGAATAATGAGTAAGTAATTCCTAGGTGCTATCATGATGGTTATGAATAAAAAAATCATAGTCTATGATAATAGTCTATAAAAAATGTTAACAAACTGCAAGAAACTTCAATTGCATGTAAATACCTAGGAGATGAGAGCTTACAGTGGATAGCATTGAGGGCTTGAGGTGACTCTTGTACTCTCTGCATATTGTACAGGAGTCTGTGAAATGTCCATCAGTCAGTCACTGGCAGGTCATTTAGTCTGGGGAGCTGTTGGGCACTGAGAGTTTTCCTTGTACACAGTGACTTGAAGCTATCAAGTGATGGGGAGCATTAAATAAACATATAATGTTTTCTGTTTTATCGAATTCTGACAGGGGTGTAATAACTTCAATTCCCTGTTTATTGTTTTAGAATCAGATTGGTGTGAAAGTGTGCTTTCCTTGAAGCTTAGTGGGGCGAGTGACATCTGGGAAAGCTAACACCCTGTAACCACAAAATAGAGCATTGTGTCCTTGTCTGGCAAGCTTGAGAATCCATTTGTGTTACTCCTAGCAAGGACAGTAATTGTTTTGAAAACCTTTGGACCCATAAAACTGCTGTGCAGAAAATTGTTCAGACACCTGAAACAAACACATTTTCCAAAACCACATAGTTTTGGATATCAAAAGTATTATGAAATGCTGTTGCTGACAGCTTTGAGAAGGGGAGGGAAGAAAAGGACAGCACTTTTTTTTTTTCCTCATCTATCTAGCTCATAGTATTCAATCAGTCCATTTGAGACTCAGGTTTGTCTGTCCTCAGGTATAACAGCATACCTCTGATATCCAATAAGTGGGAAAATCAGGTACATAAGCAAAACGGACCTAATTGATAATAGGGGAAAAGCTTTTCTGAAGATCAAAGTGATAGTGTCATGTACATGTATTCACTTGTGAATCTATTCTGGAGAGGAGGATAAGACCTCAAGGTCTCAAGTGGGCCATGGCAGGCATTGTGCTAATTCATTTCAGAGAGGAGGAGGAGGGCTGGAAGTAACTGGTATCCCACGGCTTTAGTGTCAGCTTTTCTTAGAGCCGAATTATTGTTTATTTGGTCCATTCTGAATATGGAATATCAAACTGTCCTCTGTTGATTGTACCATTGAAATGTATCATTAGAGTTGAAAGGTTGCTAACAAAGCTCATCTTTTTTGAGCAAAATCACTCTACAAAATTGTTTGCCAGTGCTGTGAGACTAAGGAGAGATTAGTTATGCTCAGTGAGGAAATTAAAACAGAAACAGTAGTAAGGACAGACACACTGTTTTTGCTCCAGCTTCTGATTTTAAATCAAAACAAGTCTGTTTTCCTACACCCACTTAGGATACTGTTATAGCTGGCAGCATGCAAGTATGAGCACTATATCACTGTAGTGCTTTCAAGCATAGTACAGGGTGTAAATTATTTGGGTTTTCACTTCTTATACAGCAGCATTTGTCATTTGTAAGTTCTTTACTCCTGAAAGAAATGGATGGGTGCACCATTTTGGCTAAGTAATATAATTGCTTGCTGTGGATTCAGCACTTCTACTGTGCTGTCCCTTGGCACACCACTCTTTTTTAGTCACTAAAGTATATGGATTCTGCAATATTATAATAAAAAAAAATCACGTAGTTCTTTTTTATAGGGAAGTAAAGGTGATGCTCCCCTGTCCTGTGTGTTGGACCAAGGCACCTGTTTCCCTCTCTTCTTCACAGAGCTGGAAATGGAGAGATTCTCCAAGTTACAGCTTGTCAGAGCGAGGCAGGACAAAGCCCAAAAGAAAATTTGAAAGACAGTAGCACCTCCAAAAGTGCACTTGGGCTAGTGGAAGTGTGGGAGCAGGTGTGCATCTTTAAAGGAGCACTATCTAAATACTTATGAAGTATGAGCGCCTCTTTTGTCTCTGTACATGATAGTCCTCTGGCACGTTTATGAGTGTTTTGTGAGCCGCCTTCACCATCATGCCAGTAGTAATGGGTGCTGATTTTGCACAGTTCCCGATATGGCTAAGTGTTCCCATGTGGAGAAGAACAGACTTAAGAATTGTTTCCTAGCATATGCTAAGCATAACTAGAAATATATATATATTGAACTCTAACCATGTTGGTGTTGATAACTATTTTGCAGTTATCTGACACTTGTTGCAAATGTACATGATGTTTTACTTCTGATTGTAATCTGCAGTGAAGCTGTATCCTGTAGACCCTGTAAAAATGGGAGAACCATTAATTGACATTCCCTGTGATAATAGTAATAAAAGAGCAATTAATATAAATGAGCAGTAAAAATACAGAAAAATTACCAGTGCCTGCAGTGAATCAATTAATAAGAAAGTAAAAATACATGAAATAATTACAGTGTTTAAAAGGTAAAAATGGCATGAGAAAAATTACTCAGTAGAATATTAAACTTGCTCCCTGAGACATTAGAGCACATAGCTTACAATATATTATTTACTTCTTATGACCCTTTGACTTATTTACTCCCATAAATGTACTGACATGTTTAGTTTTCTAGTAATTTTAAACCTTTCCAAATGAAATTAAAATGCAGATTTCTAAAAGTTTGTCAGTCAGTTGAGTGCCCCAGTAACCCTGGTAGCACATCAAATCTCTGCAGGGGTGTTGGCAGGAGGATCATTTGGAAACTGTGAGTTAATAGATACTTTTTCCCATTATATTTTATTAGTATTAAGTATGTTAGCATTTGTTAGAGAAATGTTTCTAAATGAGAAGTTTAAGATTAATATCTTAGATCATTTTGATTTCTAATTAATATTTTTATTTTCTAATTGTTAAATTGTTTGTTAGAGCAACTGGAAGTGCACCTAGAAAGGATGCTGGACTTCACAGTCAGTGAAAGAATGGCAGTATTTTCATATTAATTGTTCCTATATAATAGGGAATGGTATTATTCATAACAATCCAGAATCTGAATTTTGGTATCCAGGAAGAAAAGGTTTAAGGCTGAAATTATCTCAGTTTATCGTCCATTCTGCCTTTACTTTTTTCTTGGTTTCTTCCTTTCAATAAATATTACTTTTGGCCTTTTCGCTATTTGCATATTTTTGGAGTGTTGGTACTTCATCTTGAAAAAGGTCAATGAAATGTTTCCTATTTTTTCTTATTGTTGGTCACAAAATAACTATCACAAAGTATTGTGTCCCAAATACGCTTTATTTGATATTGTGGAAACTTCTGATTGCCTCATATGTAAGATGAGGCTATTACAGAATATATTCTTTTACCCTGTGTCTCTGTAGTCAGTCCAGGCTGTAAACTTCCACGTCCCCATACCATAATGGGACTGTAGTTCACCTTGGGTTACAGCAACTTCTAAAAATAAAACTAGTAACACTGGGGGCTGACTCCAGTAGTCTTTCTCACAAACGGAAGACTGGAATTGTTAATAAACACGGAGTGACATTTTTCTTTTTCTTCAACTGTCTCCAAAGAAGAACAATGAGAAATATCCTTCTTCAGTCTCCATGGTTAATCCTCTCCTCTGTTGTTCCAAGTATCATTTCTGTTCTGCTCCCCTACAGCAACAGTCTCTGTGGTGGGATTCTGATCATTCTGGTGCTCTTTAGAGAATTCTCTCTCTTCTTACTTTTTAGTATGAACGTGAAAGGTTCGCAAGTCTTTATGCTAGCAGCAGTCAGAAATCAAAAGTATATGTTGGAAAGGTGTGTTTGAACACCCTGAAAATGGTTTGTTGGAAGTCAGTAGTTTGTGAATTCATACTGCTTTTAATATTTTCAATCACTGAGTGTTTTCCTTGACACCGTGGCACCTATCATGCCCAGCCTTCCCAGGGTACAGAGCAGGAGAAAATGGATTATGCCCTCAACAATAAGAGGCGAGTCATTCGACTGGTTCTGCAGTGGGCTGCTTTATATGGAGATTTACTACAAGAAGATGAAGCAGCAATGGCCTTTTTGGAGGTATAAAGCAATTGTATCATTGTACTGAAAAGTTCCTATTGATCAAGATAAGCTGAAAGCCTGTTCCTGGTCTGTAGAATTCTGTTGTGAACTGAAGAGAAGTGGGTCATTTCAAAGTGCAAACTTGTAACTCTGTTTTCTTGGTGTTAGCTGCAGACAGTATACACGCTACAACAGCCTCTGGACCTCTGAAAATACCTGCTCCAGCAGACCCCTTTCAAAGCACTGCATGGGTAGATTGCTTTACAGCAATAGATGAATTTACTTTTTTTAGTATTTTCTTGTGGATAGTTCAGAGGCTCTACAGACTGAACTGGGAGGCTGTTTATGCCTGCCTGAGGTGTGCCAGGAAGGAGCTGGAAGGTCCTTACTCTACAAATTAAAAAATCCTTTCCATTTGAATGAAAGCTGTATTGCAGCTATTGGAACTTAAGATCTTTGTCTTCAGAACCCATCTGATCCCTTAAAATCCTTTAATTCTTCAGACACTGGTTGTAACGTCTTTGTGGTAGATACCATATCCTTGTATTTCCACAATAAGATGCACTGCCAATGTCACGTTAAGTTGTTGTGATTGCCGTTATTATTATATAATGCATTTATGGATCACAATCCCTTATGTTTCTTGCTGAATGGAAGTTCATGCCCCAAAGAGCTTAAAACTGAATCTAAGTGTTAGCAGATGGGAATAGAGAGGGACCTTAATTATGACAAACATATATAATGGCAAGCCCATATGGGAAAACTGTTCATAATAGACAAGCTTTGGAGACAAACATAATGTCTTTCAATAGTCCAGAAGTTAAAGGACAATAACTAGTTGGAAGCACATAGGTCCTTCATTGAGTCAGTTTTATGTAGGTGTGGCAGGAAGAGGTTTGGTTAGGGTTGAAAGGAGGGTAATATCATAGCAGACTGGAACATCTGAGAGTCAACAACTCAGTAGCAAATGAACCACCAAGGACTACAACAACAGTGGGTAAAAAAATCTGTTGTGCCAGATTACTTGTGAATTATCTTTATCCTTGATAGTCTGAAAATGCAGTTTTTGCACAAGCAGTCGGTGGTTACACAGTGAGCTAAGGAGCCTAGTCAGGCTTCCCTTCTGCATGTGGAACTCTTGCTTTAAACCAGCTGGAAATAAACAAGTAGAAGTAATAGAGGGTTGGGCCCAGCATGTGTTCCTCTATGCCGATTATCATTCTTTATAATCATTAAGCTATCAGATGTCATGTCATAATCCTCTCTCTGAGTACTGCTCATTTACCCCTATAGTTATTTAAAGACTGTTCTGTATCATTTACAGGAATTTTATGTATCTGTATCAGATGATACTAGAATGATTGCAGCACTGAAGGAGCAACTTCCAGAGCTAGAGAAAATTGTAAAGCAAGTGTAAGCACAGTTTTTGCTCCTTTCCTCCCCTTGCCCTTTTTCTCAGTAAATAGATGAAGAAAATGTATTACATAGTATTAAAAATCTGTTCTGTGAATGGCACTCAGTCACACAAGACTGAATGTTTGCATGCAAGCTGGTTTGGATGAATGTCTATGTCCCTCTCTTCCACATCATTATTGCAAACACCAAACTTTCATTAAAAGGTTGACAGAAGGAACAGGAAATTATGTACACACTATTCAAACTAAACTGAATGCTCATTTCATGCTTACATGGACTTTATATAGTATTTTCCTTGCCTTTGTTGTAAATTAACTGTGGTATCATCTAGTCACCTTTTTCATATATGCAAACATTAATAGTTTTATATTGTAGTTTGACAAGTGGTCCATGTTCTATAGATGACTTTGTAAACAAAATCTTTCAGGTTATATTTAATTATATATTCTATGCTTTACCTTTTTATAGTTCTGAAGAACCCAAAGCACCACAAAAGAAGGTAAGATAATTTATTTGCCTCTTTTCTAAATTTAATTTAGAAAATTTAGCTTTAGCACAGCAAATCCACAAACATCTGTTCAGTAATCATGGGTATATTAAAACAACACATCGAGAAATAGCTTTTAACATTGTGTCAAGTTTCACATTGCTACTCTTTTTCCTGCCATTCATAAGAGATCTACTGTAGCTCATGTCTACCCCATAATGTTTCTTTTCACATTAACGTGAATCCTGATGATTCATTTTCAGCACAAAGTTCTTCTGCAGCTGTTCAACACAAGCGATGACAGAGCACAGAAACGCCAGCCTATCAGGGGCAGCGATGAAGGTGAGCTCCTCTGCAAACTTTTATTGAGCCACTGAGATTTGCAGTAAATTTGTCTCTCTCTCTTAAAAAAAAGGTCTAAAAATAAAGAGAAGTACCTACTTAGAGTTTTGAAGCCTGGCCTGAAGCAAACTGCTTTTGCTATCCAAACATTCTCCATCATTGCTTTGAAGTGCTCCTTGTCTTTTCCCTTAGTTACTTGTGGTATCAAACACTGCGCTTCTGCAGAGGAAGATGTAAAAACTTTTAAAATAGAGAATGAACAAAACAGGGAAGAACCGGTACATAGAGTGTCCATGCGGGTAATGGCAGCGCAATAAATAGTGGGTGCTGAAGGTCGTGTTTGAGCGTCTGTCTCCCCTGTGCAGTTTGAGCTAATATGTACAGCTGTTCCTTTGCGAGATAGGAGTGGAGCAGATAATCATGGCGAGGATCTCTGCCCTGTGGCACATAGCCTAAAGACAAAATCTGTTGGTGTGCCCTATTGCTATTGTTTGATTCTCTGAAGAGATTAAGGTAAAATTTACTGCAGTGTATCAGAATATCATTTTCAGTTGTACTGGCTTTTCATATTGTCCTTTTCATCAGGCAGGTTAGAGTACTGTTATGTGAACAAAATCCTGAGCTCTGCTGATGAGATCTGTTCATTGTAAACAAAGATACATGCCCCTTAAAGCTCAAATCTGAGGATTTCTTTGCAACTGCTAGGGCCAGTTTCTCAATGGTTGTTTTGGTGTATCTTCATCACAGAAAATAGCTTCTGCTTCAAGGTGTTTGATATTAAAGGATAGCTCTTGCTAGTGAACAACCGTAAAAATAAAAGGAACAGAATGTGAGGTCATATAGCTGAGATAGCTGGTGGCATAAATCAAACCAACAGAAAAGCCATTTGAAAGGCTGGAAGTAGCGACGTATGAACAGCAGCCACCCTGCCAGGCGTGCAGCTTCTGTTGTCCCTGTCAATGCTAGCTCCAGGTCTACAAAGTGCAAAGCAGTTGCTGCTGCCAGGGGAACTGGCAGGCACCAGCTGCCCCTTTTGTATGGCTGCACCTTTCCCACTTGCAGGGCAGGCAGCACACTGAACATGACAATCCATGGACACCTATAACCCCAGGGACTGCTTGGCTTGGCTTGACAGCTGAGCTGAAGGAGTATTTTCCTAACTTCTTCTGTCTTAGATTCATGTCACTTCAGGCTGCCTTGCATTTTGCAGGCTAAGGTGCTATCATGTTGATTTCTAGGCAGCCAGAGGCTTGGGTTCACTTGTCACTCCGTGAGCCACTTTGTACGGTCCACTCAAGTGAATTCTTATTGTTGGAGTATTTGTCTTCCTAATCTACAACATTCTTGATTCATCAGTTTTGTACTTGCTTGTAACAAACAGGTTGCAACACACTTTGGTTTAAGTTCTGATTGTAACCAAAACTATTTGAAAATCTGTTTTGTAAATATGAAAAGTATTTTGCTGTAATTAAGAGAGTTTACAGGCAGTTTTTCTGACTCTCGTAAAGAAGGGTTGATTTAAAATATTATAATGTCTGGAACATAACAAAGTGCCAGATTAAATTGACATCCATAAATAATGTAGCAATACTGAAACACTAGTACTTCATGGTTTACTAAAAGCTCTGGAAAATCAGAGATTTCTGTACTAGAACATCTGAGGAATGGGGAGCTATCAAAACTGTTGTGATTTATTGTTGCATTATTTGTTTCATTTGTGAGAAGTGTTACTGAAGTGAAAGTAATTTGTACAGTAAAGCCTTCGTGATTGTGACACATGGCACACACAGCGCAATCTTTTTTTCTTTAGTTCTGTTTAAGGTGTACTGCATAGACCAAACCTATACCACGATCCGGGTGCCAGTGTCTTCCTCTGTGAAGGAAGTGATCAGCGCAGTAGCAGATAAGCTGGGTTCTGGAGAAGGCCTCATCATAGTAAAGATGAGCTCAGGAGGAGGTACCGTATTTGCATCATCTTAAACACTTCTCAGAGTGAAGCAGAATGTCAGGGGGAATTGAAAGACTAATTCAGTCAGGGCTTTTATATCTATGTGCTTGTTCAGATGCTACACAAACTCTGTCTTAGAGGCAAATCCTTTCCCTACTGCAGGCACAGACTGAAGCTCACATAGGGGACAGGCAAAATTGAGAAGTTTGTGTATCTGCATGTTAGAGAGCTGAGTTGCCCCAAGTTTCCTTCACTATAAGAATTGTAAGAATTTTTAACAACAGAAATAGGAGGTAATAATGGATAATGTCAGGCTAGACATATAGATCAGCAACAGCAGAAAACAGTGCATGGAGACGTTCCAGCAGTGGTCACTACCATTCTGGCTGCTCTGTCCATGCAACTGAGTGCCAAGCCCGCTGACCTCGTGCTGGCACAGCGTGAAGAGTCAGCCCCTCGCTGTAGGCTGTGGAAATGGGAGAGTAACTGCAAGGTGACTTTGGCTGGAGAATTGGTGTTGCTGAAGCTCTCTGGTTGAATATGACTGTGTGGACACACACAGAGCTAATGAGAGCTGTGTTGGAAGGCATTTTTGCAAACAGTGATGCCTGCCAAAACCAGCTCACTTCCTGAGAACTGACACCAGGCAGCTCTATTTTTTGCAGTTGCAGCAATTTTTTATTGTCAGATTTGCTGACGGCCAGTGCATGCTGGAAGAGACTGTTTCGTAAGTTACTTCATTATCTGTTTTTTACCTGCGATGTGATGCAGTTTTAGAACTGCTGTAATGAGATTTGAATGCAGTTGCATTTCATCACCTCCTTTTGCACTTACTATCTTCCAAGGCAATTTCTATTAAGAACAGCTCTCCAAATGCTTACAGCTCAGAGAAGAAGGAATAGAGTCCAGCTGATTAGAGAATAGAGAAGGAATAGATTACAGCTGATTTTTTTTAGGTAGTTTCTGAAGGTGGCAGCACAGGCTTCTTCACCTGTCTGTACACTTTGGAGCTGGGATTCTAGTTCTGTGTGCCAGTCCTATAGGAGACTGGTTTGGGCTGAGCTTGTCTTCAATAAAGAGGACCTTGTTGTCATCTATTTTGTATCCTGGACATTGGTTTACTGTGCAAAATTTCTTCCCAAAAAGTGTAATCTATTGGATCAGCCCTGCTATAAATTCTACATATGTGTAATAAACAATCTTTTGTTTCATGTTTACAGAAAAAGTTGTGCTGAAACCTCATGATGTTTCAGTGTTTACAACTCTCAGTGTGAATGGACGGCTGTTCGCTTGCCCGCGTGACCAGTTTGATTCATTGGTACGTATGTATGTATGCAGGTCTCAGAAAGTGCAGTGCTTCAGTTTATTCAAACACTTGGCTCTTTTTGTTTTATCAATGCTTTTGGTAGAAGCTAGTGGAAACATTCACAACAAAGGGCTTGCCACAGTGCTATGGAATGAGCCTTGAAATTGGAACAAGGTAATGTTATAATTTCCTAAACTAGAGCAGAAATCCATCTGATCCATATGACAGTACTTGATCCCAGTATTCTCTGTGTCACACTGAGCATGTAGAAAGAGCTGAATATTGCCACTAAGACATGCAGTAATTCCTGATTACAGAATTATCTCCTCAAGGCCCCGGGGATATATTCTTGACGATAGATTAAAGCGTTAAGGAGACTTGATTCCAACAGTAAATTCCTTAAAATCCTTTCTTTCTCAGCCACACAAAACACTGTGTCAAAATCTCAGATTATTCTAAGAAGAATCACAGAAAATATTCCTGGTAGAAAGACTGGGTTTTTTTAAGTAGAATTGCTCCTAAGTACTTACAGTTTATGCAGTAATTCTAACGATCTCCATGGGGTCTGCTTTTATAGAGTTTGATTTGACTGTACTTTTTGCTCCTTTTATTTCATTAAAAACAAATGTCATTGCCAAGTCATGTCAGCATGAACTCTATTACTCCTAGCCTTGTTTCAGCCTCCTGTATGCTTTTAACAAGCCACTTAGTATGTATGCCTGATTTCTTTTATAGATATGGTAAAATCTATGCTTTGCCGCTGCTTTCAATTTAGCAACCAGGGAATGCACATCCAGCATACTGTAGTTCCATGCAGAGATACCTCTTGTTCAGTTTATTAAATTCTGGTGTTCCCTTAAGGTTAATTATTCCTGCCAAGTAGATACCCCCATGGGGCATGCTTCTCTAAAGCAGGGGTGTTGCATCAGTACAACTATGCTGGGTACTTTTGTACGGCCCTGCGTTGTCTGTGTAGACATACCTTTGGCAGCAAATTGTCATGACTTTCTGTGCCTTTTCGCCTGTGCTATTTACCATGGATCGAGTGCTCAAAATGCCACAGGGAGCTCTAAGATACAGGGCTGCAGTGTGCTAGTTTTCATCAAGTGGGCTGACTTCAGTAGGAATTAGGGAGAAACACTCAGCACCTTAAAAAAGGTCCTCAGCACTGCATAACAGAATAGATCCCCTTATCAGCTGCATTTTTTTCAAAGAGGTATACACAAACTGAAAAACATTACAACCTTACCTCCCTCCCAGTTTAATCCTTTCACATTCCAATTTCTGGCTGCTGCCTGTGCATGTGCATCTATTCACATGACACTTGGTAGTTCCCATGTGAAAATTGTTCTGGGTTAGATGAATTTTCAAATATGCAATCAGTTTACATCTAAGTGCTTCTTTCCTAACCTTAGAAAATATGTGTTTGTTATGGTAACAGCTATGTTGTGTTTGTGTCCAAATAGGGGAAAAAAGCCCTCTTTCAGTCCATGGGCAATTCTCTTGCCACAGATTTCCACAAATGAGGATTTTCTAGACAAAACTGTTGTACTTTTAAATCACATTCTGTCTTAAACTAAAGAAATTTTGTATTTGTGCAAATCCCAATTAAGGACAGTCTTCAGGCTGTTGTAAGACTGATGGTTTTCCTGATGTTTTTAGCTGATACTTTGCTAATACACATCACTTCTTAAAATTGTAGATGGAGCTTTTAAGGTAATAATGCCTGTGGTTCAGTTTGGTTATTTTTAATTAGTTTGTATTATGATGAGATTTGGAAGACAAGTTTTCCCTAGAGAACAAAGCAAGAACTCCTAGAGAAGTTCCTACCTACTGTATGTTATTAAGAAAGTGACTTGGTGTATTAATTCAGTCAGTTCTTTTTCTATTAGTAATATAATGTTTTTATATAAAAGGAGATTCATTCAGTAAGCTCATTTTTGATATTGCGGTATGTAAATGTGGTCTGTTAATCTTGCAGATTCTGAGTTTGTACTCGGAAAGGAGCTTGTTGACAGTTCCCTGCTCTGTAATTATCTAACAAAGACCCTGTGAGAAATTGCGAAGGAAACTTGTCAGTGAAGTCTACTGCCCTCTCCTGGAAACAGAGCAATTAAAGTGTGGGCTCGCAGGGAGCTTTACTGATGTAATGCATTTGAATTTGCAAGAGGCCTGTTAGTTGGCCATTTAGCAGAGCTGGTTCAAACACTTTGACCCTAACAGATACAACAGACTATATCAGATCTGACTTGATCTCAAGCCATGTTTTAAATATCTCTCCTTAAGATTTACTTGTGTGCAAAACTATAGATCATGTCTCATTAATGGGGTAATATGGAAGTGTCTTTCAAAAATATTTTATACTTGAATGATTTAAGGGATTCTTTCTCGCAAGACTGTGTGCATGTAATTGGCATAGCCAGGAGTTTTGCAATCACAAGGCATGCATCCCTGCACTGTCAAAGAGAAAGTATGAGGTTTATTTTATAAATTATTAGAAGAACTTGCAGTCACTGCAGATTTGCGAAATATGGCAGATGTAATAATTCTGATCATTAGAATCAATAATTTGCAAAAGAATTTGGCTTGTGCTTTGTGTCCTGATTATTTCTGTATGTGAAAAAGGAAACTGGTAACAAAAGCTTTGTGGAAAGACCTGTGCTTCTAAACAAACAGACATGCTTTAGTTAGCACAACGTGTATTGAAGTATTTATTTCTGGCTTCAAATTTTAGAACAATGCTAAAAATAACACACTGAGAACAGTCTGTTTTATTTCCTTGCAGTGCCTCCGAAGAGCTTTCAGAATTTTCCTAACTATCCTGTGCATAGTGGGTACTGATTTTGTGCAGGGCTTCTCATTTCCTAATGCCAGCCTGTGGTTAAAAGCAGATTTCAGTTTTTGTATTAGAAACATACTTAGGAAAGTGGTCACAACTTTATGAAAGAAAAGAACCAGTCATGTCATTTAGTATTTCTAAAGTATTTTTATACCATTTTTCCATTTGTAGGCACCATTACCAGAACAAGAAGGACCATCTGCTGGTACAGTGGGAACATTTGAACTGATGAGCTCCAAAGACTTAGCACATCAGATGACAATTTATGACTGGGAGCTCTTCAACTGTGTGCATGAGGTATGAGGATCTATCTGTTCAGCAGATTAGAATCTGGGAGAAAATGTTTAACTGCACATTGTAGGTTTGTGTGTTACTTGCAAAACTTTCTCTAAGCTTGATATTCACATATACTACAATAAAGCCACCTACAAGTTTGGGAATTATAAAGCATTCTTAATTTTGTAGGCAGAATCCTAAAATAAAGTTAAACTTCTCCTGAACATGTGCTGTTTATTGGATTACTTTTGTACGTTTTAAGATATTAACCTATTTATAAATAGTCTATAGTTATGCTTTTAGTATGCCTCAGCTATTGTCTACTGGATTTGTAACCCAAATCCTGTCATCTGTACAGCAACAAACATAAACTGCAGAGCAAATTTCAGACTAGATACTTACCTGTTCATTCTTAGCCTCTTTCCTCTGTCCGAAAGATGAGATTCCGCAAAAATAATCCCAAACTGTTGTGTTTCTTTTTTTCCTAGCTGGAATTGATCTATCACACTTTTGGAAGGCACAATTTTAAAAAGACCACAGCAAATCTGGACTTGTTTCTGAGAAGATTTAATGAAATACAGTTCTGGGTGGTCACTGAGATTTGTCTTTGCTCTCAACTCAGCAAGCGTGTTCAGCTGTTAAAGAAGTATATTAAGATTGCAGCCCAGTAAGTATAAAATCGTCTGTGAGCTGGAAATGAGATTCAGTATAATAAATTGTTGTTATTTTTCTCTTTTATTTACAGACAACCACAAAGAGTAAAGGTTAAAATATCCTCTGCTTGGTAATTCTGTCCATTTCATTAGAGGACTGTATGGAACCTTGTTAGTATATATTCTTCTTTCTAGTTCTGCTCTCCATTTTTCCTTGACCTGTGATCTAGGGCCATGTTTTCAAATCAAATTTGTGAGTAGATACATTTCAGTTCATTAGGAGAATCCTCCATTTACCCTTACATGCATTAGCAAATATTAATATCTGAATTAGTAAATATTAACAAAACTGAGCCTTAGTTTTCCTGAGAACAGAAGTATTTCTGGTCCTGTTGAGGAAAACCATCCTCAGAATTGCCCCAAGTAGGAAAACCAAGAGTGGAGAGCAAAGAGATGTTGTACGGGGATGATAAGGCTCATGTTAACTTTTATTCTGCTTGGGATATTTTTCTAATACTTTTGTTTAAAAATGCAACACTATGAGTGTTGTCTTTTGTTACTAACAGCTACAGGTTTTTATTAGTATTACCCTCTTCTCTCAATTACAGTTTGTGGTGTGTTTATCACATTCCTTGCTGTCTGAGCAAACAGTTTGCTGAGGTGTGCAGTGAGGAACTGCCAGTTTAAGTGTTTGTAACTCTGGGCATTGTGACCAGAGGCCTTCAGGCAGTTGTACCAAACAAAGCAGCTATTACTCGCAGTTAAACCACGAGTTTTAACAATTTTGCATTGTTAAATGTGGTTGTGTGCAGGAAGAGATTACTTTTAGAGCTGTGATGCCAACCTCCTGTCAATTACTAATTCCACATGGCTGAAATCAATGGTCTCGTTGAAACTCGGCATCATCGTTCCTGCCTCTTCTGGGAATGGCTTCGGGCCCTCCTGACAGGTTATGGTTGGTGGAAGCTGACCATTTTTCACATCTAGTAGTGGGCATGTAGGATCAGGTTTACATTTGGAACAGAGGACAGAATTTACCTCTTTAGTTTCTAAAAATACATATACTGCATATTCCATTCTCTCATTCCAGGGAGCGAGCCGCCCGTCTGGCGGCTGCATCCAGGAGAGGGCAGTGGCACCCACACACTGACGCCTCGGGGTCTTTTCTAAACTGAGAGGCATGAAATGGGAAAACATTGAAATGTGGTAAATTGAACTACAGTAGTAATTTCCATAAACACTTGAAATCAAGTATCCTAAAAATTACAGTTAAATATCTCCTTAATAAACCACCCTAGCTTGTGGATTCCTCAGTGTCATGGGTTTAATCCTATGCTATTTACAACAGCTTGACAACCTCCTGTTTACTTCCATGTTTCTGGTATCACTACAATGCTAAAAATAAGTAGCTAAAAGCGGTCTGCTCTGCTGAGTTCTCTTTGTCTCCTAAAAGCAGAGAAATCCAAAGCACAAGATTTTCCTCTGCACAAACGGAGTGGGCAGGTTTAATTGCAGCCACTGGAAAGGCGCTGGGAAGTTTTACCAGGCTGCTGCCCTCCGTGCAGGGCTGCCATGGTAACAGGTGCTGCAGCCTGCGGTAAAACAAACACAAAGTGCACCCAAGTTAGAGGGGAGAAAAAGCCAAGGAATTGGATCAAAAGATGCAGGCCCAGGCCTTGAAGCGATATCTTTGAGGAAGTTTTGCTTGTGAAGATCCTTGAGACCTAATGAGAACTTTACCCTACCTGGAAGTACTAGACTCATTAGAAAAGTGTCCGGGGAGAACAGCTCAGTGCTGCACTATTAATCTTAGGCATGACTGGCGGTAACGAGATGCCTTGCACGTACTTATTTTCAAAGATAACTGTCACTGAGAACCCTGTTTCAGCTCTGTGACTGGGGGCTCAGATGCCATTGCAGAAGGCACATAATTTTGTGTCTGCCACCCCGCGCACCCTGTGATGTGTGCTCCCTGCCTGCGCGGGCAAGCGCAAGGCCAAGTGCGGGCTCCGAGCTCTGTGCATGCGTGCTTTCAGTTCCAGGAGCGCTGTTGCCTTTGCATCTGCTAGGAAAGGATGTAGAGGTTACCGGGTTCGTCTCTTTTCTCCAGCCACTGTAGGATTAAACTTTCAAACAAAGGGGAGAAGTGAACTGTATTCCTACAGTGAGTTCTTCCCATGTCGAATCAAATTAGAAAGGCCTTCTAGGATGTACTTGCACATACACTTACGGATACCCACAAACCCAGTTTGTGTGTATTTCCTCCTTGCATATATACTCAAAAGCTATTTAGAAGCCTTCTTGTGCATCACTATACTCAGACACTTTCAGTCAGTTTTTGAACATAATTCTTTCCATACACATGCATATGTTATAAGGCCAAGGAGCCTGTAAGAAATTTTTGAAGGGTGTGTGTTTACAGATAAAATGCCAAGATGAATATGCTAATCTAAGTAGTGGGAGATTTTAATCACATTTGTGTCTGTGTTGGAGACAAGAATGTGTGCATATGTATGTGTTCACAGTTCATACTAAAATAGAAGATTTTTCTGGTACAGTCCATTTTGGGAAGGAGAGGGACCTCTGCTCTGAACACACTGGTGCTTTGGAGGATCCATTTTGTGACATTTTACAGGCAGCCTATGTGCAGTGGACCCATGCAGAACTGCTTCTACCACCTTTACCTGGAACTGAGCTACTTAGTGCCTGTAGAATTTACAAAATATTTGGTGTAGAATGTCATACATCTAGATGGACTTTATCAGGGACTTTGTCAAATTACGTTGCTTAACAGGGTATTTGGCAAAACTTTTCCTTTTTAAAATGATAGATTCAAATTACATATTGCAGGTACATTTGCAGCTGCCTACTGTTTTGAGCACTACTGTTCTGTGGTACTAGTTTATTTTTACAGTGCCACAATTGTCACAGTCTGTGGACAGGTACCTGTTTCTGGATTTAGTTGTGCCTGGGAAAGAGGTTGTCACTGACAGCCTATCCTGGCTGCTTTTCATCCGTATCTCCCCTCAGACCCACTAATAAGGCACTCCCTGACCGGTTCTAGTCAGAATAAATTGAGGTAGGTGTACCATTTCAGCTTACTTTCGCTAACCTTGCTCACTGTCCTTAATCTGATGTGGGAGAATTTGTATGAGCAGCTCTGCCAGAAGATCTGAGGGGGCAGCAGTCTCCAACAGATGGAGTGTCGGATGGGGAAGATCATTTTTTTCACATGCTCAGTGTTCACACAGTGCAGACACAGGTGAGGCCCACATCTAAAGGATTCACCCACTCAATACATCGAGTCTGACGAAATGGAGGGACAGGAAGAACAGAATAACAGTAGGGTGATGTGGCGATTATGGAGCTGGACAGTAGGGTGTGATGATTGTACTAACTGTCTGGAGCTGAGGATATCTCAGAGGAGCTAAGAGCTTCAGTGACGAAAAAAAAATCTGAGAGTCATATCTTGAATCTTGTGAAAGTTTTCTTGGTAAACAGTGAAAAAAGCAGAGGCTGAGGTTCTGAAATCAGATGTTGGCAAATCAGTTGTCAAAACAGCAAATTATTTGCAGGAACCCAGTGAGACACAGATTTATGAGGTAGAGGTTTTGTTCTCTCGCTTCCCTTCCTGTTGAGTCAATGAGCCACTTGATGCGGTCCCAGCTGAGCAGCTGTCTGGGCTGTTCCTGTCAGACTGTGTCTACTCCTGTATATGGTGTATTGGATCTTCCATACTACTCAGTTACATGTTCCAGTTTTTCCTGATTGGTAACAAAAGTTCTCCTTTGCATTAGGGATGAAGCGTGACCTAGAGCTCTTAGTGCGCAGCACCTCTTTAATGATGTTGGTAACAGGTGGCAGTGCTTTGCTTGAAACATCCTAAAGAGTTCCAGAATCTACAAGTTAGAAATCATGTACGGCAAGAGAGATCACTGACACACAGGCATCTCTACACAGCTGGTCTTCTCCCTTTAAAAAGACTCAGCGCCCCTGTAAGCTTCAATGGAGATCATTTAGGGACAGCTTCCAACATTCAGTGGCTTTTCAGAAGCTGTCAGCAAGTTCTGCAGCAAATGAGGCTGTAAACCAGTTGCTTCCACTGTTTCTGCTATTCCCTAGGACTGAATCAAGCCCAGTTTCAGGTTTGTGTTTCTGGGTGGGGAGGAACTTCAAAGACTCCTTTAATGTCCTGGTAGAAGCTGGCACCCAGTGAGGTGGAAGCAGGAGGTGGGTTTAGGAGGGAGGGGAGAGGAGCCTCCGGAGCGTGGGGAATGCCTCACACGAGGGTGCAGCGCTGTGCCGCAGGCACACTGGCCAGGGCTCCCAAATTCACTCACAGCTGTGCGACATGCCTGGGTTCAGCTCTCTCCAGGTTGTCATGTGTACTTCTGCTCTGACTGACACATACAAATTAAAACCTGGCCCTTTGTGTTTCAGCTGTAAAGAATACAAAAATCTGAATTCCTTTTTTGCTATTATTATGGGGCTGAGTAATGTTGCTGTGAGCCGTCTCTCGTTAACGTGGGAGGTAAGTCTTACCTAAAATTCAATTCCAAGATGTTTGACTGGGACTTGTGCTTTTAGTTAGCAAAAACATGATTTGGGTCTTTATTATTGATAAAAATAGATGTACTAATGCAGCTCCGGAGCATAAGCCTTTACCTAAGGCTGACAATTTTCATTAGTAAGGCAGTATACACATAGATGTTTTGAATACTCACAAACAGTTAACAAGAGTGACAACAGCAGCTTCTGTTGATGAGCTGAACCGCCCAACAGGATGAGTTGGCCAGTTACACTCTTACATCAGCCCATCCTCTGACTTTACTGATCATGCCATAGATGCATCTTCAAAATCCACCCTGTATTTATATTTACTATTTTCTGATCTCCATATGGACTCTATTGCTCTATTAAAATGTGGGTTTGTCCTCACCAGTTCTGGTCTTCTCTCTGACGTGCATTCCCCGGCTTACTGTTAATTTGGTCTTCATTCTCAGAGCTTCCACCTTGTTCTGTGGCTTTGCTCTTTTGTATGCGAGTACACAAAAAGGGTGCAGTGTCCAGCAGGGTGAGGTAGTAAGCACATGTAACCACTAAGAATGTGCTGTTTGTCAAAAGCAGTGCAGATTTGAATGTGAATGTATTTTATTCATTAGAAATTCTAAATAGTTAGCATGACCGAAGCCATTGGTGCAACTGAGACCAAAATTTGAACATCTTCAAAAAAGTGCTCTGAGACAGATCAGACTAACACATCTGAGGAGACATCAGCCCAGCCTTCAAAAGTACCTGTTGCAAGCGGTGTATACAATCGGTGCAGATCAGGTTCTCAAATGAATGACTCCTCATTTGTGGCTACTGAGGGGAATAGTGGGGAGAGTGGAGACAGTAGAGGGGTACTATGAAGAAAGAAGAGGAACTGAATGTATATGCTACATACAGTAATCTGAAATGGGCACAGGGTGTGAGCTGAAGGGGCACAAATCATTAGTAGGTGTAGTTCAGGGAAATGTTATTGCACTCTGGTTCTGTAGGTCAGTCAGTTTATCAAGAGAATCTCTTCTGCTTGATTTTTAGCCAGATATACATCTAGAATATACTTAAAAACAAACATATCAAGACCTGATTTTTGCTATATTATCATGCATTTACATTAGTTGCATGCACAAATTAGGTATTTGCAGGTGCAAATGTCCAATTATACCACTTATTTCACAAATACCTAATCTGCATGCATATGCAAACTAGGCACACAGTTGTTCACACACATCATTAAAAATTAGGCCCTTGCTGTGGCACAGTGTAAATATCTTGCTAGGGTACACACTCCAAATGTAGAAAGTATTGCAAAAAATCATTTCTGCACTATGAAGTCTCTATTAATTTTTAATGTTACCTGCTGCCAATAGTAGACTGATTTAATCAGCAAATATAGAGAAATTTCTTACTAAAACTAGGAAGCTGACATATTCTGAGAGTGCATAAAACATTACTGTGATCTCTGAAACTAATTTATAATACACAGTCTTTACAGGGAAATTATTTAATTTGTGTAACATAACATGAGGAGGAAAGAAAATATTTAGTAAAGCCCATCTCATCCCAATCACTGCATGATCAACTGGCCATGATTTATTTGTGTAGATATTATGGACAGAAAAACTGTTCATTAATTTATACCCTAGAAAGCGGTAGAGGCCCTTGGCTGCTGGGCATGTCCAGATTTTGAACAACAGTTGGTGATACATCAGCATGAACAAAAAACCATACAAACAAACAAAAAAACCCCACAACCTGGAAATGCCCAGGCATGGATTTGGATGTTGCAAGGGCAGTTCATTATATGTATGAATAATTAAGCCGAGCTACCCCTATGCAAGCTGTGTGTAAATTATATTTTCAGGTAGGCTATAATCAGGAATGTCCTGAAACCATTGACTTGAACTTTCGCTTACATTCTGAATTCAGTGATCGTGATGTGAGCCAAACAAAAATCTGAACCTAAACATCCCAAAGGAGTAAATTCAAGGTGGGGTTTAAATCAGGATCCAGGTTTCATGGCTGGTCCTGTCTCTATTTATAATCTGGTTGCTAGGAGACCTGTTGTATTTTAGATTAACACATTGTTAGACATATCTGGCAAAAAGAGCACTTTCCTGACTTAGGGCGTCGTAGAAGGAACTAGCATTTACAGTAAAATTACCACACAAATTGAATTTAATTAAGGTTTGCTATTTTTGTTTTTATTAACAGAAACTTCCAAGCAAGTTCAAGAAGATCTATGCAGAGTTTGAGAGCTTAATGGTGAATACCAATAGATCCCTTATTCTATGCACAATCTGAGCTAATTCAGTTTCTGAGCAACTGATTTGAATTCCTTGATTCAGAACATTTTATGTGTCCTTGTTTGACTTTAAGAAGTTTATGATCCCATTTTAGAGCTGCTAAAACAAGTATGTATGACTAATAAATTATACTCTTAGGAACCCACTCTGAGAGAACTTATGTACCACTCAAAGTTAATCTGGGAACTCAGGAAAGCTTTATCACATGTTTTCTGATAGTATATATAGGAAATTATATTTTCCAACCTGGATTTTTCCAGGGAATACATTTTAGTGTAGCAATATATGCAAAACTGGATCTGCAGCTGCAGGGAGGGAGGGAAAATGTGTGGTTCCTTTTATGAACCATTCTTTTGTAATCATGTCTTACCTTGCTATTTGGCATGAAAAAGGTTTGTTTAGTGGCTGCATTCTCACCATGTAAGCTGTATGGGAGAACGATAAAAGTTTGCAAATGCACTTTTAAAGCCACAGGAGAAAAGAATGATTTTAATTAATGCCATGACATCTAAGTGAAAACATATACAATATATAATAATAATAACACATATTAGTAATTATTTGATTTCTCTTTTTTCTTAAGGATCCATCAAGAAACCATAGGGCCTACAGACTAACTGTAGCTAAGTTGGACCCTCCAATAATTCCTTTCATGCCACTACTTATAAAAGGTAAGCTTAGATGTTACCAGAATTATTAACTTGAAAGCTCTTTGTCAAATATTTGAAGAACAAGAGTAGCAGCAAGAAAAAGCAAAAATCAATCTCTGTGTGAGATATGATCTTTTTCCATTAGGAAAAGCATGACACAGAGACAAGAAAAACCGCTTTAGTACATCTAAATATCATTCAGCAATTTTACTAGTCTCAGAAATGCTGCAAATTAAAAACTAAAGGTTTTACTTTTATAGCTGCTTTGATTTTCTTAAGGAATAGATAAAATGTTCTGCTGTTTTGCATAGCCATGATTCAGTAATGGGCTTTCATGTGTCTTTTATTTCTATACAGACATGACGTTTACTCATGAGGGAAACAAGACATTCACTGACAATCTAGTAAACTTCGAAAAAATGGTATGTATGACATATTTGAAATGAAAAATTAAAAAGACCTCCCTATTCATCTCTTCAAGAGTGAACTTCTCTACAATGACTTCCAGGGCAGGACCAAGAGCTGGCAAAAGTAGTCTGTGTTGTGCACAGCCCGTGGGACCTCTGGGTTTCTGGAAAACCTCAGAGAGGTGCAGAGAAAGCTGCCCGCTGAGCCGTGCACAGCCAGAATGTTTCCTAGGAGAGGCAGCAGCAGTGACAAGAAGCAGAGCTGTTAGACAGGGTCAGTAACAGCTAGTTTGGGACCAAGCTGTGATTTTAACTGCTGTTCCTTCAAACAGGACTGAATGGCCTCAGACCGGGATAGTTCTGCATTGCTCCTCAGAGAATGAAAGGAGCAGAACATGCACAACACCTTATTTTCTTCTTTCCTTTGACAAGCAAAAAGAGACTTCTCTGACTTGATTGCTTTCATATTGGAAAGGGGGATCAATGACAGGCGGCCAGATTATGCTCAAATTCTATTTAAGTCCTGCACCTAAGCTCTCCTAATTTCAAACACCATTGTCAAAAATTACAGGCAGGCAACTTCCCATGACAGAAATCTCAACAGTGAGAAGCCATTTTCTTGGTTGCTAAAGCCATGTTCTTAAATAATGTGGTTAATGACACCTGCGTCTGAGACCAAGGTTGGCCAAACCCAGCTATGGGCAGCTGCACTGCAAAACCAAACCAGACCTACTGTTCCTGCAGGAAAGCTCCATTCAGCAGCCATGCTAGAGCATATGTGCTCCGGCACCTGTATCTGCTTGTTCTTAGTACTACAGTAACCAGAACCTCTCCGTGGTTATTTTCACTGCACTCCTGAGGAGTGTGTCTTACCTCTTGAGCACTGATACCACAGAGGGGAAAAAGGGAGGACTTTCAGCCCTTTAGAGAACTTCACAGCAAAGCAATCATCACTCCAAGGGAATTAGTCTGTAACTCCAGGACAGCCTCTGTCTTAGGGTGAAAATACTTCTCTACTAAGATCAGGCTTTTTTGTGGGTGAATGGTAGTGCTAATGCCCAACTAAGGGCCTGACCTCACTTTGCGATAATGACGTTCTGTAATTGCATACACAGACTGCGTTGCCATCTCCTTCCAAAGGCCTTGAGCCTTCTACCTGCAGAAAAGGACTTTTTCCTGGACTGCCTGTTCTAATTAGATAGATAAATATATATATTTTAGTGTAGACAGTAAATGTTTTGGGAAACACAAAGGATTTTGGACTTGGCTGGAGCACCTCCAAACCAGGAGGGATGGCAGCTGCATAGCTATAGCCATGGCTCTGAGGCTGGCTCTGTGTTCTCCACCTCACTTGGCTTCTTACGCTTCCTGAAGAGCCAGTACATCTGCAGGCCTCAGGCTGCTATTTGTGCCTGATTATGTGTAAAAGTCATTACAGGAGGCAGGACCTTTCTTGTGAGCACTTGCCCATAGACAGAAATTCAACCCAGGCTTGTCATTTAGAAATGGTTCTGCACCATTGTGTACCACAGTTTGGCACTCCCAAGGCCAAGAGTGAATTTTCCAGCAGCTTACACTGATCTGTATCTAGGCTGCTGCAGGTCTGCCCTTTTCACCCTAGTCTGCACATTGCCTTATCTTCGGAAGTATGTTATCTCCAGAATGTGGAGATAACTAGTAGCAACCAGAAGTTTTAAATAAAATTTTATATGACGTAAATGTAGTATCATCCATTTTGATCAGTAATCTGAGCTTTGGGAATTTCCTTTAGGAGGGGAAAGTGAAGATCAATTAATGTATTTTTGATGCTATGTCTTTTTCAAAGAATCAATCTGTCTCATGTTCCTCCACAGAATGGAAACGGAAATGTTTTCATCACTCAGTATGCTAAACCTTTCTTCTGGTGGTGCTCTACCTAAAAGCTTATTCCATTTTTCCTCCAGGCCTTACTACAAGTATATCTTTTCTGTTTTTAATGTTCTTCACTAGCTATTCTGCATGCTTCTATGGTATTTTTACTGCTTTTCTCAACCCATTTCTCTTCAAAGCAACATGTATTCAGATTCCACCCACATAATTCACTCAATTCCTAATGTGGACCTGGCAATTTTTAGCTTTTTGCATGTGTCATCAGGTCAAGCAAAGAAGAAAAGCCTACTGTTAAACCTCAGTCGCTTCCGCCTACTTGTGTTAAGCTTACAACTGTCATATCCACACATAATTGCCAGATATTAACTAGTGAAGACAAGACCACTCAGCCAGATAACACTCAGATAAATTCAGCTCTCTTTTACATAAGTATAAACTCAAGGTAAACCTGTGATATTATTCTGCCATTTTCAGGCAAAAAGCAGAAACCAGATTTCCTTACAGGAATCATGTCCTGCCATTTGTTGTTTCTGTCTGTTCGTTCTGCAGCAGGATGTTCTGTCATGAGCAGGTGGAGATACCTCTGAAGAGGTATCTCTGGTACCTCTGGGAGCCAGTCTTACTAATCTAAAACATCTTCATTCCTTGGAAAATTATTTCCCTTGATCCAGCCTAATTTTGATGCTTGCTGAAGTTTATGAATAAAAATATCTGGGTAGTTGCTGCTGGTGGTGCCATTTGCTGCTGGAGGAGATTGGTCCCTCTGCCTCTCGTGTGAGCACAGTGATGAAACCGAGAACAGCCTCTGGCATCGTGTCTGCATTCTCACCACAGAGCTCTGATCCCGACAGCTGATGTGCTGCTGACAACTTTATTCCTGTAACTGGCAGCCAAAAGCAGAAGTTTGATCTAGCGGCATCTTTTCAAGCTGAAACAGCTACCTTTACATCTTTTATGTTTTCTGATGTTTCTGTTATTATTTATTTTAAACAATGCATCTTAAAACAGGCAGGAGCTGTCAGACAGTGTCTGAGCCAGAAGTTCCCAAGTGCCAGAAACAGCAGGGCCTGGGTTCCCAAACGTTTGTGTTTCATGGCTGCCTGAGCTCTGCTCAGAGCTTTCCTTGTGGCTGGGCCACGTGTGCTTTCTTCATGGCTGGGGAATTCTGTGTGAATAGGCTTTTGTCATAACATAGGAACTCGCACTACAGCCTTTTCCCCGAAGGAGACAGGAGAAGAGGGCACTTACACAATCTTTCTCTTGTCCACAGCCATCTATTTTCACAGAAAATTGCTAGGAGCTTTCTTATGTTTGAAAACTCTGGGTTCTTTTTTTCAAATTGGACAAAATCATCTGGAGAAAAAGGGAAAAGCAGACAGATGGTGTTAAATCACATTAGCATAGGGTTTTTTTAGCAAGGGAAGCTAAAAAGGAAAGGGACAGAGTAATTTTTTTCCTGCTATACTTTCCTGTAAATCAGTCTTTGTAGAGGTGTAGTGACAGAAACGTGGTGGTGGCAGTGTGGGGGGACATCACTCTGCAGAGCATTGCTGACCTTTGCCTGCTGCTGCCTTTGTAACTGTCTGCTCCTTCTTCCCCATCTCCCGATCCCTACGGATGCCTCCGATTGGGAGGAGAGCAGGGGCATCTGGCCAGGGAGGAGAACACCATGTGTGGCAGAGCCACAGCTGTGTGTGAAGAGGCAAGTTTATAAGCAGACTCATTTGGTTTGTACAAGATGTGGGCAAACAAATGTGTCAGAAATAGGTATACTCTTCATTTTGCACTGTACTTGTGCTCTTTACTATGCCATTTATTGCATGAAGTAAGGGGGGGTTGGAGGAAACAAGCTTTGGTCTTAAAATCCAGTCTGGAACATGTTATTTATGCTTTTGTCAGTATAACTGAATTACTGGTATTAGTACTCTACGTCTTTTGTAGAATGCTTTGTCTTCAATACCAAACAAGACATGATTTTAGAGAAGTATTGAAGGTCTTTTACTTGTCGCACTGTAAGAAGCTGATGGAGACAAGGTACATGACCTTGTGTGGTAAAAACTACCTGCATCTTTTCTCCACAAGTGAGGTGACAGCAGATGTTAGTTATAAGTGTTGCTTTAGAAGACCCATCTATGTAAAAACTGAAGATATACTTGTCATAGAGGAAGAAGGAATGAATAGGCTTGTAAAGCTTTTAAAATGCTGTAGTTGTAGTTTGGCAGGTTGAGGACATTTTGAGAGCTGCAAGTAGGTGAAAGATAAAAAAGATGTCAGTAGACAGCAAACGCAATTAGTTGGTGATCCAGAATACACACTTGCCTTTTAGGTCCATTGATGACCTTCTTGTCAGGTGGAGGAGAGCTCCCAAAGCTGTCAGTTGTATTAGTTCCTATAACCTCTGTATGATTTAGCAGATACAGGACAACTTACAACCTGCAGCACAGTACTCAGCAATATATAACATTAAAGTGACACTGCTTTTATAGCTATATATTTAGAAAAAAATTTAAAAGCCCTTTCCTAGAATTATGTCTTGCCAGGGAGAGAAGAGAAAGTTTAAAAAGTACTGAGCATGACTCTCCTTAAGGACAGGCAATATTTCATACTCTTGACCACTTACTGATTTACACCTTTTTCAAACCTCAGCTGCATAATCCTGAATTCTGACTGCCAGTACAGAATTTTGTATTCAGAGACAGAGGGAAGATACAGTTATTTGGGAACTTTATCAGCACCATTTCTCAAATCATCAGGCAGCCTGAGTAAAGATCACTTTCCATGGCATCATCTCCATGTCCCACTACCCAGCATGTCACAGAAATGGCACCTGCAGAGGGAGCAGAAGTCATGAAACAGCTCTGGAAGGGCTGACCTGCCATAGCAGCACAAGCCAGTGCCATGATGCTGGCCACTGATGCTTCTTTTTGTCAAGCCTCTTCACCTTTCAGGTGTGAAATGAGGATTAGAGAATCTGCACATATTGCTTTTTGGGTTTTGTGGAGATGAACAAAAGGGAATGCACACTCTGATCCTTATGCAAAAAAAGGGCAAACATTCATTTTTGGAACATAAAGATTATGCAAAAAGTGTGTGACTAAAGCCCTTAGTAGTTTTCTATGGCATATATGAATATTTATAAATTTAGAAACCTGGGTTTGGAATGGATTAGGGGGTAATGTGCTGGCCTGCTGCCACTATTCCAGACTGTGTAAAACTTGAAAGGGTGTTGTTGTGCATATATAGCATGCTGGTAGTGGTGGTTGCTTCTCATATTATCCAGTTGGTTCTATTTCAGAAATATCCAAATTTAGGTTTGTATGTCTTTTTGATAATGGTCTTTCTTAGCATAGTGAGTAAACAGAGGTTAATTTTTGCAGGCATTAACTAGAGCTAATCCTCTGCTTGAAGAAAAATTGTAAGGAGCTGGCAAATAGACCTCCAGCTGAACATTTTCTTTGTACGTGTTTTTTGAATCAAAAGACAATCCAACTTATCTGCAAGATTCAGGAAGGGAAATTCACTTCTGTTTCACATGCTGGTTTTCTGTTCAATTTGCACCTTGCAAAGAGGAGCTCTTTTGAGTTTATATTAGGCAATACAACAGCATGTGGAAGAAAGCAACGTGAAAGGAGCTCTTCAAGGATACATAATGCTCCACAATCTCCCCATTGGGTTGCGATGCTTTCTTCTGGCCACAGTCTCTCCCATTTATTCTGCCTTAACACCCACTTCCTCATTCTTTTGTGTTTCATCATTGCCAGGATACTTCGGAACAGATGGAATGAGATTATCCTCATAGGAACTCCTTGAAATGAAGCCTCCCAGCCAGCCAAAGGAAGCCAGGCAGTTCAGCCTTTAACCAGAAGTCAGACAAGTTCATTGCCACTTCAGTTTTCCTTGCCTGCAAAAGCCCATACAATGAAAAATTCAGGAACAGTGAAAACTTTTTAAAAACCTTCACTACTCACATAATTTGTCTTTCAGTACAATACAGCATTACACTACTTATTCTGAATGCTATGCTTTCTTTCAGAACAAATTCCCCACATAAACCAAAAAAAGAGTAAAATGATTCTGCAGAACACACTTTTTGTGATAAATCTAAGTTTTCATCTAAGAATCTTAATCCTAAAGTAATCAAACACTGAGCATACAGCCTAGCTCCGAAGATCATTATGGAATGAGGCTTCAAAACCTGAACAGATATGAAAAATTAGGATGTGTATTAACAACCCATCTAGAAAGCACATCAAGCAACACTAGCTTATCTTCATCAAAATGAAGTGTCCTTAGCAAAGCGTCTCTTGAAGTTAAACACTCTTGAAACTTTATCAGGTTGGCTGGTCCAGTTCAACTTTATGGTCTCTCCTTGAAATAGTTATTTTAGGGGAGTACTTTTTGAAATGCTCTAAATCAAAATAGCAACATCGCATAACAGAGCCAAATACGAACCCATAGAGTTATTAAACATTCATGTTTACATGTTAATGTTGTTTTGGTTTTCATTTGATTGGGTTAGACTTGAAGAACCAACACTGTAACATGCAGCACATTCTGCCTCAATCCAGTATTATAATCGTTCTGCCTCAATCCAGTATTATAATGGGTGCATATCTTTGGGTATTTAAGAGGTTCCGTTGAAGTCAATGGGGCTTATTCACATGCTTAATGCTAAGCACAAATTAGAATGTTTGCAAGGTAAGGGCCTTAGAAAATCTGCCTAGTAGTAATGGCTTGAAGAGGTATGAAAATTAACATAGGATAATAATTATTCTTACTTGAAATCTACTGATTTTCCACATGTAAATACATATGATTTAGGAACAGTACCATCAGACACATATCCAAATTCCCTAGATCTTTTGGGTACTTGTGGTTTAGAATTAAAATATTTCAGATCAGTTTCAAAATAGCTACATTTCATTTCATCATACAATGTGTAATCCACAAAAAAACTGGTATATGATATATCAATATTGTTTCTAATGCTGACCACCAGTCATACCCATTTTGGTATGCTTGACAGTGCATTAAAATGTTTAAGGTTATTCAGTATGTGTGTAAGGAATGTTTTACATTTGTGCTTCCCACTTATGGAATGACGGATTTCACAAAGGTATTTTATTTATAACATCAATTTAATGTAAGATTATAATTTGTCTGTTAATTTTGAGGAGCGTATGCCCTACGTTTTACTCTTTACTAATAAGAAATATATCATTCCATTGTGTGAGGGCTTATGACTTGTTTGTTAATCTCATACAAAATTTCAAAAGGTATGAAGCATCCTAGAGTGTGCTGTGTTAAAACAGGTAGCTGTGTTGTAATTGTTGCACCATGTTAATGTGCTGGAATAAACGTTATAGTCTGATTAGGATCAGCATTTCCCCCCTCTGCTTTTTCTTAATCTAAGCAAAAGAGACAGAAACAAATGTTGTCCTTATAGCAGTGATTGAGTCAAGCTATCTAGCTAAAAAATTCAGTTTTACTGCTGAAGTTTGTTTATTTTATGATTCAGAACAATGAATTTTGCCCCTGTGCTGGTGGGTGTATGACCTGTATGGTGCTAATCACACAAGTCAGTTAAAATTTTGCAGTCCAGAACTAAATCTGCAATGTTCTGCTTTATGGCTTACCTACATTTCTGTTCTTTAAAACTGCTGTGGAATAGCATCTGATTTATCAGAGCAAAATGTATTGATTAATATTTTCTTACCTAAGTGAGTGAAATGGTGGCTTATTTACTGAAGAGCAAGCACAGCCAAGAGGGACTGAAGTGGCTTCTCCTTTTTTTGTGAATTGCTGGAAGTGTCCACCAAAAGTGAAGCCACTTTCCAAGTTGGGTTAGATAAAAGTGTGCAAGCTGACACTAACAGGTCTGTTTGATGAAACTTGCCTACAGGGCCACCATTCTAAAGGCGGCCTTCTCCCCTGGGGATTGAACGTACTTCCAGAGTGAACCACTGAACATGCACCCTCAGATGTGCATTTTACAGAGTCATTTTCTTGGGGGGGGGCTGCATTTTAAATACAAACTCATATGAAAGCTGAAAGCTCATTAATTGGTGAGTATGCTCTAGAAATGGCCTTGCTGTTAGGAACTGATGGTCTTAAAATTAACATGTACATATTCCAAGAGGTTCTACATGATATTCCTTTTACTTTTTGATGTGGGAAAATGGTACCAAATAAACGCACATCGACAGGGCTGATTTTCATTCTTAGTTGAGGCCTTTTACAGCATCCAAGCAAGGGAAAAGGTTCTCTGAGCGCATGTAAATTACACTCATGCTCATTTAAAGTCTGTGTAAATGCAAATCACACCCTACATATGAGAGTATCAGCATTAAAATTATATTTTCATTCATATGACTGCTTTTATTGGCATATGTCTTCACACTCAGGCACAGTTAGGTGCTTCGTTTAAATGATGATGAAATACAGTGCTTGTTCTCTGATTGCATCCCATCTTTTCTTTCCAGCGCATGATTGCCAACACTGTCAGGACGGTGAAATTCTGCCGAAGCCAGTCTTTCAGTAAGTGTATTATAACATCTGCACAGTCAGCATTATCATCAGTAGCTACAGTAATTACAACTAATTCTGTGTGTACTAATATTCAAAAGCCTGGTTTCCAGTGATTCTTCCATGTTTGGATCCTCTGCTGTTTCACAGGGTAAAATAACCTTCAGGAAGCTCTAATAAGCCCCTTTTCCATCTCTTTTCCAAGCATGTGTAGGGGATAAATATCTGTGAGGTCTCCACACATCTGCCAAATTAGAATTGGTTGAAATTAGCCACAGGGTTCAGAAGGGGTTGAAACAAGGCTAGCAGACAGCAGCACACAGATATACGCAAGATACTTGCTTGGATAAACCCTGTTTTTATAGGAAACCAAGCTGGAAACGTGACATTTATAAATGACATAACTGCGTAAGGTGATTAACTTAAAACCTGTTTGTCAGTACAATTACCAGACTGTACCTGAGGCCACGTAAGATGACAGGGCTGTATGGTCCAACAGGCTGGCTGTGTGGGTCTCACCCAGGCACGCTGTCAATCCCAGTCACACTGGCATTTCTTCAGAGGTTCATTCAGTTTGCCTCACAGCAGCCTTCCTCTTTCTCAAAGAACAGAATAAATAACATAAAACAATACATTTTTATACAAATGTTTGCTTTCCATTATTTGAGTCAAAGTTTAACTCTAGAAGATCAAGTGAACAGAGTTTTTTCCCCCATCACCATCAAGGTTTTTCTGGCTATGTATCTTTTACTTTTAATGTATTAAGCACTAGGGAGACCTCCACATATTTAGAAATGGAAGTGGATTTTCACTACACATAATAAAACATAAGCATATAGATGTACCGTATCTAAGTCCCATGCTTTTTGTGTATATGTGTTTATATAGAGTAGACGCTTCAGTATCTTTCTTAGAGAAGTTCAAGTTACCTAACACATATTTCATTAAAATGTAAGTTGTTCACTGTGAGGCTGAAGATACGCAGATTTTTAACTCAATTGTATTTCATAATTGATTTTGGAGTAGATATAATGCAGTTATGTTAAGTAATGTAAACAGGTAGTAAATTTTGAGGCTTGAATGGGGCAGCCACTGAGCACTACAGTGTTACAAATATTTAACAGAGCAAGAAATAGGAATATTTTGTGAAAGAAGGCATAAATCAACTCTATGGTTTTGAATCTCTGTAAAAGCTGCTGGTTCAAAAGCAGACAGACAGCTTTAAACCAGACTAGTTAGCTACATAATTTATAGTTATTGACTGGTAAGGCGATGTATAAAACTGTAACCAAGGACCATCAATTTAAGTAAATGTAGCCAAGGATATCTGAGAGAAAAAAGTTAATTTGTGGGGGCAGTAACCAGAAAGACTATCAGATACGGAGGAAAGGTTTCAAAGAGAGTGATTTCTAAATATTTTTCTTTTTAACTCACCAGGATCTGGTGTTTCCTGTGACAGCTTGTAAAGAGTCACACATTCTGTTGAGGGATTTGTTCGTTTAAGTGTATCAATCCTACATCATTTCTCTTTCACCAGATCCCGACGCAGCCCTAACTAATAAGAACCATCAGGATGTTCGGAGCTATGTGCGGCAATTAAATGTGATTGACAACCAGAGAACTTTATCACAGATGTCTCACCGACTAGAACCGCGTCGAGCATAAACATTTGAAGCAATGATGAGAAATGGTCTTTTATCCTGTCAAGGTCACTTGTTAAGAACTTCACTTTATCTGCTACCGCACTGCCACTACAAAAATAAGCAAAAACCTATTCTAAGGTCTTGGGCAACGCACAATGTACCAGCCTGTCAGAGATCTCTGGCTGAGGAAGAATTTTTGCACTGTAGCTGTATGGGTAGCCATGTTGTGAACTGTTAATTCATCTTTAAGTGTAGTGAATGATTTCTCATATGGATAAAAAAAGGCAAAAGATAAAATAGAATAGTTAGGGAAAAAATGCACAGAAAGCTTCTAACAATTCTAAGGGAGGTGGTGTTTTTCTCCCGAATTAAAAATCTGCATTTTGTGATTTATTCTCCAGGTCAGGACTAAAACTGATCATCCGTTTAGCTTGCCCAGCCACTGTTGACCTCAGTAGAAGATGTACGTTAGCATCTGGTGAAAGAATGTGGGTTCAAGAGCGGTCCAAGGTATAGTTCCATTCAGAGAAGACTTACAAATATTTCCATTTGAAAAACAACAGATACAAAAAAATTTCTAATCCTAATTGCACTGCCTACTACTGCAAGCAGTGTGGCTATTTCAGAAAGCTGACAGGACTGAAAATATTTTGAATGATAAATATTTAATCTGTGTTTACATTTTACTTCTTTTTTTAAACTACCAATCAGGTTTTTACAAAATTCCATTACACTAGTAAGGTTGTTGACATCAACAGCATAAAGGTAGCAAAGGACTGGTTCATTAAGAGCACAATATGCACAAAACAGATTTCAAGAGAATAATTTCCTGGACATTAAAACCTTTAACTTCAGCTATAATTAATTGTGGCTGGTTAACACATACTTTCTGCTCTTAAACATTTACAAATATCTTTTCAGCCAATTGTTTTGCACTTTCAATAGACTGTAAATAAATGTTAATTCATTATGTTCTAGAATATTTATTTATGGAATAGCTATTGTGCCAAAATAATTCTGGTTTATTTATTTTGTTTAGCATGTTATGGGAGTGCAGCTTTTGTCTTTATACTTTGTGCGCATTTTATGTGTAGGAATTGTGTAATGTATGTTTTCTGTAAATAACACACAGTACCTTATTAAATGTAATTGCTGGAAAGGTTTGGTCGCTGGCCTTATTTGCACTTCCAGCTTCATTCCTGCATAAATACTGATGCTATTAACTGGCTGATACAGCAAACTTTGTTTGTCATTTGCTGAGCCTCGAAACTGCAGTCAGCCCATAGGCACTGTGATGTGGGTGACCCACGTAAAGGCAGCCAGGTCCCTCCCTGCCGCAGGGGATGACGATCTCGCAGCGATGTAACACCGGGGGTTTTTGTCTGATTTCTTTAGAGATTCCAAGGAGGCTCCCCACCCTCCCACGGAAAGACAGAAAGCAATTAAATTGGAAAGGTTTAAATGAATAAGGGATGCATTCTTCATTTTAGCTATCTGACTAATTTGTCCTGCTTGGTCATTAACATGAACACTACAGGTTACCTTGGACAGGATTTTAGCTCAGGTTCAGCTGTGGGTTCGTGTGATGCTCCAGAGGCTTCAGTTGCCCCAGGGAGATCTGTCAGGTGCTGCGGCCGTGCCAGTGGGAGGGATCTGGTGGGGACCCTTTCCCTCCGAGCTCATTTGTGCCAGCCCGAGTGCTGCCCGGGAAAGCTGTGCTGCTGCTGGGCCAGCGCCGATGGTGGCCAAGCGTGTGCCAAGGCAATGGTGAGGTTCAGATGGCAAAAGTCTTTCCTGTTGCGTTCACACCGGCTCTGCTCTGCAAAGCTGGATGACATAAAACTGATTAAGCCTGAAATCAGAAGTTGCAACTATTATCTCATAATTAAGCTTCAGAGATGACCTCATTGATATAGTCTCCATTTCGCCTCAGATACAGAGTACACTTGGTGTTGACCAGGACTGTGTGGAGTCAGTACACATGTAAAGATTTTTTTTTCTATCTAGAAAAATAATTACATCCTTTTAGTCAAAACATAAATTCTGCAAAAGCCGAGAGTCATCAGGGAAATGCTGACACACAGAACCACTATCTGCTCAGTACCTGCATTCTGCAAAGGAAAGAATTACACAGTTAAGAAATATTCTGCAGCATGATGAAATAATGTAGTTTAACTTTGCTGTCTGACTAGACGTTCAAGATGATTCAGAGGGAAACCAGCAAATAACATCGGGACAAATTTGTGTCTTATTATTTCAAGTGAGATATATTTCTTATTTCCATTTATACTGCTCTATGAATATACTTCATGCAGCTTTTTCAGATACAGAATCTTCCCAGAAGCAAAGTATGTAGTAAAATAAACTACAGGGACACAATTAATTCAGAAGATGTTTTTGTCTTTACAATCAATTTATAAATTTTTTGAGTTCATTACTTTATGTGTACCAGATTTGTTACTATTGTTTGGACTTTCATTTATATCTGTGTTAACTGGTTTACAAATCTGCCAGCTTTCAGCTTGGCTCTGCACATGAACCAATTCTTCATCCGTTTAGTATGTTTTTTATCCTTTTATTCCTTAGAATCTCTAACTGTTCTACTTATTTGTTGCCAAACAATCTCTGTCGTGTAGATATATGCCAGTAATACAAACAGAGGTTTTATGGCATCTCCATATCAACAAATGAATGCAGTTTACCTACTCAATTAAACTGGTATCTGGCATTTAAAAATTTTCCAATAAAGGGTGCTGTACAAATAACAAGTGTTGCTATCTCTGTATCTAACTCATTCAAGTGGCTCAGATAGTTGCTATGGTGCTGATCACTGTCTACATACCTAGAGATTAAAGAATAAAAAACTGCCTTCTGTCTCTGGGATCCATACTGGGCTTCTCTCACGCTCTGTGTTGGCTTTACAACAGGAAGGCAGCTGTCAATATCTTGCTCTCGCTGTATGAAGTCTAAGCAACTGTTGCAATAGCGTGAAGAATGAATAGCAACTGAGGAAACACTGAAATGTGAAAACGCCCATACTGTCTCGCCCTGTGCTTGCAGCTGCAAGTCGCAACTCGGTCCCGCTTTGGCGGAGAGACAGCCCGTACCTGCTGACTCTCGGGGCCGCTGCAGCACAGCCCCCTCCTTATTTCCGCACTGCAGACTGAAAATATATAAACCTGCTCAAAATAACGATCGTGCCGGAGGCTCACAGGTCATACCATGCCCATATGGCCAGTCCATGCCACTTGGCCTCAGGCCCCAGAACCCCTGTCCCTGTTTTATTTACTGGCAGAGTCACAGCTGTAGCTTTTAGATGAGAGGTGACTGGGAGGCAGCATCCACAATAAACATGCGCTGCCGGGGATCACAGAGCTGGGAGGGTTATACCTTGGGCATTTTGGAAACTATTCTACATTATGGGGTTCTACTACTGACACGTTTTTTTGCTCAAGCAGCAGTAGAGAGCACAAGCACCTCTATTTAGGGCTCCAGAGCCTAAAGGGTCACAGGGTGCAGCTCTCCTCTCCCCTGGGGCATTTCGCTATTGTTGCTGTGTTAGGATGTGCTGGTTTTGTTAATAAGCAGGCCCGGTGCTGGCCATTGCTACACAGAGCCAGGGAACAAAGGTTAAACCCAGGGAGGCTGAATCCAGTTTACCAGGAGGCTGCTACTGTTTGGTAAAGGCAGGATCCAAAATATTTTCCCTGGACATCATCTTCAAACCTGATGAGCCACAAAGACATGATAGTGCCAAATCAAAGAGTTCAAATGTACTTGCAGGACTCTGCAGATGGAGAGTTTGGGATTTTCTCCTAAGGAAAGTGCTGTGAAGGCACATGGCCTCTGCAGACCAAGTACAAAGAGAGCAACGGAGACAAAAAAAATCTCTTTTCAAGGAGACACTGGAAAAACAAACTTTTAAGTACAAAAAGTTTAAATATAATTTAGAAATCTTACAAAATAAGTTAGAGAGAAATCAATAGGTTTAACCTGCAGGGTACCAAAGGAGATAATGAATTTTGCTTTAAAAAAAAAAAAAAAGTTAACAAAATGTAACGGCAGAAGATTATAAGTCTAAATTGTTAACATAGCTTCTTAGTAAGGTCAACTGCATAATATACAGTACCTTAACCTCTTCCTGTAATTTTTAAACACCACGCAGCTTAAATAGACTACTCTGAATTCAGCAGTATTTCTTCTGGGAGCCCTGAATGCAAATCAAGAGGTAATAGTGGAAGAAAATTAAAAGACGTGCTATTCTCATTTCATTTTTTTGTACTGATAATAAGGAAAGCAGCATAGAGAGTGATATGGCAAAGTGAACCTCTAACTTGAATAGCTTTTCTTTCCCTGTTAATCTGAAATGCATTACACCCTGCCTTTTCAAATAATCATAATGTTCTTTACTGCGGCCTGCATTAAAGTTTAGCAGGCACAAGCAGCAGCTGTCACCAGAGGTCAAGGTATTAGCAATCACAGAAAATAATGACCAGATTAAAAAGTTACCATTAAAATTACTAAACCAGAAACTTTTACCGCAGCCTGTCTCCACCTGGAGCACAAACAGCCGGCAGAGCTCTGCCTCCAGGGCCGTAGCCGTGCCCAGGGAACCCCCACCACGCTGGGACGTGACCCCGTGGCAGTGCTGCGGGGTGGCTGGCCCTAGGCGGGGGGGATGGCACGGCCGGCCCCTCACCCCTCCATCTCAGGAACGGGCACTGCCGCCCCAAACCTGCTCCCGCACCCCAGGGAGCTCCCTGCCACGGGTGGGGGTTAAACCCCATCGCCAGCCTCTCAGCATGGTGAATGGCGGTGGTCAATGTGCCGCGGGAGCACCTGGGGAACGTCCTCCATGCATTTACCTACACGGCATCAGATAACGTGTAAGACGGGCTCTTTCTTCATCTGCCCCGTGCACTGCTTTAGCAATAAAACACAGCTCTCATACAGCACCTAAATAAGAAAATAACTTGTAAAATTATAAAATAATGTAATCCAACCATGGTCTTGGCGGTTTATGACTCAAGCGATGGTGAGACTATTGTAAGATGGAAGATTCTTACAGGTAAAAGGGCAAAAAAAGAGCATGTATAGCTACAAAATCTACCATTTACATCCAGCTGCTGAAGGACATTTGATGAAGGGTTCATTTTTAATAGGTTTGGCACTCAAAGGTAATTTCTGATTCAAACTAAACTCAGAAAACTACATGAAAATGCAGAATGAATGCATAATTACTGACACAAATGGGAATATTTTTCTTGGAAACTCCATGTAATAAAAACGTGATACACAAGGGTGCTGGTAAGAGACTGACCTTTATTTCCTGGCCCTAATCCGTTTGGGTCGGAGTGACAAAAAGCAAAGCCTTTGTCACATGGCAGGGGTCAGCCAGTCATGTTTAATTTTTTTTCCTCTTTTTGCTTTCAAATGTAAATAAAGCACATTACCAATTAAAATAGTGATTGTAAATGAATACCTCGATTAAAGGAAATTTACATAAAGATACGTAGGATAGAGCTGACAGTAGATACTCCAACATCCTAACAGACAATAATCCACTTCTTAATCAACTTCTGTCAATAATCATAAGCTTTCTGCTCTCCATGGTTTCCTCATTATAACACCACCTCTTGTGTTTTTAAATAGTTCTTTCTTCAGATGCTGTCCGAGCCAGCGAGCGAATCCGCGAGCTGTATTTGCCGACTCTTTGTGGTTTTTCACAGGTGTACATTATTTCTGCGCAGGAGTACCGTTGGCGGCATTGTGGATGTTCTCAGACAACAGAGAGCCAGTGTTGCCTTGGGTTTTCTTTAGATGTCCTCATTCTCTGCAGGACTGACCCTTGAGGGCTGCGGCACTGGCGGGTTGCTGCCTGGTGTCTGTTTGAAATCTAACGTTTCCTTCCATTTGTAATTCCTGCCCTAATGTTTCTCCTGTTCCAGTTGTCTGGCATGAAACTCCTTTGTGATGCTCCTGACCAGTTAGCGCTGTTGCCAGAAACTAGTTAGAGGTTTGCACTGATTTTTTTTTTCCCTTCCTGTCTCAACTAGCTGTTGTTAATAGTGTGCTTGTGTTTGGGGGGACTGACCACCTTTTTTCAGAAACACAGGCAAAGGGACTGAGATTATATGGCTAAACAGATTTATCTAGATTAAGGGCTTTTCTGAGGCAGTCTAATATTATGGACATTTCCTACTCTTATTTCATCTCCAAATCCAAAGAGAAAAAGACAGGATCTTCAATAGACAGATTTGTTTCTAATTAATGTACTCTAGATTTAACAAGCTACAAAAAAATGTAAGCTACTGATACTACGTTAAAAGGAGCTAATATTTTCTTCTTAGTTCAAAGAGACACCCTGTCAAGGGTGGTCAAAGTTTTCATTATTCCAGTGGTTGCCTTTACTTTCAAAGACAAGTAAATTTGCTAAATAGTGAAATACTAATTTAATAAAGAAAAAAGCATACGATACTTTAATACAGCTGTTGAATATTCTGTGTTGTCATCTTCCCTTGGTGGTCCTCAGCAGTGGAATTGTGACTGCTTCTCCCCAGACTCCCTATGACTGAGCAACCTATTAGAAAAGAATTACGAGGGAAATGACAGGTCCATTGCTTCAGCAGAGCTCGTAGTAGTGCAGATTAGAAAGCACAAATGGGCACGGCAACAGTTAATTCAATACAGCTTTAAAACAAAGAAAACAGTGTGAAGCCATATTACATTTTAGAGAAAAACTGTGCCAAAATTAGAACACCAAATGGAATCTGTTGGACCACAAAATTTAATATAAGAAGGAGTATGAGCTATATATATAATTAAAAGTATGCAATGAAATGGTAACTGAGCAGAGTACTAGTAAGTGGATTACAGCTGAGTATAATGATCAGCTAAAAATTGTGGTGCCGGTAAAAGATAAGAAAATCATTCTTGTAAAACAATCAATAAATGTATTTCTTGTTAATATTTTGCCATCTCATTGCTATCTCATTGTTAATTATATTGACATTTTTGTAGAAGGTATATGTGCTTTCATACAGCACACATGCCTGATCAAAAGACAAATAGTGTACAAGCTGTAGCCTGCCAGTTCTGAAAACCATTATGCACAAAGCAGGTATTTGATCCACATGTAATACGTGCATCGCACACAAGGCTCCTCTGCCACATGAATGCCTGTGTTTTATCAGTCTAGTATGCATTTAATAATTCTAGTATGCATTTAATAATTCTGTGCTTAATAATTGTATATTTAATTAATACTTGATATTTTATTATAATATATATTTATAATTTTGTGTTAAATATACAATATAGGCGGTTTCACAAATTCCTTATTTTTCTCTCTAATACAAAAAATGCATGAGAAAACAAGAGCAGAAAAAAATAGCAGTTGTGTGGCTCTAAGAGGCGTATAACGGTTAGTACAGACTCTTTCTTCATCCCCTACGAAAGGCGAGAATGAGCCATTACCCACACCAAAGCCCAGGCTGCGGGGCTGTGCGGGCGTGGGGCTGCAGGCAGCACCAGGGCGTGTTTGTGGGTGCACACTCACTGCGTCACTTACTGCAGGAGAGGCAGGGCTGCCTCTGAGCCAAATCCAAAGGCAATTCCTTAGATTATCCACTTGCCATCTCTCAGAAAGACTAAATGCTGCTTATTTCGGCTACTTGTACCACGCAAATTCTCTTTTAGTCATGAAACCAACCCTGCTAGTTATGTTTTGGGGTGTAACCACAGAGGTGTGTGATTGCAGCATATCTGGACATACCTGCATGAATTTCAGTCTGGACAGCACAAGCAACAGTAATGATGCAGAGAGGGTTTTCAGGTGAGCCACTCGTCCACCTCTTCCACGTGATAAACCTGATGGTACAAATGGCATAAAATTAATTCTACCATATTGTTACTGCTACTGTTGCTCAAACTAGACATACATTACTGCTATGTCTTCTATGTCAACGTGTGTACAACCTCCCATCCTAGTGTATCCCAGGCATGATCCTCACCATGTTTTCTGGCCAATTTTTAAAGCTAAAAATGGAGACAAGCCATAGCAGCCAGAGAAGCAGAAGTGCTTCAAAGAAACCTCAGTACTAAGCCTGAGCTGAACTCTGAGCCCGTCTTGAGGGAGAATTGAAAAATACGGAGCAGGTGTCCGCCTCCAAATTAACTGCGTCTAGAGTTTCACGTACAGTTTAAGCTGGCATAAAGCATCATTACCGCTAACAAAGCACTTCCAGACTGCCCACTCTCAGCTGCTCCTATCCGCCCTTGCTCCTCTCCTGCCTTTGCGCTGGCACGGGTCTTTGTGGAATTGCGGGTGACCCGCAGTCAGATCTGGGTGAACACTGACTGCTGCTCGCCCAGGAGCGAGGCTGCCGCAGCGCAGCTCCCTGTGCAGCCGTGCAGAAGCCGTGCTGGCAGCCGGCGCGGTGGGCAGCGCGGCGGCAGGAATGGGGCTGGCCGGGCAGGGAGGGGTGTGACTGCTGCCTTTGGCAGGCAGGATGATTTAAATCACCTGGATGTACACATGAAACTATATTTTCCATGTTGAAAGGCGGCGAGACGTCATTCCAGACCCAGTGTGGCAATGAGATGTAAAGAGACAATTCATATGAATCCTTGCAACATTAAAATTGAGTTAAAAGTTGCAAGAGCTGTCTTTATCCTTTGCCAATTGGTGTGGCTTTACAAGATCTTTTGTTAGCTTTTAAATATTTTATTTTTCTGCCTGCTCCATATAAATTGAAGAAGCCTAAGATTAGGATGGAGTTTTCCAGAACTAACTTAGAGTTTCTCAGTTTGAATTTGCTGCCTCAGAAAGACGGGGGAAACCATATTGCCTTGTGTTGGCTTATTGTTTTGTATGGTATTATGGCCACCCAAGAAACTCCGATTACTCCAGTTTCTGATCTTTTCTAGCTAATTTTTTAGTTCTCAAGACTCACTAGCCGGAGGGCCAAAGGAATACAACCCCCCAAATGCACACCTAAAACCTTGTTGTAACAATTCCCACTTCACAGTAGCGTACTGCTGGGGTTGGACAGCCTCACACAGGCTCCTTTGCTTTTGCTCTCATGTCCTCTAATAAAGCAAGTGCAATTATGTGTTTTAAACAGTGGCATGTTAAAGCAGTGCCTGATGCAGACTCTGCACTCCTACTCCTGGAGTAGGAAATATTAACCACCCCCACATTTCTCATACGCTACCGGAATAGTTTATCTCTTTCTGCAACCGGGGCCTAAAGTCAGACATGATAAATCCCAGCCTTGCAGATACACAGCCCTGGACAAAATGCCTGGACAAGGTGCCCTAGGCAAGAGACCTCTCAATGCAAGTACTCTCTGCTCTACAAAGCACATGCCTATGAATCGAGTGATTTAACATTTAAATAGATTTTAAAATCATTTGACTAATTGGCAATTGCCTCAGACAGGAAGGATAAACATCTTAGTCACAGCATTTAAGTATGTGGCACCTCTCCTCCTCCAGAGACTGAGTTTCATGTGATTTGCATTTGATAGCTGTGCTTTCTTTTAAGATGTGGTGCCTTTGATTGACTTTGTCTGGAGCCTTCTCCTGGCTCACCAGCAGATCAGTTCATAACAAAGCACAAGAACTTTCAGATCAGACATAAAGTGCAGGAAAGCATGGTATCCAGGGTAAGCCAGAGTCTGCTGACCTCCTTCACGGCTTGTCCCAGCAACACTGAACCTGCCAGGTGGGTGGAAGGGGGTCACCAGCACCTGCTTTTGAATTTCTTACCATGTTCGTGTACTTATCGCATGGAGTGCTTAAGATCTTGCTGAACTTTACTCCGGTTAGTTATTATGGCTCAGTGAAATAATACGTCTTATTTTATGCCCAGGAATGTATACTTGTGCTCCACTATTTTAACTCCCTCATGCCAGTAACACACCTTGGGGAAAAGCCTCTGATGTTCATGAAACAATTGTATTTGATTCATCAGTAATGCTGTTCTTCCATGATTCACCTCGATACCATACATCTTCGTGATGTACAATTAATGTACATGATTCAGTGTGATGCTGCACACATCTTTGTGATTCATTGTGCTACACAGCTGATTTTTATATGGCAGATCTACACATACATATAACAATAGTTAAACATGAGAGAGAGCAAGAGCAAGGTTCTCCAGTGAATGCAAACCCACCGTACACAGACGGCAGCAGATGCGCTGGGTAGTGCAGCACAGCGGTGATGGGCATTGAATCTTGCACGATACTGATACGAAAAACGTACTGTCACAGCCACGTGATATGTTAGCCTCAGCAGAAAAATTGTTTGCCCCCAAGTCTTTTGAGTCACTTCCTTTAAGTGTGACAGCTTATTTTCAATCTGCAAAAAGTTTTCTGCAGAAGCACAGTACCTCAATGCCATTGAAACGCTTGGATAAGCAAGAGTCTCTGTGGGTGCATAGGGTTGTCTGTTTTCTTCCTGACCTGAGATGATGACCCTGCAGGCAGACGGGGAATATGGACAAGGGATGGGGGTAGCTGCACTTTCAGTCAAGTCTCCCTCTTCTTCCACATTCCTAATAGGAGGACTGGCTATGGCGGCACAACCTTGCTCCCTCCTGCTCCTGGGGATCTCCAGCCCCAATCGCCAGCCCACAGCAGCTCAGCAATCCCAGGTGACACTCAGCACTTTAAAGATGCTGCTGCTTGTGGTAAAAAGCGTCCCAGCTCTGGTGGCACAAGAACAGTGGAACACATTTTCAAAAACTACTATCGCCCGATCATTTTGGTAATAATTTCAGATAAATGCAGCTGTGTTGCCTGTCACTGAAGCTGCAACCGTGGAAGGAAGGCACTTGTGCTCCCGAAGTGGCGACCATGGCTGCGCAGCACGGGGCCAGGGCTCCCTCCAACCTGCAGCGCCAGGGCCGCGCTGGCGAACCCAAGCCAGCCCGGCTGACGGGCCCTGCCCGCTTCACGAAACTCCCGAGCTCAGCGCGGTAACCGCGGGCAGCCGCCCGCCTCAGGCCTCGGGCCGCACGCCTCGCCTCGCCGCCCCGCACGCCGCCCGCCCGGCCCGGCACTTCGCCCCCTCTCGGCAGGGCGGCCCCGCTGCCCGCTCCCCGGAGGCGGCGGCCTCGCCTCGCTCGCGGGCCCGGCGCAGAGCGCGGGGTGGCGCCGCTGCGAGGCGGCGCGGGGGCGGCGGCGGCTCCGGCTCCCCGGCACCAACCGGAAGCGCAGGGGACGGAGCGGGAGACGCGGACGCACCGGTTCCAACCTCCCTCGGCGGCGCCGGGATCCGTGCCGCTCGGCTCCCGCCAGCCCGGAGTCCCTCGGGGAAGGTGAGGAGGGCGAGGCGCCCCCGCCACGCCCGGGCAGGGGGCAGCGCTGGGGGCGGTGGCGCGGCCGGTGCGTGTTTTGCTGGGCGGAGGGGGGCGGCCGGAGAGCGCGGCCGGGCTGTGGGTGTCCGCGCCGGGTTTGACGTTTCCCACCCGCTGGAGGAACTTTGAAAGTCCTTGAGGGGAGGCGCTCGGCAGTCGCGCCGCACGGCCTGACCTTGCGTCGCCGCGGGGAGCAGCCGCCGGCCGGTGCCGCGCCGCCGGTCGAACCCCCGCGGGCGGCAGCGGGGGTCCCGCGGGCGGCGCTCGGGGCCGGGAGACGAGCCGCGCCTGGCCGGGCAGCGCACGGCCGTGACGGCCCTGGGGCACCCGGCAGGGCGCGGGGCTGCGGCGGTGCGGAGCGGCCCCAGGCGGGCAGGGGCTGCCGCTGCCCGGGGCTGGCGGGGCCGGGGGCTGGCGGGGCCGGGGGCAGCCGGCGTCGCGCCGGGGAACGCCACGCTTGGTCACCTCTCCGCTACTCAGACGGCCTCTCAAACACGTTCCCTTTACGTGCACCTGCCACATTTTTCGCTTGTTTTGGGCATTAAATCCGTCAGGTTGGGCTTTGAAGGATGACTTGACTTCCCTCAGTTTTTTCCTTTTCCCGCTCTTTCTTTAAGTGAACGGGCATTATTTTTTGCGATATTTGCTCAAGTTAGTTCCTTTCCACCAGTATGCCTTTTTTTAGTCTGTGTGTGCGTGAGCCATCCATTACCACTCTATCCAGTGTGCTGTGCTGTGAGTTTTAGTGACAGAGCCATCGGGAAAGCCATGGATCATTACTTTTTCTAAATTCCAGAAGCAGAAATAATTTGAAAGCACTGGATTAACTGGGTCACTGCCTGAAAACATCATAGCTTTCTGCTGGAGGCATGCGGTTAGATGTTTTCAGGACTTTGCCCTGAAATTGTAAGTCCTCAGAAGCTGACTTGTTTTATCTGTCAGTAATGTGCTTTGCATACCGGCGGCATTGTGTGGATAATGGTAACGTGGGGAGCCCGGCTTGCTGACGGAGAAGGCAGAAGCCAAACTGCCAAAACCAAGGCCCGGATCCCGCAGTTGTGCCTGCGTGAGGAGCGAGGGTGCAGGTTCAGCTGCCTTGTCGTTCTTGCAGGCATATTCCTGGCAGGCATTGCTGACGAGGTATGATATAAGCAAAGTGAGCAGTCAAGGCTTTCTCTGAGGTAAAATGTTTTCTATTTAAAGTGAAGCCTTTAAACCCTTTGGTCTTGGCCATTGACACAGCTCGAGTGGAAAATAGTTATTTTCCTGAAGTACTCGAACTGTTTAGGCCGAGTTGAGCTCTTTCTCCATAGCACTGATGGCTATATACCTTCAAATAAAATTAGAAATGTTATTATTGGAAGTTATGCAGAATTCTTAGGCTCTGACAAAGGACAGGCTCTAATGTTGTTGCTTCTGTAACCAAGGTAGGCAGAGCTGTGCGTCCAGTCTAACCATCTACAGGGCTGCTGCTGAGTCTGATTAAGAAAGTTCAGGAAATGTAATGATTGTTGACTTTAATTTAAATCATTGGGAGATTAGGAGATTAGGATATATTTTATTTGGAGGTATGCTTGGAGTTTGTTTGCATTTTATCCTTCTGCAGTTCATGATCTGACTAATGAGTGTTTTAGTTTTAAAACCTTATTTTTGCAGTATCTCTCGTAATTTCATATCACTGTAACTCCTTTCCTGTTTTCTGTTTAGGCAAGGCAGCGATTTACCATGTTTTGGGCCTTGAAGTGTGTTTGTTTGTTTGTTTGTTTTTAAAGGCTAAATAAATATGCTGCTGCAAAAGTCCAGGTTAATATGCTCAAGGACTGTAGGCCACATTGGATACAAAGGATGATTTGGGTCTAAAAATGGATGGTCAAAGATCCTGAAAGCAAAAGAGCTGTTTTGCCAAATAAGGAAACTTGGCACATTCTGCTGTGTATTTTAAGATAGCACAAGTGTAGTGTGCTACTACTTTATTGGCAATATGTTGGCAGCGTGCCTTCCTGAAAGAAGCACTGAATCCTGCTTCGTGGAACCACACAGCGAAGGCAGCAAGTTGCATGGTTGTTCCCTTTAGTAAATTACAAAGGGTTTTCCTGAAGTAATCGAATATTTAAGCAGCGTCAGGTGCACAAGCAAGATGCGGGATGCAATTTTCAGTTCTGCAGCCATGCTCTAAGCAAAATTTGAGTTGTAGTTACTGTGCAATTTGTGCTAAATTATTTCCTGCCTTCTGTCTCTGACACGCAAGCCCCTTGGTGGAAGCTCTCTGGGAGCAGCAGCTGAATGACAAGCAGTAGGGTATTCTGGCTCATCCATGGGATTGAGCAGAGAGCTGGGCGGGCAGGCACTTTGGCCACCGTACGGGCTGGTTTTGGGGAGCTGGGAGGTGGTGCAAGTGAATGTGTAGGGTTCTTCCAGCGTGGCTGTGCGGGGGCGCAGGGCAGGGCAGCCTGTGGTGCTGTTGGTTTGCAACCCTCTACCTGGCTGCTGGGGGTTCCCTCCCCTGAGGGGCAGAAGGGGGGAGCAGCAGGCGCGGGACTCCAGCAGGGTCCTGGGGAGGGACCCCTGCACAGGTTACTCCTCTAAAGTACTGTAAGCACAACAAGACAGGGGTGGCGGATGGTTTCCTACACCGAGCACTTGCTCCTGAGCTGGGCTTGTTGTGGCTTAATAGCTTGCTGCAAAGTGACTCTGTGTAACAGAGTCCTGACATGTTAAATACTGATGTTAAATAATAGCTCGACATGTTAAATACTGCCAAATGCACCCCACATCAGTTTCTTCTTAGTGTGAAATGAACAGTTTCTAACAGAATGCTCTAAGTTACTACGAGAGAAAAAAAGACATAGGAGAACGTGGAGAGGTTGTTGCAAGATTACAAGCTTATGTTAACCAGTAGAAGTAAAACAGAAGAAGGAGAAAGTTCTTTTTTTTCCTCAAAAAAAGAGCCCATAGGAATAATGAAAATAACCAAGAATCAAATGATTTCTTTAAACACCTGTCATTCACTGTCCCTGAATTGTCACGTTTTCATTTCATTGACAAGCAACTGAGTCAGTTGACCTAGCTACCCCAACAGTGGTTCAGCACTCAGAACTGTGTCCGTGGGGAGGGACGGTGCTGCTGCCAAACCTTTGTTACGCTGCGTGCAGGGGAACGGCCACAGTGCCCCTGCCCCACGCCTGGAGACCCTCTTGGGAGGACTACCTCCTCTCCTGACTGCATGAGTGTAAGGGGCAAAGAGGTGCCATGGTTGTTGGAACGATGCACTTCTTTCTGATGCACATGTAAGACTATGGAGGTTAATGAAATAACTGATATTTTTTTTCCTTAACCAATCGTGTAAACTCAGATTGTTAAGTATCTTTTATAACAGGATGACAAATTAATAATTGTGTGTGGATTTGTCACATGCAGTTGTTACTCTAAACAGTTGTTTTCTCAAACATAACAAAGGGATTGATTTGTCTAATTGAGGATTAACTACCTTGCATCTGAAAACATGGAGTAATATTTAAACAGGTCTGTTCTTTCATCTAGAAGGAGAAAACTGTATTCCTAACTTAGGCTGTCATTAATTACAGATCTCTAAATAAGGAGTGTCCCATGTAAATCTCCTCTACTTTCTCTGGAAAAAAAAAAGTATCTGGAAGAACCTGATACAAATCAGTGAATCATTCTTTAAATTATGTTACTGTATTTTATGCTGGTGCCTATAAGTGATTGACTGCTTTAGATACATTTGAAATTGTGAAGGTGTTAAAGGAACAAGCAGTAGCTTCTGCGAATGCTTGTGTGCTGGCCACTGCATTGCGATTGCATAAATGTTTAGGTAAAGTTTTAAGCAGCAAGGAGAACATGTCAGAAGAGTACTTCTTTGTATTTATCAAGTGTCTGCTGTGTGCGTTGTACCATCTTGAGGTCTGTTTTCTGTGAAACCTTGGAATAACATAATCTATGTTAGTGTAACTTTCAGAAGTCAAATCACTTACTTGTTTATACATATGATTTGGTTCTTCTGGGTGAACAATAATATAAAATAATTTGACAGCTCTTCAGAACTATTGAATTCAGATAGCGAAGGCCAGAAATATGTGTTTCCTGTGATGTATTTTTCTTTCCTCTGGATTTTCTGTTCCTTCTGTCATCCCAAACACAACCATCTGTTATCAGCTGTTCACACTTTTTTGTTAAATTTATGGTCCAGTCAGTGCATATGCTTTTGCCTATGAGTAACATTACTCTTCTGAATAATTCTTTTGTCAGTAAGGAGATTATTCACTGGAGCATAATTATGCATGTGCTTAAATGTGAGCAGGGCTATGGCCTTAAATTGTGAGGTCTCTGGATTGGGAAGCTGACCCATTTTACTTGTCTACAAAGTGTCACGTCTGCTTGAGACACTGTGTACACAGTGTTAGCTTGGAGCAACTGGTGGAGTAAATGAGGCAAATGAGCTCTTGTTTATGAAGACCTGCTAATTAAGCAGGACTGACAGAGAGAGTGGTCAGGCATGGGAATGGCCTGCCCAGGGAGGTGGTGGACTCACTGTCCCTGGAGGTTTTTAAACTGAGATTGGACATGGCACTTAGTGCCATGATCTAGTAAACAGACTAGAGTTGGACCAAGGGTTGGACTCGATGATCTCTGAGGTCTTTTCCAACCCAGTCGAATCTGTGATTCTGTGAATCAAAAAGTTAACACTGGCTTCGCCACCCGTCTGATTTGCAGGAGTGACCAATTTCCTTTCCCTTGAGCTTTCTCTGAAGAAAGTGTGTGCAGGGCAGTGCAAAAGTTGGCTCTGGGATGGCAGGAAATCTAACAACAACAGTGACAAGGTTAAAACAAGAACAAAAGGTCAGCAGAAGAGTTCAGGCACTTGTGTTGGGGAGGGAGCCAGCAGGGTGCTCGAAGAGTGGACGTTATTTCCCATCCCATGGGTAACCCCTGCTCCAGCTCGCAGAGCTGGGAAAGGAGCTGCGTGTTCTCTGGCTGAGCCGTGCAGGCTGGCTGTGGGCACGAGGCGTGCGTGGAGCCTGCTCCCTGCTCAACGCCGTGCCTTCTGTAAGCGCAGTGAAGTTGTCGGGGTTGGGTCAGTGCCTGCCTGTACCCCTCTGGGTGGTGAAGACGTGTGAAACGAAGCAGGCAGTTTCAGAAAAGGCTCTATGCTATCTTATGCAATATGCAGAAAATTCTGTTGGCATCTTCATCTCTCATTTGGAGAACAGTGGCAGCCAAATAGTGACCAGAAGTTTCTGGTCGAATGATATCTCAAAATTTTTCATTACATCAGCTGCACATTCAGGAGAGCCAGGCAGGGGGAAATTATGATTTTGTGTTTGTTACAGAAGGGATTGGGATGAGGGTTTTTGGCAGTTTGCAATGCTCAGTGTATTACAGGTGCAGTTCTCAGCCTTGGGCAACACATCATGTGTGGATTCCTTCTCAAAAAGCCCTATAGATTGGAGGCTCCCAGAAGACACGAGATGTTTTGATGCTATAGTTAGACCAGTGTAATTGGAGGTGTAATTTTCACCAGCAACCCAAAGTGTCTTTGGTTTATTTGTTTTATTTCAACTGTCTCTTTCCTTTTATGCTGATGTTTACTTTCATTAATTGCAAGTGTAGTAACTTATGCTGGTAGTTAAAACTACCTGGTCTAAACTGGTGAAAGTGAAGCAGTCCCACAGCAGGCTTGCAGACGGTTCTGCAGGAGCCTGTGTTCTGCAGTCCCACCAGGAACCTGGGGCTTCCTGATCTTATACCATCAAAAAAAGAAACTTTAGATTAGTCATTGTTCATGCATTTAGGTGATAACGTGTCTTGAAATTCACTACGAGCATAAGCTTTATTGCTGTGAAATCTCCAAGGAGAACGTTCCGTTCCTCTGGCAGCAGACATGGGATCATCTCTTAAAACTGCCGACACCAACCTTGGCACGGGCTGCAGAATTTCACATCTTGTAACCCAGCTGAATTACCATGTACTTGCGCTTTGTTACAACACGCGAACAGAACTGAGTCACCCAGGAAGAGACGTTTGCCATGGTCAGGTTTTTCCACATCCTTGTGTGAAGCTTTCCTGCCTGGCCCCAAGTGCCAGCAACCTGTGCATGCCGGGGCGGTGTGCGCCGTGCCGGGGCGGTGTGCGCCGTGCCGGGGCGGTGTGCAGGTGGTGCTGCCTGCAGGCTGCCTGTGCAGCCGGGCCGGCGTGCGCCTCATGGGTGCTTGGCCGTGGCGGCAGCTGAGCTGGCGTGCCGGGCGTGCCGGAGCTGCTAGGCAAGCTCGGGGCAGGGAGCGTGCGTCCCAGCGCGCTTCGCTCACCTCGGGGAAGGCAGCAGCGTGCCTGCCGTCCACAGAGCCGCATCCACGGTGTTCAGGAAACACTGGTATCGCTATGAGGAATATTTTTAGTGATTTCTTTCTCCCAGCTGTTTGTAATAGCTCATGCAAATTGTGCAAACATTTGCACAGGCTGTTGGAGTGTGAGTTCCCAGGCTCTGTTCCTTCTGTGCCCCATGGCTTTTACTGTAGCATGTTTTTGGTGACGGGCTCTGATTTTGGGTTGTCTGAGCATGGGTAAGAAAGTCCGTAAATCCACGGAGCATATGGGTTAATGAAAGCTTTTCTCTTCACAGGTTTTGCTGTGGTATATTTTGTCATTATGAGATGTCGTCTACCAGTGCTTCATTTGTGCAAATTAGATTTGATGACTTGCAGTTTTTTGAGAACTGCGGTGGAGGCAGTTTCGGAAGTGTCTACCGAGCACGATGGATTTCTCAAGACAAGGAGGTGGCTGTAAAGAAGCTGCTGAAAATAGAAAAAGAGGTAAGAGGTTACTTTTAATTCACTTTGTCTGCTGTGCAAACAAGGACAGAAGTTCTTTTCCAGTGCTTTCCCTCCTCTAGCTAATTGAGGCAAACTACGTTGGACTTCTTGTTTGTTTAATTACAAAACCCCACAACTGGATGACGTTACAACAAAGACGTAGTGAGGGGGCCCCAGCCAAGGGTGTCTCTGATTTAAAGTTTTATTGTTTTACTGTTTCTTTACTGTCCTCCCCCACTTTTCATGTTTAGCAGCTCTGCCCTGGCCCTGAGGAGATGCTGCAGCTGTGGAGCTAGTAATTTCCCCTTGACACTGCTGGGCGTGTTGCTAGATAGGAATCCTCTCGGCCCTCAGCTTTGTACAGCCCCAGCAGAGACACTGTACATGGTCCTCAGGGTGCAGGGTGGTCCAGTCTCCCTGCTAGTGACCGCCAGTGAGGATGCACCAGTGTAGTGATGTACAGCATGGTTACTGGACCGCTGTTCCAGCGTGACTATATCTAGCTTGTATACAACGTACTCAGAGTATTTTAGGAAGACAGAAGCTGGAGGACAGCAGAGCAGTGCTAGGGATGATATGCTTAGTAATTAATGACACCAAAGTTCATCCACTGCTGCAGCAACAAAGTTAGCATGATTATATCGTGCTTAGTGATGTGATAAGCATGCTTGATCATGATTAAGCGAGTTGCTATCTAAAATAATTTGGAAGAATCTCATGATTTTTCCAGAATGTTGGGAGATGTACACCTTCCATCCAATGTCAGTTTGTACTGTTCTCTTGATTTTTACTATTTGTTAATATCAAAAGATACACCAAGACAAGTACAGTTGGTGCTATGCAGTATCAGTAATGTGCTCCTTAAAAATCAACTGGCTGGCACATCTCCGTAGTGGTCAGTGAAGTATCTTGGTTGAATAGGTGTGTTTCTGGTGCGATTACACAGGAGTCTGTGCTAGACCTGTTGCTAGGTACTTCAGGCATTTTTGAAAGAAAATTTAAGCCAAATATTACTACCTCTTGTGATGGCATAAACCTTAGTGGAATGGGAAATGATGCAGAAAGAAGGCCAGTCAGAAGTCTCGCAGCTGGGCCATTCAAGAAAAACGTTTTTTTTCTTTGAACAGCCAAACGCAATGTTCAGCTTGTAGTAATGAGGAACACAGGATACGCACTAGGAAAAGGAAACCATATGCTGGAAAGAATTTAGTATAATTTTAAGGGTTTATTTAGGGATTAATGAAGACTTGCAACTCATTAAGAGCTCAGATCATCATGGTGTTAGGCAAATTAGGTTGATGCCCTTGCATATCCAAATAGGGATCTTTTGTAAGAACCTACAGGCTTTATCTTGCAATGTGGTGCTGGGGAAATAGGTGTGAGGCTGTAGGTGCAGACCCAGTTCTTTTGTGCTTAAATGAATGTAAACAAACTGGAGGGGCAGTCCAGAGGACTGCGAAAAACACTCAGAGTGGAAAGTAGGGGGACCGTGGGGGTCTGTATGTCTGGAGGGGATGATGGACATCACCCATCAGGATGAGTTGATGGGAGCCTTCCAGCACAAAATAGTTTGTTTTCTTTCATACTGGTCATCATTTGCAGCCTAAACTAACAAATGGGTTATAGTTGGGAGCAGCTTGATATGGGCACCTTCTCTTGAAAGTTTTCTGGAGAGGCAGCAGAGAGGCAAGTGATGATGCCTTAAATAAGTCTAGCGAGTTTTGCCAAAACTTGTCTGTCAAAAACCCTAGAGAATTAAAAAATAGGAGCTTGCTTACAAAAATTGCTTTTTCACATGGAGAAAATGCTGGACTCGTTTAATCTAGTGCAAAATGTTATTGTAAGAACTAATGTTTGGGATCTGAAGCCAGACAAATTAGAATGGGAAATAAAGCACAAATTATATGGAGGGAGGATGAGTAACTCTTGGAGCAGACTACAAAGAGAAGGAACCAAAATGGAGAATCCTTTTCATGTCTTCATGTCTTCACACTGAGATGTCTTTTTGGACGACTGTTTTTGTCAAGCTGTTGAGCTCAACACAAGAGCAGCTTGCTGAATAATAGTGGCCTGTGATGTACCAGAGGCCAGCCTCAGTGGCCTAAAGGCCTCTTCAGACCCTTATGGCTGTCAGTCTGTTTACATATGTAGTATGTTTATCTGTAGTCCTGACAATAATGAACATTTGTGATGGAACTGTGCTGAAAGTCATGGTGAGTCAATGGATTTTCTGATAGCAGTAGAAAAATAACTTGCCATAGCTCTATGTATCTGTGTTTGGTAGATATTTGGAGTGGTTGTATTTAGTCCAGAAAACTAGATATTACCCTTTCTGGTTTATTTGAAAGGAAGTGTCCTTTTAACTCCGTGACTGATTGTTTTGTGTTTCTGGTAACTGCTGCCAATAATCCATAACAAGTGACTAAAGGAAAAACAGCAAAGGGTTGGGAAAAGCTTGCTCAGAGGAATTTTGTGCTAGCCGAGTCCAAGGGCACAAGCCTAGTCAATAGAGCTGCGGTATCATCCTGCAAATATGTTGTGTCTGTGTTTCATTTTATTAAACAAGCCAATCAAAGACAGCAAAGGTCTTGAAGGCTTTATATTGGCCAAGTGGCTAACAAGTTCTAACATGTGAAACAAAGCCATTTTTGTTCCAGTATATAGCAGCATATCATACTAAAACATGTGCTCAGAAAAACTTACATGAATACTTGGAAGGGTGTTGCTCAGGCAGATTTTTTCAAAATTCTTTAAAATTTGAGAAATGCAAAGACATCTGCCAGGCATTTACTTTTTATAGACAGGCAGTAAAATGTGACTGTGCAGAAAGAGATCTGTGTTTATGTGAATAAAATACAGTTAAATACAGCTAAATAGATGTGCTGAGAAAAATAAGTATGCTGCAAGGCCTTGATTAGAGTATCAGATTGGAAACTGGACAAGACTTAAGTAAACCATAGGAGTGTGTCTTGAGTAATTAAAGAATAGCAAAACCAAAATTAAATTGCTGTTTTACTGTCTAGTCCAAGCACTTTTGCAATTTTTGGTTGTAAGTAGGGAACAGGTGTTCCTTGTCAATTATTTTATGGAAAATCGAACAATCAGCGTGATGTTTATGATGCATGTGGAGGGAGTGGAAATGCCTCCTGTCGTAGGATGTGCCCTTGCTCCTTTTAATAATTATGTGCACTCATTGAAGAAAATTGCACACCTACTACTCAGGAAGTTATTTGGTATTTCTGTGAATGATTTATATGAATTATTGGATAAGCTTCCACTGAAATAGATGGGAGAGATTGGGCTCAAAGGCCTTATTCTGCAAATTGCTAGCAGTTCTTTGGACTCCGTTATCTGGAGCAGATAACTGCTGGAGTGAAATCTCACAACCTTTTGTTTTATGCCTTGCCATGCAGCTTTTCACTGAATAGCACTCGTCTCCTTTGATGATCGGTACATCTCTGAAGTTCACCTGTTACTTGTTGCTGCTTTTGAATGCTGTGGAATTTTACCTGAAATTTGAATTTAATTTTAATGTCAGTGCTCTTTTGAAGTACTCCATGATCCATGAACTGTCTCTGTGCTCTTGATGGACAGCAGTGTTGTGTCTGATTTGCTTGCTTCAGCTGTTACAACCACAGTACTGAGGTGCAAGGTGGTTTGGTTTCATGCAGTACAGCTGGTCCTGGATTCCTTCAAAATGCTGGTGGTGCCCTGTGTAAACTGTAGGAGAGTAACAGAAGAAAAAACAGCAAATGTAACTGTAATCTTATTGGGAAATACTTCTGGGGAACTAACCTGTGGATAAAAGATGTTGAGTAGGATTAGCTGTTCATGCTTTGTTCAGTCATGATTGAGTTTTATGAGACTCAAAAATAAAAACATGTTTTTACTAGTTTTGATGCTGTATTGCTGGAAGTCTGACTACATGGAAATTAATTAATTCTATATTGCCAGGTTTTCTTTTATGTAATACATGTGCAATAAATTTAGAGGCTCTTTTAATGCTTTGTAAAACTTTTCATATAGAATATAATGCAGTTTGTTCAATTTTGATTTTATGATCCACTTCTGGAAGGGGCTGTCCAAAGAACACAGATTGTGCCTATACCTTCTGAAGGGGATGAGTTAAATATAACCACATGCATGTCACTGGACTTACCTCACTCATGTTTGTAGTCCTAAAAGAGAGCATGTGGTAATTTTAATGTGGGTCATGAGAGTAAGGACTGGGAATGGCTTTCAAGAGTAACAAGAGAGAAACAACAGAGTAAAATAGAGCAAACGAAACCAAAGTGAAATTGATACTTAGTCCTGACAGAACTAAAAATAGCAGATGTTCTTTTTTCCTGCGGTTTATAGCGGGTATGGGTGCTTGGGTGCCAGCCTTGAATGACTCTCCACACTGGGGCCTGACTGTAATGAAAGGCAGTTTTTGCCCTTTAAAAATATTTTATTAGCTCTTTCTAGGAGCTTCTACTCTCTTACCGCTCTCTTGTCTGAGTCAGCAAATATTGGGAGTGATTCTTGGTAATATCTGCCATGAAATGCCTGGATTTACCTGCTTCCAACTCAAATCAGGGGGATGACAAACCCCCTATTTCCAAACTATGGTCCTTTGGTGCAGGTGCTGTTGCTAGTGAACGGTGAGAGAGGGTTTAGAGTGTGTGTTGTACATAAGGTATAGGAGTAAAAGAAATTAATTTTACATAGATATCTGCACCTGTATTGGAAAATTACAGAGTTCACAAAAAAATAAAAGTTTTATATCTCTAGAGTAAGTGATCTTATGGGAACCCTTACAGCCCTTTGTTCACGTAAAGAAATACTGCTGTATCTTGTTAACGGCTAAAACGAAATAAAACTGTATTTGTTAAACCAGGAGGTGTCTTAAAATGACTTTATTTCTGTTTTATGGAGCAGTTACGTTGCAAGGTTTTCTGTTTCTTTTTTATGTTTTAATAAAGGAGATGGCTTAGAGCATCCCTCTTGGTGCTGACTGGGGTACTCCCGAAAGGTACCAAGGGGGTACTCGGTACCATTTCTAGTCTGTGGAAGCTGGCAAAACAGCTGCTCCAGCTGTTGTGTGTTTTGTGTCTTGCAGAATCAATAGTTTGGGATAGGACAGACTTCTGCAATAAATCTCTGACTGCTTTTGAGTTTGCCCTACTCTTGACTTTCATTCAAAGGATATTTTCTGGAGGACTTTATGTTGTAAATGAATGTCGTGTTTTCAGCTGTCAAGAAAGTCACTGCATTATATTGTTTTAGTGGGAGCTTTGGATAAGACTGTATCCTGTCAAGTGGCATGTGTGTTGGAACCAAAATGATATCAAAACCCCATTGGTATTTGGGAGATATCAGTATAATGAAAGATCATGTAGCATTGCCAGAATACAATTTCCTTGGGAAGAACAGGCGTTAGTTTCATTTTGTCTGTTTTGAAGAAGCTTCATTCTTCTGTGTCTCTGTTCCCCAAAACAATCTCAGAAATGTAGCACTTCAGGCACAAAAAACGTATTTTCCTGTATTTTGCTACATTTTGTTGTAGTGAATTTTTTTTACTTCTGTGTTGAAGTATTTGTATACCGACTTTTTCATTAGATGAGTAACGTCTTTCAGAGTTGCTTCATGTAAATAATGAGTATTTGTAGTACAAGTTGTGTGGCTTACTAAGGTTTTTTGACCAGCTTAATTTGAGATTCTTACTTACACAGGCTTGTGTATACACTCTTCATTATTGTAAAGCAAGCCAATTTTGGCTTAATTTGATTTAGACATCAGTTTCAATGAAACTGGCGTGTCAGGGCGCAGACTGGCAGTTTGTGGCTTCAGAAGTTATTTTGGGTCAGTTGAGACATAGCGACTGTCAGCGTTGTCATCTCAGCTTGCAATAAGTGAAAAGCAATTTCACAAGTGCTGGGAATCTTGCTGTAGCCATATTTAAGAAGTTACCCTGTCCTTTTTTTATCTGCTAAATTGCGAAATCTTGTACTGGAATTGTAAAGGGTTAAGTGCACATGTCCTGTTGACTGGTGGGCAGCTTTGAACAGTTACTACATAAACAAACTTGTTAAACAGGTAAATTAGTAAGCTTTGTCTGTTGCTTGACTTTCTTGTATTACCCTAAACTTTGTTAGGGTGAAGCAAAATTACCTTGCGTATGCTGCTGGTCAAGAACACAAGCGCAGTTGCCGTAGGTTGGTTGAGGCACAGGAACTTACCGTGTACCTGCTCCCTGGGTTAGGAATATCTCTGTGAGGTTTGGATCCTTTAACCTGAATTATCTTTTTTTTTCCAGAAGGTGCAGCATTGGCAGGTGAACAAGTTTTATGCCAGTTTCCTACAAACGATGAACAAGTGTTGTTTAGAATAGGGAGAAAATCTGTCTCTGGTTATTTAGAAAGCACTTCCTTCTCCTTTTTGCTATCCACAATACGCAGCCTCTTAGGGTATCATTAAATATTCTTTAGTTTGATAATTGGCTTAATTCTATCGTATATTGTCTTAAAAATTATTCTGTCAATCTGCTGCAAATTTTGTTTGACAGTGGGTTACTCAAGTTGCCAGTAGATACTTAGCTGCAATTAAGGGTATTTTTCCTAGTTTTTTTTTTCTTTTTTCTATTTTGCTCTAAATATGTTTCTCTCTTTTCTGTTTTCTTTTTCCATGGGCTCTGTTATTATTCATAATTTGGAAGAGAGGTTGTGTTGCTTATTTCTGCACGCTAGCAACCCTTGACATCAAATGGCAGCTCTTTTGTTTCCCCTCCCACGACATTCTCTGACCCTGAGTGCCTGTTGAAGTGATCAACTGCATAGTAGTATTTTTGGATGTTTAAGCTGTCCTGTAGCTTTGCTGTAGAAATCTCATGGATGTGGAAGAGATCCTTTTCTCTTAAGGTGGTGTTTTAGGCTGTTGCAGGCTCAAGCAATTGAGGGTTGGTTCAAGTTAGTCTTATCTTTACATTGGTCTTAACTATGTAGTTTTCTTAAAACAAGGTTACAGTACAAAATTGCATGGCAGGTGAAATCTAGTGGCAACTGGTAAGTGATTGCATGTTTGATTCTCAAGTGCTTTGAGGGACAGCTGACAATTTAAATGTCCGTGACCCACTTTGAAATCTGTTGGTGTTGCAGTCCCTGGGGACTCTAATGAAATAATTTGCACTCACCGCAGCATGCGGAGCGACTAATTATTGTTTCTGATAATACCAAAGTTGCTGTTGAGGTGTGTGGAAGTGCCTGTCTGGATGATGGTGCAGATGAAGTCAGGGATCTGAGTCTGGGCTCGTCGGGCTCCTGGAGGCTGTTTTTCACAGATGTATTCAAAGCTGAACATGGGGGCCACAGTCTTTGTCTGAGGACCTCAAACTATTTGCCACACACACAGTAGCAATGGAATTTTCAGCAACGTGTTTTGTCCACTTAAGACGGCAGTAAAACACTTGATAGGACTTGACATGCCCTCCTTTACTCGCCCCCACTTTTTTTTTTGGTCCTTAAGTTTTGACTGGCTGCACATGAGTTGTGTAAGGGTCCAGGTTGATGCCGTTGAAAACAAAGTTGAAGAAAAATATAAAAATATATATTCTAATTTTAAGGGAAGCATCAAAATCAATCTTTTTAATTGCAATCATGCAACTAAGACTGTAAAAGTTATTTCACATTTACCTATTGCCACTTATTAAGGTGCTGATGGAAGAAGTTTCCTTTTTAAGAGGACAATATATACAGTCACGAGGAAGCATTCAGGCCTGTTTATGTTAGCTGGAGGCTGCAGAGGAGCCCAGAGAACAGCTTCAGCCTTAACTACCTCATACTCAATTGTGCTAACACACTGGGGAGATGAGGCCAACAAGGACAAATACGGAGCTGATCTTCTGAGCCAGCTGCCTCCAAACTGCCCTGTTTGTCTTTTTAAATGTGTTTCATCTGCTCAGCTACCAGGGCAGAGTCCTATTTGCAAATACATCTTAGTTTATTAGGTTAATTTTTAGTGAATCTGCAGTCTGCATAATTTCTGTTTAAGAGCGCCAGCTCCACTGGGAAACGCGGTGACTCGAGTGACAGTGACCATTTCTGCGCCTCCCAGCACCCTGTGCAGCTCAGCTGGCTGATGCGCGGGGAGCGGGGCAGCCCCTGGCACACAGCGGGGACCCCTGGCTGCACCTCTGGGCAGCGGTGCCTGGCCCCTGGGTGTCACTGAACAGGGACAGTGCCAGGCGTCTTCCACTTCTCTGCTGCCTCTGGTTGCTCATTTCTGGTGCTCCAAAACTTCTGAAAATTTAGGTGGCTTATGGCTAAGAAAAGAAATCATGTTGTGATACACACCTGACCAAATAGCCATGCGTTTTGTGTCCTGGGCATGTGAGTTTCCAACAGCATCAAAAATAAGCATGGTTTGTGAAAACTGTTGATCTGCTATTGGAGAAGGGAAGAACCTACTGGTAGAAACAAGAAGAAACATGCAGTTGCTTTGTACGAAGTTCATCTTCGGAAGCTGGAAAAACCAAAAGGCTGGTGTGCCCAAATTTTTATTGGGCAGAGGTAGAAAAGGAGGGGTGAGCAGGTTGTTGTTCTGGAAACTTGTGAAAATAATCTGGTTGCTGCATCCTTGTGTGAGTGACATTTTCCAAGAGGATATCTTTTCCTCTTCCTTGGAAGAGTTGCAGAGCAGAGAAAATGTAGTGTGTGCCTGTGTGCAGTTAGAGGGGGGAAAGCACAGAAATCACTTTTGTCTCATCACCTTAATTTTAGTGATGTCAAATGCATTTGAGACAATCCTTATCGAAGATGATGACTTGTAACTAGTGATTGGTGGTTTTCCTTTTTGGTGAATTCTGTGCTTTTGATCTCCTAAACCAAGGAAAGGGCTTTTTACTTTGACCTATTCACAATGTGACTGTGTGTGCTGAGGTGCTGTGTGCGATCTAAGTATGTAGCAACAGATGGATGAAATTAGGAGTTGTTGTATTGTTCTTCCTTTTGCATGTCTCCGTGCTAGTTACCCCTGCAAGAGTTTACGAGGGCTCTAAAGGCAACTACAATATCCAGAACCCCACTTGTTAGGATCACACATTTTGGAGTTCTGCTCTTAACTTTTGCTTTTTTGGTTGTTTTTGTATTTGTACCAAAGTCTTTGTTGTAAAGTCTTCTCTCCAAGCCAGTGTCTCATCTGTCCCGTGCAGGAGTTGGCAGTAATGTGGTTTTTGGCACTGTGTCCCAAGTGGTTTACTCTGTTCCCCCTGCAAACTGCCTCCCTGTTAGTGCTGCAATCCTGGAAAGAGTCCTGTGATTTTTCACTGGCTGGGAATAAAGCTCGGTCCTCCTGGGGTAAACAAGCATGCCGTTGTTACTTAATAGGTTTGAAATCTGCAGTATGAAACCTGCCTTTTCATTACTGTGTTTCTGTGCTATCCTGTGAGCAGGGAGAGATTCCCTGCCCGTTACAGCTGTTGCTGAGATGAACGTGGAGTAACAGCACTAACAGGGTGCCAGGCTCAAGAAATTCAGAGCAAGTCACACTTGATTCTGTAACGACATTGGCATCGGCTGTTAGCTCTAGGGACACAGTCGTTGCCTTGAAACCGTGACCTGAGCCCTTTTTGGGAAAGAAAAAGCTTGCAGACACATTTCAAAGGCCAGGTCAACTGCTTTGTTTGTCTTCAAAAAATCTGTATTTCTGCCTTCTTGCTTGGTCAGTGTTTAGAACCATTAAAAAAGTAAATGTGACATGGAGACTGAGATCCTGCAGCTAGAGTACCTTTATAATTACATATTCAGCCACAACCATACAAAAGAAAATGAGAGTCCCTTTTCCTTTATGTACCGTATTTCAGTTTTCCCTCAGGTTTAAATTGGCATTTTGGACTATGTTCACTGGAGCCACTGAAGAGCTTCTCAGAAAAGGAAGGAAACAGAGGGAGGGAAAGAAAGATAGATTTCCAAATGACAACCTTTTGAATAGTCCAAGTTCAATCCCTAAAACAAAAAGTGGAATCTTTTTTTTTTCTAAATAATGTGCTCTACAGTCTCACCTCTCATCTTGAGAAACATGAAAGAGCAAGTAAAAGAGATGACCCAAATCACAGAGTTCCTTTGAAAGAAGAAATTCAGCTGTTTTGAACACTTACAATCAAAGGAAGTGGTTTCCCTAATTACATGAACTATGTGAAAGCTCTCAGAATAGCTCTTCCACCCCAGGATTCCTTGCACTTTAGAAGTTTGCATAAAAGCTCACATGGAGAATCAGATGCAAAGTGTTTGATTCAAATTTTATTAGGCAGAAGTGAGCATACATTCGTATCTCTGGGTTTGACAGCTGGTTGGGTTTGGAACACAATCCTGAGTTTGATGGATTTCAGTCCTATACTTTAAAATCTTTCACTCTTCAGGTTCTCCGGTGGACACCCCTTTCAAGAGAAAAGTGGAAATGAAAAAATGGAGAAGGGATAGAGGGGCCCCTTTGTGAGCTTTCGGCTCATGATTCTTTACCCTGATTAGGCTGTTCATCATAGTGAAAATCCATCCCTCCCTGTACACAGCTTTTAAAAGAATGGGGAATTTTGCTTCCTTTCATTTTAAAGAAGTTGTATATCTTAAAATATACATTCGGAAGGATTTGGATATGAATCCCACAACTTCAGTATTATTCTAGCACCACCGTTTACTTCAACCCATCAAAATTCTGAATTCAGTAGAGACTTTGAACAAAAAAGCAGTATTTTCAGCAGGCTATTACATGTTGTGCTTGCATGTACACAATAATAAAGGTATGTTAGTGTAAACTAGACAGGATAGATGAAAAGATGCAGGATGCTTCTAAAGGCTTAAGATCTCTGTTCCTCAAGATTTCCTTTTCAAAAAGAGTGTTTTGCTTTTTTGGCGGTTTGGGGGCAAGGGGGGAAAGCAATGGAGAACTTGAAGCAATATCAAGATCGTTTTCCGATGTAGGCACATGAAGTTAGATACATCGTTGACCCAACTGAAATGCTCACTTTTCGCCACATTTTGGCAAAGTAGAGTATAGTTTTATTTTTGCTTTGTAGTAAATGTCTATTTCTCAAACAGTTTATTAGCTAAAAATGTAGTCAGATTTCTAGCAAGAGTTGTGAACATTCATCACAAAATTGCCTGTCCTGAAAGTGCTAAAGATAGGTATCTAAGCTTTACCTAGCTAAAACTAAGAATGATTCTTCCTTTTGAAACCATCTCTGAAACTAAGAACAAGGTGTTGTCCCTGAGGATACAACATGGAATAATTAGTGGTTGAAATATTAACAAATAGTATTTGTAGGGTTTGCAATAATATGCAAGACCATCACGCTTGCTCTGTACAACAGTAATTTCCAAGTGTATATTCTCCACTCAGAGTCAACTACAGTAGTTACATCCAGATTTGATAAAGACAGAGATAATTGATGAAATCGGCCTTGAGGAGAAATCTCAAAGCCCTTCAAGCTATAGCAATTCAGCCTCAAGAAGGAAGTGAGGCAGAAGGGTTATGACTACCTTCCAGGTCTATATGATCAGCCAAACCCTCTTTATAGTAACACTGAATATTAATAACAAGACGATGCTATCTCTGCTTGAAGAGAAGAAGAAAGGTTTCTCTGGGTGCTTTTCCCTGCCAACACTGCACCTTTCTTATAAGAGAGGTAGCCTTGCTAAGCTCCATTTCTTTTTTTTTTTTCTTTTTCTCCCCCCCCGGCAGAAGGAAGGACTTCTCCTGAAGTCAGGGAATTATCACCTAGAAGTGATCACCCTGAGCAGGCCAGTGGTGCAGCAAGTAAAGTGCACAGTGCAGTAGCAGCACCTGTGGAAAGGGAGGAGAAATGTTGTGCAGCCATGCAGCACCCTGGCAGGTCTGCCTGCCTGTGCCCTCTGGAGAGGTGGGTCTCAGGCAGCAAAGCTTTGTGATCAGTATTGCTACAGGATGATTTTGCTTGGATGAAGGAGAGAATGCTTAAAGTCATCCCAACCTCGCATGACCTGAAGGTGGCATGGAAAATTACATTTGCTCGGGTCCCATCCTTGATGGGGGGGATTTCTCCCTATCTGTAACTTAGCATATGCCTCAGACAAGTTTTGCACTCCCTTGGCATTGTAAAATGGGAAGCTGTGGTATATGGGATGCTGTTATTCTTCTGCACCAAAGGAGATGTTGCAGGTTTGAATGGTCTGTGCCACTGAAACACCATGAAGCTCTTGGGACCTGGATCCAGCTTGTGAGCGCAGTGTATCGTAGTGGACTGTGCCAATCTAATCCTTGTACTTGGAGCATAAATCAAACAGTAATTGTGCAAGGACTACAGGCATTCCTAGAATAGGAAGAGAGGCAAATTCTTTCTGCTGTGCTCAGATTCTGACTGGAATTGTCATTAGCTGCAGTACGATGCCTCTTCTTTGGCTTTTCAGGGACAGCCCGTGGGAGGGAGGTTTCGGTGGTACTCTGCACGATGTGACTCTGTCCTCAAGTTCCTGTGGGCTCATGTAATGCGGTGTTCCCACTTCCTCTTTGCTGTTGCATTTATTGCAGGTCCTGGGGAAGCACAGCACAGGGCAGTGGAGGAAGTAGGGCAAGTCCCTTGTTGTGTAATCACAGATAATCTGCATCTTCTAACTGGCCTTTTAAATGTTCTTAACGCCTCATTGGGGTATGTGTGTGATGCTCCTCTCATGCTTATTTCTGACGTGTCTGAATTTTTCTAATAAAATGATGAAAAAGAAAATTCAAATTAAGTCTGAAGGTGCAGACTGGTGATGTGGAAGTAGAAACTCGGAAATGGAGAAATGCCAGAACTGAATGTGGTTGCAAGATGTGCTTTCCCTTTACGTGTTTACCCTAAAATATACTGTGGTTACACTGTGGAGTATTACTGCAGTACTATTATTTTTGCATTCAACTGTATTTAATTTACCACCTTTCCTACATCTGTATTTTTTTAGAAATTTTCATCTGTTCACATGTGTGAGTTAGAGCAGTTCTCAGAAACATTTGTACATGTTGGAGAATGAGCATTAATGGCATGTGTGATGCTGTGATTTTTCCGTATTTCCAGCCCTCTTTAGAGGAAGTGCTCCTGGGTTACATGTTCTGCCAAAAAATTGCAAAGGAGCTGGAGCACGTCTCAGGCTTCCCTCTCTCAGTTTGGTGCATCCATGGAGGACTCTCAGACACTTCAGCAGAATATTATCTGCTGTTGGCAACGCCTTTCTTTTATGCCATCTAGTCACGGCCAGAATTTATGTGTTGGAAGTTTTGTGTCTTTAAAGTAGGTGGTCTCTAGGTAGAGAGCGATTCTCTGCATTTCTGCAGAGACAGGTCATTTTGGAGTGATAACTGAGGAGAAAGAGCCTTTGACAGAGCTCTGGCAGCCCATTTAGAAAGCAAAACCCCACATGGTTCCCCAGAAGGTTCTGTAAACATATAACAGGGAGGTAACACCATGTGAAGTGCTGTTTTCATGAGGGTGGGTTCAGGCTGTCAGTTGAGGAACATTTTCTGGAATTACAACAATCACTGAGATTCAATCAATCAATAAGAGAGATCCCCATCAAGCACTGTCTGTATCATTGGCTACAGTAGGTTGGGTTTATGTGCTCTAAGACTGACTTGAAGTGAGTGCTTATCAAGAACGTGATGATTTTTTTCCTTGTTTAAATCAGAGCTTTCATGATGAAGTTTGAGAAGAAGCTGTAGTGGAAAGATCGTAGCTGCTTTAGAGCGGTGGATCAGGATCCGTAAGTGTAGCTGCTACTGTCTCAGTGTTCGTTGTTCGGCAAAAGCCACTGTATAAGGAGGTTAGACTTGTTCTTCTGAGTTACCTTATCCAGATCCCTTACTAATTCTCTGTAGACCTCAGAAAAATCACTGTTCTAGCTGGATATGTGTGGCCATGGCCCCTCTCCAGATACCATTTCCTTTACATTATTTTCTCTTCTGTTGCTCCTGAGCACTGCAGGAGAATCCTTGAGAGGGGATTGGTTTTGCCTATCACTGTCATACCAGAATGTCTTTCCAACAAGGTGCTCATGAAACTTACATTGACTTTGATCTCAGAAATTACTTCCTTGGATGTTTTTCCATTTGTTACGTCTGGAAATATTCAGGTGTTGCATATTGGCCATGACACCTGCTCACCTGTGGAGTGAGCAGGGAGTCAGAAAACTTCATGTTTTGTTATTCCTTTGTATTTTAGAGATGTCTGGATGTTGTTTCTGTACTCTATAGTCAGAGCAGGTTTGCGTTCATAATGACTGTAGATGGGAAAATTTCCCAACATTGAGAAGAGAAATTATGATTGCTAAAAATAAACCGCCCTATGGGAGCTCAGGTATTTCAAACCTGCTGTTCAGTCTGCTCTTTATTGTTTCTGTTCAGTTGCTGGTATTGCTTTGCAGCTGGAGGCAGCTTCTTACAGTAAATCTGCCTGAATTAAATATTTATCATATTGCAGGACATTATTCATTTCTAAACCCTTCTACCATTACAAATACATAGTTTGTGTGTTTTGAAGGCTTTTAGTAACTGTGAACAACCACAGTGAAATCCAAACTACTTCTCATTCTTGGCAGATCGCCTTTTGTCAGGTACCTTCATGTTAGATGCTGATACAGTCTCAAGCTGTATGCTGCAAAATGTAAAATTCCTGTTTGTACATAATTTGTTTATGATATTAGTGCACTTTACTTTGTGGTTGTGGATTGGTGGTTTTGGTTTTTCTGTTTTTTGTCGGTCTGTTGGTTGTTTTTAGTGGGTTTTTTTTGGTAAATGGCAGTATAGTTGTAACTCAAAATGTTGTTTTCAAGCTTATTGAACCTTCTGTAAGGATTTTTCTGCAGAAAGTGCCCTTGCTTAGTTTTATCCTAAATGCTGCAGCTTCTCTTAACAGCTGCCTCTTTCACCGATAGCACGTTTTTAACCCCCATCATGAGGAAGACAGACACCATGATCCTGTTCTTGCTCAGTTACTGCTGGGTGGGCTCCGTCTGGTTATTGTACTCGGCTGATGTGGGTTGGTGTCAGATCGAGCCAGGTAGCTTGATGTAATTCCCTTTTATTGCGTAAGGCAGGGATCCACGGCCACATCACAAGGACACGTTTCACTCCCTGTGGTTTTTGGAGGAACCAACCTGCTCTCCATGAGCTGAGCAAGCCTTTGCAGTGCTTTGATAGGCATCACTAGATAGTACTTCTGATACCATAGCCTTCAAAGTATCCTTAAAGCTGCCAAGATATGTGCAAATGTTGTTATAAAAAATTATAGTAGAGTATAAAACTCAGATTTCTTTTCAAATGGTCAATATCCAATATGTTTTACTACTAACTTATGCTACGGTGTTCCTTACCTCCAAATATGCCCATACATGTTTGGTACTGCATGATACAGATGAAATATTTCAAAGTGAATTACGTAAGATGGAGTGAACCTGTAACAGCACATAATAAATTTATGTCCATATTCCTTCAGCGTGGTATGTTATGACAGTTTAACGGAATTGAGGTATTTTGGTAATGTGCTTTTTTTTTTCTTCAAGAGTACAACCTAAAAGTCAATCCAAGGTATTTAAAAGTTATGTTTCTACCACACTATTTCAAAAAATGAGAATTGTGTGGTGATACAAAACAGCGGATTTAAGATAATGATGACCACATATGTTATTGCTATTATATAGCAATGAGAATTTATTAGTTTCCTTTATATTTCTAGTTTTAATCTCTAGGACTTGTAACAGTGTAGCATGTAATTTTGGATGCGAATTTGATGCTTTGAAACATTTGCTCAAAATGCTTTTACATACATGTTTTGCACGTGATTGTAGGTGTACTTATGAGAATTTAATTGTCTTATTTACCCAAGTACTGATGGTGTCAATCTGAGAATGTAATTTAACCCTTCTTTCCTGTGTTGTTTGTGAAACAGTATCCTTATAACATTGAATATATGGCTATCTTCTAAGACATAACAAATGCTGACAGAGTTTTAACTTGTTATTGGGCTATAGAAAACAGCTTTTATTTGGGAGAATTTACCTCTAAATGAGTACTAAAAAAGAACCCTAAGCTCATACAGCTTTAAGTGATATGCAGCCATAGCTTTAAGAACTATGGTTGCCTTTTGAACGAGGTGGTGACACATTTGTGCTGGGATGGTGCCCATAGCACTCAGCAAAGCACATGATAACTCTACTTATTTGCAGTTAAAAGATCTCACTGAGGATTTTTTGGCTTTGCTCTGTCCATGTGGTTTTCCTCTTATGTTAATATCAAAAGCAGTTTAATAACAAACATTTACTGAACTGGATAATCCGTGTGCTTTGCTTGTTGTTAGCTTTCTTCTTGGGGACCCCAAAGCACAAAACCTTTGTTATTTTGTTTTTTTTACAAAACTTCCTGAGAACAGACAGAACAGTAGGCAAAGTCCTAAATTTTTATTTTGTATCCACTTGATTTTCTTTGTAATGTTCAAAACTGTAATAATTGTATAACGTGCCTGCTGCATAATTCTTATTAGTAGTTTTATATTACTAAAATTCTTTAAGTATCCCTTTAATGAATATTGAGAGGATAATTTGTTAGTGATGGTAGCATGGTAGTTGTCTATGACTACGGTATGATAATAATTCAGAAAGAGCCAAATTACATAAACTGTTTCTATATCCTGCTCATTAAGAATCTTATTCAGTTTAACTTTCAAAAGGATAGAAACAATGACATAGTTAAAATTATCTGTGGTTGGTAATTTCTGGCTTCTATCAAAACCTTAACATGATTTAAAAAGCATAATCATGAGACTGTGTAATATTTATGTTAAAGCATGTAAAACCTGAATATATTATGGAAAAAGTTGGTTTTTTTGGCTTGATGGTTTGTCAGCATTACATAAAAAATCATAAGCCTGTAGTATTCTAAGATGAGTATTTTACTAGTGTTTTGTAGCTGAACTGTAGATGCTGATTGTGTTAGTATTATGTCTGTAAAGTGATGTTTTGGGGTTGTTCACCTAAAGAAACCATTGGATTGTAAGAGACATCAACCCCTATTAGGATTCACAGGAAAGCATTCCCGAGGCACTGGCAGCAGACACAGAATGAATGTAGTTTTGAGCAGGCATCTGGAAGTAAAGGTTAGGAATTTATTCATGTTAGCATTCAATGTCAGTTTTGTATGTGATTGTCAGTAAAAAAAACAATTTTAATAAAACATTAGCTGGCCTCTTCCAGCTGCCCTTACATTAGACTGTAAAACTCCATGAGAGCAGCTAAGTTGCAAATCTCCTGAGAACACAACAAAGGTCAAACTATTAAAAATGCTACAAGACTTAGGAAAAAATATCTTTTCAAAGCTGCCTTAAGTATGTCTAAATATCTCCTTAATAAACATGGCAAACATTTATTTGGGAAAAGTAATAATCAAACTATCACACAATGTAATAGTAAATATTAGAAGGCAGTTAAGGAAGTTGTGTTAATCAGATTCCTTAAGTAACCACTTCTAACCCTGTAATTTTGCATGGGGCGAAGGCACCTCTTGCTGTGCAATTAACCGATTTATTAACAGGAGAGCCGTCGGGCTGCTGGCTGAGCGATGGCCTCGCAGGGGGCTGCAGCTCTTTCCCGTGTTAATCCTAAACCAGCGTGCCCAGGCCAGGGCGGCCGGCCAGCCGTACTTTGTCCTCTCCAGCCAGCGGCTCCAAAGGCACCTGGATGAAATGGTGATTCAAAAAAAGTCTTTTGATACTGAGAAAACACTGTGGACAGATGTTCTTTTGCAGATCCAGCTGTGGTGCTGGAATAAGCTGTTAGCCCAAACCCTTCATCACTTCTCTTGAATGGAAGCGTGAGTGTAACAGCTTTCTAACATATTTCCAAGGAGGACCAGAGTAACTCAAATGTGCTGAGTCGCTTTTCTTTGCTAACTTTAGCTGCCTTGGGATAGGGAGCTCTAACAAGAGCAGCTGCGGCTGGTATGAGTAGCTGGCAGGCAACAACACAGCTGTACACAAAGTGCCTCCGTCCACATCCTCGCTGCCTTTGTGGCTGCAATTAAAGATGTGACGCTATGGCCTCGGCTGCGTTCCCGAGTGATGCCAGCTCAGCATCAGGTGGCCATTGCCCACATCTGCAGTCAGCGCTGACCTTGAAGATCTCCTCAGAGCTGAGCTGTGCTTGCTGTCACGGCCCTGGACAGACCAGAAACAAGTCAGGACTTGTGTCATCCCAGCGGGTTGTGGCTTGTGCTGCTCAGGACGAGACCATGCTGTCCAGGTATCTTGCTTCGTCCCCTCATTGACTGCTGGCTGCACTCAAAACCTATGTTGGTAGTTCCTGTTCAATTGCTGAACACAGACGAGGCCTGGAGGAGGATGCTGTTTTTACCTGCTGAAAATACTGAGGATATGAGTATTTGTGCATAGCTGTTTGTACTATAAGGTTCAGAGCAGCACTAGCAGGTCTAGAGGCTGCTGAATGCTGATGTCAGTCATAGATGATGTAATTGACATTTTAACTGTGTCAAAAAGCAGAGATTAAACAAGCATAAAAATATCACAGCCATTAGGCACTGTGATCTAGCCCATGGTTCATAAGACACAATTAGTTTGTACACTGAGGAACTACCTGCATTCCTAAGTCTTATACTGTATTTGTCTTATGAATTGGGTTAGATTTACAGTAATGCTACGGGAGCCAGTGAGAATTAAATTAACATGCTTTAGTGTAATTTGCTCTGACCTTAGATTTCCTGAGAGTGGTTTAATTATGTGGATTAGGTTTGTTTAAACTTCTGAATCCCTTTGCCTTCAAGAAACAGCATCTAGTCTGTAATTCCCTTCAGCAGGACTTGAGAGAGGTACAGAATTTCACCCATACCTGTGGCATAAGTACAGGGTGAATGGTTTTAGCGTGGTTTGATGATCAGTACTAGGCTGTGACTAAGCTTGTCATGAGACTAAGCATAATTTTCAACTCCACTGCAGTCACCTTGTGTGTCTGACTATGTCTCTGTGTTATGTTCAAGGAATTTGTATTTACGTGTTTGGGTTGTGCTTTTCTTTCAGCTGAGCTCCTTCCAGTTCTGCTTCAATCTGACATTTAAAAAAAAATAAAATCTGTCTTTCACACAAAAAAGTAATCTAATGAAATAACTGAAGACTTGTTGTTTGTCATCACCATGGCTTTAGGAAGGAAATTGGTGCTCATTTAAGTTGCATAAGGTGGATAACAGCTGTACCGAGGGAAGTGAGTGTGTCATGCCCAAGCCAGAGAGGGCTGGCTTCTTCAGTGGCCTTTAGGCAGACAGATGCATGACAGGATTTTCTTCCAAGCATTTAACCATTTTGCATTTAAGTGTGAGTTTGATGCTTAAAGGTGATTCTAAATATTCTTGTAAGTGCCTAAGAGATCTTTGAAATACCAGTCTTTAAGCACTGCTTTGTAATTTGCCATCTGAAAGTTGGTCTTTCATTGAAATATGGCACCTTCTTGTCAAAAAAAAAAAAGTACAAAAGCTTCAAAGATTGAAATGTGGATTGACTTGCATCTGGTTCTCACTGTAAGGAATAAGTGTCTTTAAATTGGCTAATAGAGTTCACAGCTGATCTACAGCAACTGAAAAGAACAAAACATGAAAGGAGTAGTCTGGAATCACTAGTTCTAACAACAGTAGAATGATTAAAAGTGTTTAGAAAGGATTTCTTTTGGAAGTAATGGTCCTTAGGAAATGCTGGCAATTTTTTCCCCCCAGTTATTAATTCGGGATGTCTGTGGGCAATTAGTAGGTGCCTTTCCTTATTCTTAGATGGAAGCTTGCTTTGGTGTCTGCTGAATCCCAGCTTAGAGTATTAACATTAATGTGAGGATGGTATTAGCCATGGTCAACACAGCATTTCTTCATATTCCTGGAGTGTGATCTTAGTGTGCTATATACTGTAAATAAGATAATCTTAGAAAATAATGGTTTTTGACCCTGCAAACAGAAAAAGCTGTGTGTCAGCATGCCTGCGGCAGTGAAGGACTCTTGGCCCAGTGCTCCTATCTTGCTTGTTGCCCATTTCATGGTAGTGCTGTGTGGTTGGTGGCCTGGGCTGTGCTGGTGGTGTGGCCGCAGCGCAGCCTCCCCTGTTGTCCACTGGTTCTGCACATTGCTGCAGTACAATAGGGAGGTGCTGTGGCACTTGGATGTGTTCATCATGTGGCATTTTTAGTAATTCTCTAACAAGATTCATCTAGTAGTACTTCTGTAGCCATGGCCTAAGTATATTATGCCATGGGAAAATTTAATGCGAGACCAGCCAATTTAGTTCTGTTGAGGTCCATGGGTTGTGAACACCAGCAGGTGGTGCGCACAATGCTTTGAAGATGTGGGGTTTTAAGCACTGTGCGGAAGATAGTTTTATTCTGCTCCTCCTGACCAAGGTGTCCAAGACAAGACAGTCTAGATAGTTTGTCTATGTTTGCGGTCTGGAATTCCTGTCTCATTTCTAACAATATTCAGGTAGGCAGTCAAGGAGTATTAGGTCTCCCGGTTATCTGGCAATAATGCTGATAGGAATTAGAGGACATTCCCCCATTTAATATTTCATAAAGAACATAAAAACACAATACAGAACTTTTTGAAGTGTAAGGATCTTGGGTTTTCTAGCCCATGCAGATGGAAGGTTGGGGGGTGCAGCAGGTGAAATGGGCAGTGGAGTCCCCTGCCCTGGGAGGCTGCTGGGGCTGCAGCTGCAGGGCAGAGCTCCTTCAGCTGACAGATCCCTTGCTGATCTGACAGATCCCTCCTCAGATCATTTGACTGGCTGTAGGAACATTGCTGTTTATCTGCAGGTGAGTCTTCCCATATTTGCTTAAAATATGTTGCGGAATCGTAGGTGAGTCGGTCTGCAGTACAATATGCTGAAAACAGCATACATTTAAAACATTAATTTTCTGGTATTGTGAAAAAAGATGACTCTCCTCATGGTTACGCTGTTTCCCTTGCTGAGCAGGCTGAGCAGCATGAAGAGCTAGTGCAACCCAAGTTCAAAGTTATAGGTAAAGATTTAATTGAAGATGTGTAAATGTTGGTGCATTAGCTAAAGATAAAGGTCTTAATTCAAAACTGTGTTGAAGTTACTCAGAAAAGGTTTTAAACAACAACAGCAAAAAATTGAGCCATCTGATGCCTTTATCTGTAATCATGCAGTTACGCACATGTCATGGTGTCAGCTATAAAACATACTGTTTTGCTCTTGCTCTGTCTGTACATTTATTACAGTAGCACTAGCTGATGTACCATGGTTTTCTGCATCACAGCTGCTACAGTCTTCCTGTTTTCAGTGAATCTACAAAGCCACAAAATAATTTCATTGGCAACTATCTAAGCAAATGTGGGAAGACCCACCTGCAGGTAAACAGCAATGCTCCTACAGCCAGTCAAGGGGTTTAAGAAGGGATCTGTCAGATCAGGTACTTTTGATAAGTTCAGAGGAATTAACTGTGATTTTGCTCTTGTTAGGTGCTCTTGACTGGTACAGAGTTAACGCAATCTCAAAATCTTAAAGTAGAGAAAAATATATAATAGTATATATCTGTATTTGCATAATATGTAATTTTGCGTAAAAACGTGTCTAAAATTTCTTGAGTATTTATTTCAGTACACTACAGAGGCAACACTGTTGAGAGACCTTGAAGGGAGACATCTGACCATATTTTCTGTCAAAAACAGGAACGATATGTCTTAATTTCTGTGTATACGTTCTCATTTTCTTGCAGTCTCTTTCTCAAACCAAGAAGCATCGTTCAAGTGGAATTTGAATTTTTTATATACTTACCCAGAACTTCCAAACATCTGCAGCCTGCTCTGCAGCTGTACTGGAACTGGTTTATTTGCCAATCTCAAGCACTCTTGCTGCGCGTATTCAATCAGACTCTGCGGCGCATGCCTGGAAACTCCATGTTTCCAGTAAACATTGGATGAAGCTGTGTGTGCACGATATGCTCCAACAGCCTGAAGTGCTGGACTCGCTGAACCCATAGTACTTTGTGCATAAACACAAATTCTGGACAGGACTGCTGCAACTCTGCCAAAAATCCCGGAGCTTTCTTTGAACAAAGTTTTCCAAGGACTTCAGTTTTTCCAAACACTTAGCTTCTACATCTATGCCTTGGCCATGAAAGAACAGTCTGATTTTTTTTCTTCCTTTTTCCTCCCCAAACATACCAAGCATTAATGTGCCAAAATCCTTCATGAGGTTTTCAAATGTGAAGCATTTGTGGACAGTCTTTCCTAGATACCTGTGTGTTTATGTTATATATATCTGTGTATACCTGCTTGGGTATAAAATAAACTACTGTAGTAGATGCCCCGTTCTTAACAGTTTCACTTGTTTGTTTGTTTTCAACAGGCAGAAATACTCAGTGTGCTCAGTCACAAAAACATAATTCAGTTCTACGGAGCTGTCATTGAACCTCCAAATTATGGCATAGTTACAGGTAAGGATTTTTGTCTGACCTTTGTCTCGATTCTGTAAAGCTCTAGTGTTACAAGCTATTACTTTTACCCAGTGTCTGTGTTTTTCTGATTGTTCTGGCCTGTTTGAACCTTCCTCAATGTCAGTGGGAGTGCTGGAGGTGGGAACCAGGCTGGGACCGTAGCTGGTGGCAGCACAGAGGTAGCTGGAGCCTGGGGTGTTCCCAGTGCACAAACTCAGCACTCCTTTAAATAGAAGCTTTCACTCTGTTCTATGAATTGCTTTTCCATTTTAGCTGACGTGCAACAGAAGCAGAGGTTTTCATGATATGAAGTTCTGGCAAGTTCTGTGAAGAGGGAAGGCACAGAGATAGCACAGAGAGTCAGCTCAGAGCAAAGGTGCACTGTGAATTCTGCCTCTGTTGAAAATAGGAGAATCTGCATTGGGAACTTCCCAGACATGGGCGGAGCTTGAAATAGAGTCAAGGGTTTATTAGACACCATAAGACACCCCCCTTTATTTACTGGAACCTAGGTTTCATTCGTTCTGGCATTCCTAGCGTTATGCAGAAGTTGGGTTTGTGTTTTTGTTTTCTATCACCCCTTCCCTTATCTTGGGAGCTGATTCAGACATAAAATTACATTACAGATAATGCAATTTCTTCCATTCCTGTATGGGAGAAACTAGGTAAGGTAAGATAGTAGTAGAAAATAAACCCAAAGTAATCTACAATCTACTCAAACAATGTTTGGAGAGGTAAAAACCGTGAAAGTGTGGATTAGAAGGTATGTTTTGGCATGGCTGAAAGACTTGAAAGAAGAGTAGTAAGAAGAGTAGTATTTGCATATGGCACAGTCTAATACCAGTTAAAACACTGCTGTTTAGGTTTTTATTGGGTCTCAGACAGTGGACAGAACCTGTGAAAATTCAGTTATTTCTACCTGTCTCTTAGACGTCTGATGATCACAGTAGATGGCACTGTAGTCTAGTGGGAGCTCCCCTGAGGTACAGCACTGTGCAGAGCATGGGGAGCTGTATGTACAGGAGTATCAGCCTGCTGGAGGTCACGGTGTTGCAACCACTGCTCCAGAGGTCTATGGGGGTGACTACAGTCTGCACCACTTGGAGAATGCACTGGTGATAGCATAGAGACGGGAGCTCCAATACCGTCCTGAAGCAATAAAAACAATAGAAAGCTAATAAATCAAGTAATGTAGTTTTAATATAATTTGTAACATAACTGTAATAAGTGTAAACCAGCAAGCAGAGTGACAAAGGAGATGTGTAATCAACAGCTCAGGATGACATCTGCTCAGAAAGTCCTCAGTTTGATGTCACAAAAGGTCAGCGTTCAGAGGACATTTGACCTGCTTGCCAGTCACAGGACAGACAGCAGCTGAAGTAGTTTGTTATGTCATTGGGAATGGGGACTCTTTTAACCATCTGTGAGAAAGAGATTATGCTTGTTATTTTGGGAGCTCCAATTCCACCCTGGCTAAAAAAAAAAAATTAAAAATGCTTTTTTAAACAAACTGCATTAGTTTTCTCTGCAACTTCCAAGGAGGCTGGAGTTCCATGGGTTGGAAGGGACGCAAGGCTCCGTTTCCCCACATCATTTTCAAATGAGAGAATGGCTACTGAGAAAAGAAATGTTAATTGCACTTGAAATATCTTTTAGAGGGATTTTCACTGTGTGATCTTCTGGATGGCCTTCAGTGTTGCAGACTTAATCCTGTGTTTAGGCAGAGATCCATTTCTTATGAGGGAAAATCCCAAACAAGAAGAAATCTTGAGAAAGTAATGTTTCTTTAGAGTGATGGAGATGAGGGCATTCAGCCAGGCACTGGCATGTACCGAGCATTAGCTGCACATAATGTCGTATATGGGACTGTCAAAGAGTTCTCTGAGAAAGGCTGTGTCTGCAGTGAAAACGCTTCCCTGCTGGGATGTTTGTCAGTGTTACAGCCAATTGTCCTGCCCGCAAGCTGCTGACACTGATCACATCATTCTACAGGTCACTGGCTGTCTCTGCCAACAGCAGTCTTGATGTCTACCTTACAGATCTGTTTTCTGACGACAGCTGCCTCCTCCCAAAAAGTTCATGGAGCTTGTGCCCCTCATATGCACAGAAAAGTACAGTGTATCCCACAACCCATCACAGGCTGGGTCAAGTCATTCCGAGCTTTTCTTTCTAAAGCAAATGCCTCTTTTCCATTATTGACAGAAAATTATCCTCGTGACATGACTTCCATATCCATAAGCTCCTAGCAAAAACCTGTGCCACAATAAATATGTAGAAGAAATACTAAAGCATGGAGCTTTTTTGGTGGCAGCTTCCTTGCCTCCATTCACACAAGGTGGCAAAGGGCTCAGGGAGCCGAGTTGTCGCTGACCTGGTTGATCACATTATGCATTGTAAAGGCATGCAGAGCGTGCAGCCAACCTATTCCTGAGGAATCCATTTATGAGACAGATGATGACATCATGGTTAAAAAAAGCTTATGTTTTAATTGAGGAAATGTGCAGGTCAGCAGCTTACTTCTCTTTCAATGACATCAGAAGCTACACTTCTGTCTCCTGCAGAGGCTTCTTTCAGCAGGAGGTCCTGCAGTCATGATCCAAAACTAACTTGCCACTTGAGCATTTGCTTTCAAGGCACTTCCTGTTTTCTCTTTTCCCTTTCATTTAGCACTGGAATCTTCTTGATACAGCCTACCATGTTCTAGGCTGCAGATTCAGTCGTGTCCCAGAGTTTCCTTCTCCACGCAGCAATCTCCCAGTGGTTTTGATTTCCTTGATGAGGAGCAATGTTTATTTTTTATGCATTTGGCCTCTCATTTATCATTAATTGATTAATATTATTATTAGCAACAATTCAGATAATTTGATGTAGTCTTAGAGGGAATGATTTTGTGGCTGCTTTGAAATATCTGAAATTAAGCATTTCAATTGCATACCAACTGGTTTGCCATCTTAGGTATGAAGATTTTGAGAATCTTGCAAGTAGGTTGTAAATTCTGCCCGCCCAGCATGTTGAATAGCCTTGGGAGAGGGGGACAAAAGGCCTGGCATTGCTCCTTGCACCCCCCTGGTCTCTGTGCTGCTTGGGCAATGCTGGGTGCCGTGTGCCCCCTCTGTCTCAGCAACCAGGTGTAAGAAAATGTGTCAGCTGCTTCAACACACAGACTTCCTGTTGTGTTTTCAGTGAAACACGAATGGATGCTAAATAAACATAAAACTTATTTAATAAATACTAAGCAGAGGAGCTACAGGCTTTAGACTGGCAAACATGACCTGCAGCACATGGAATTCTGACCTGTTTACTTAGGGTTAGACCTCTAGTTTCATCCTTCGATTTTTTCATGTACAAGTGATTTCATCTCCTTCTCTGTTTCTTCATGAGGAAATAGGAAAAGAAAACTTTCATTTCCCTTTCTATTTGCAAAGCCTTTCTTCCTAATAGTACGTCCTATATTTAACATTTGGTTTTACTTTAAAAAAAAAATATCCATTGTTATGGGGCATCATTTAGATGGAGTACTGCTCACCAGTGGGGAATATCCTCTGTCTTTGGAAAAAATAGGAAGGATCTAATACCACCAAACTCATGCATTAACTGCAGATCCGATCAGGAACGGCACATTCGCTATTTAAATATGCAAGAATTTCAAGCTATATAAAAGTGGTGCTATGGAGGTTTCGGTTGTCTCCCGTTTCAAACTTAAAGCGTCTAAGTGTAACAAGCCTGTTATTCCAGCTCTCAGCCCTGCGAGCTCTGACAGTCAGGCTGGTTTCCATCTACCATGCTTGCAAACACCAACGGACCAAAAAAGCCTTTGTACCCATATAATCCTGCTGTGGATTTCTGTAGGTGTAGTTGAGAGAAGTTAAGAAAAAGATCTGTTGATCCTGAACAAGGAGCTTCCAGAACTTTTTACTCTGGAGCTTGAACTGTTTGCCTGAGCTTTCACAATGGCAGACCTTTCTAATGCCTTTTCATTTTAATGCCTGTTGTTATATAGGATTTTGCCTTTTCTTTTACCCTTAGTAGACTATCTCTGTATTGAGATAATTCAGAACAAACTACCATTCTCCTACTGCACTACTAATAATAGTAGCTGCTGAACCCCCATTCTTTGTAGTTAAGCTAGAGGTTGACTGCTTTCTCGAACTGGCAATGTTTCCATTAGACCTTTCAATTTAGGTGCAATTTTTAAAATGTCATATGATTTTGTTTGTTGTTGTTTTTTAATAGAGTATGCTTCTGCTGGCTCACTGTTTGATTACATTAATAGTAACAAAAGTGAAGAGATGGATATGGATCATATAATGACATGGGCAACTGACATAGCTAAAGGTAAGCGAGACGAGCGATTGCATTACTGTCCAACACAGCCAGCAAAGTGTACAGCTGAAGATGCTTTCCCTATGAAGTCAGAAAAGCCTTCCTATACTTCTTTATTCAGATTGTAAAAAAACCCAAAACCAAACCCCCAAACATGAAGAAAGCAAACGCCATTCACTGTGCTTTTTCATATGTTTCTTGGTTATTTTGAATCCAAAATATTTTCTGGAGTGAAAATGGCTTCTGTGAGCCAGCTTTACTTCTGGTTTGCCCCCAAGTCGCTAGAGGATAATTTTGTTGATGTAGAGTAATTATGAGGTAAAGTGCATAATTATCCTTACATTTGATTTAAATTGGGACATTTAAGGAAGCTAAGGGCTTATTCTCAGCAAACATATTGAAATTCTTCATGTAATAATGCAGAATAAGCTGTTTCATCGTTTGTGTTCTCTGTGACCACACAAAAATTAGTGTGGACTAATGAACGAACAGTAAATTCATATCTTGGCTTCCCTATGTAGAAAACACCTTAGAGAAAATAACTAAATATTACATTAAAAAGCATTAACATATCCATATAAATGCTCTGAGAGATACACGAGGTGTGCGTAGTGTTTTTTACATGAAGTAGGTTATGGGAAGCTTTACTTCTCCTGCAGCATGTCAATATGGCATACAGGTGTGCCAATTCGTACTGAGTACAATTAATGGGAACCAGAAAACACGACTGCTGGTACAGGATGGCCATGCTCAGCCTGACTAACTAGATTGTTCCCTTGTTTTGTGTAGGAATGCACTATTTACACATGGAAGCTCCAGTCAAAGTAATCCACAGGGATCTGAAGTCCAGGAATGGTAAAGTAGCAAAACACTGAAATGCTCTGCGTTTGCTGTTACCCGTTAATGTGGCATTTAAATATGTACCTGACCTTTGTGAACAAGTGGAACTAATGCCTTGGTTGTCATCAAGCTGCACTCATTGAGGCACAGAAGAGCCTCTTGCCTCCTCTCCATCCTGAGCCTGTCTGGGCTTGGTCAGTCCCTGGCACCATTCAGAGCACTGCAGAGGGATTTTTTTAAGTTTTGTCTTGCTTACTGTGAATGTACCCATCTTATCAGCTGTCAGACATTGCCTGGACACTCCTCACTTCCTTTTTCTATTTGGAAAGATTGAGTACCAGGAAAGGCTGGCAGACACCAAACACAATAGACCGGAAGAGGCCTATTATTTCTTATCTGAAAATCTTCTCTTTACTGTGGCCTGTTTTGAGGTTTGACAGATAATTTGTGCTTTTGAGTAAAATGCACTCAGCGTGGAGCTGCACTGGTTAGTCTGTGCTTGGCAGTTGATGACCATTTATGAAATTTGCTGAAAACTGCCTTTTAACTGAAACTTTCCCTACTAGTAGTGGGATAGGAGGGGCACAGATTTTAATAATGCACACAGAGAGATAATAGTCAAGAAAAGGCCAGTTCTCACTTCTGTTGTAAGTTTTCACCTTTTATTAATGAATCTTTCAGAGAGCTTCTTGTTAAGCCTAACTACATAGGGGAGACTGGAGTTTATCTGTATGTTAGTTATAGTTGTGTTGCTGTCTTTGAACTCAGTAAGGCCTGAGAAGTTTTGTGTTTGTTCGGATGTTTGCAAGTATTCAGCAGATGTTCTCTAAAGCTTCTCAAAGAAACCATGACAGTTGTGCATGTATGCATGTTCAGGTGTTGGCTCACCGTAGGGTCATTTTTTTTTATAAAAAGCAAAGTCTTTTGTGGTGGAAATGTATTGTGTTTACTTTTAGTAGCATTCTTGTAACCTGTTGTTTTTTCATTTTCAGTTGTTATAGCTGCTGATGGTGTGTTAAAGGTATGAACACTTTAACTATTTATAGAGTGATGCTGCTGCTTGACTTGATGTTTTGATGCCTAATGAATGAGATTGATACTCTTAATACCTGGGATTTTTTTAATTTATTTTTACCAGATCTGTGATTTTGGTGCCTCAAGGTTCCACTCCCATACAACACACATGTCATTAGTGGGCACTTTTCCATGGATGGCCCCAGAAGTTATCCAAAGTCTCCCAGTGTCTGAAACATGTGACACATACTCGTATGGAGTGGTGAGTGCCTCTCATTTCTCTACGTGTAGTAGCAGATCTCTAGTGTGACAGAATTTATGTGATGCAAGAATGACATTTCTAAACAAGGACAACAAAAAATATCACTCTTTCAAGAATGACCCATAATTTATAATTACATGCTTGAATATGTGAGGGAGAACAGTGTTTTGCATGTTTAGTAAGATCCTGATCTGGTTAGATTAGCAGCATGCCAGCGTGGGAAGCACCTGCTTTACCAAAAGTATTCAGCATGTGTCTAAAGGTTTGCAGGAGCCACTAAACAATTTGCGTCATGAATCTCTGCTTGTGTTTTTTTAGTGAAACAGAAGAGAAGAAGGTTGAGTTGCAGTAAGTGTATAACAGGATGAACTGATTAGGATTCCACTTTCCATAAAATGGAGTGTCACTGATTTTATATTACAAAGTAAGCCACTGCTCCATGCTTAATTGTTTAAAAGACCCTGCTATCATTAGCCATGAGAATGGAGACTGTACCTCTTGTAGAAGTAAAGGCCCCATCTAAAAATACAGAAAAAGCCAGCATGGCTTTGCCATTTTTAGGAGAGGGAACTATCAGTTACAGTTCATCTGAATGTCAGGTTTGCAGGTACAGTAATGTGAATTATTTCACTCTGTCCACAGTTAAACTCTAATTTGATTTTGCCCTGCAATACAAAATAGGCTAGAAATAGCGCTACTGGTCAGACCAATTGTGTGCCTCACCCCATAGCCTTTCTCTGACAGAGAACAGTAATGAATACGTTGGGGGAAAAAGGAAGGGAAGTGGGGTTGTACTTGCCATGCTTATGTATCTATTAGCCATTTTTGGCTTTGGATTCAACAATGGGTGGCAGAATGAGGAATTGTTTTAGTACCTATCAAGTGTTGCCTCTTTCTCTTTGAAGGAGGAGATAAATGTGAGGGAGGCCCTGTGGTTTTAAGCTAGCACTAAAATTTTTGCCAAACAGTTGTTTATAGTGGAAAAAAATTACGAGAGATGATGTAGCATTGCTTGAAAATGAAAGGTTGAAGGTTTGCAAGGAGGGAGAAGAAGCCTGTATTGGCAGATTGAAAACCCTTGCTTGCTTAACTGAACTAGCTCACAAACAGTAAGAGAACATAAGCTAACAAATGTAAATGTTAATGTAAACTGTTACTGGAAGCAATCACATATTATCCACTGAAGGGAAACATTCCAGTTTCAAAACAAAGCAAAAATTTTAGAGGAGAAATTCCAAACATGGTCTTACAGCTCAGACTGCTCACATAGTTATCCTGGTGTGAAATGACTTTAAGTAATGTTCTAGAAGTGGGAAAAGGTAAGGAATTGTTTAATATCCTATCATGTCAAGTGTTACCAGAGTCTTGGGAACAGTATTTTGCACATAGTTTATTTTTACTAGTCCAAAAAGTAGAGCTCCTTTGACAGTTCTGTGCTTGGAGGTAAAACTCAACTACCCTCCATATGAAAACTGTTCAGTGTTACTAGAATATTTTAACGTGGTTACAGGCATATAGTGCTACTTCAGTATGCCTAATAATATTTGACTCACATTTTTTAATATTGTTTTTGAACTAATGTGTTCTACTGTGGGTAGAAGCTTATGAATTTATTAGCATCTAGGAATGAATTCATCTTTTTATAACTCCAGTCTTGGAACACCATCATTTTCAGAGGAGATACAGGGGTCAAAATGAAGAATGGCAGTGGCCTGTGTTCTCTGTTGAAGAAATTACTGACATAATGAGGTTACACGAGCAAGAAGTTGTCTGAATATTACACTGACAGTTGGAATCTCCCTATAATAAGTGTTAGACTATCAAAGAATTAGCTAGGAGACTGAAAACAAAAAAGGGTATTTTTGTCTCTTCAAATGATTATCATTTATAAAAACAAAATTTAAAGAATCCCTTTTCAAAGTAGAACACTTGCCAGCAGTTTTTGTGCCAGAGAGACAAATCTGCTTTTCCTCAGTTAAAGTCAGCTTAACAAGGAACAGAATCCTTTCAAATGTAAACTAGTAAGATGCTAGGAATAGATCCTCTGTTTGCAATATTTGTTGCCTTCCCCATGATTTTCTTTAATTTCTTTTCTGCTATTTTTTTTTACTGACTTTTCTTTCTACAAACCGGCCTGTGCTTTTTAATATTCTGCTTAAGATGTGTGAAAGCTTTTTTTTTTGTTAAGTGTCAGTGTCTTTATGCAACCTTATAGATCTGAGTTGTTCCGCAGCTGAAATGAATTTTCCTCTTTGTGAAGTGTTGCATACATGTTTATAACTAACATTCAGATTATTTTGTCCTGCTCTTCCTGGATAGTTAAACAGGTCCATATATACTCTTTGAGATACATAGTAAATAATTTATAATACTGGCATGAAATGTGAAAGCTAAATGGTCTTGGAGATTACAACACAAAGACAGATCTTGCTCTTTCCTTCAGCTATGCTGTGATTCTCTTTTCTAATCAATTTCCAAGTCCATACTCTAAGCAACAGACACCAAGTGTTACAAGTGATCAACTCAGAAATTAACTTGCATGTCATTATATGTGTTGCTCAATAGCAACTCCTTGCTCCTTTTCCAGATATGAAAGGGTATGTGCCATAATAATGTTCACTCTAAAAACTGTCTTGAAATCATGAAGATATATGCTCATAATATGTTATCCTGGCAAAATTGTTTATAGAGCACTGCAGTGTGTGTTTGCATATCAGTATAAATGTGTTTAATCACAGAAAGCTTATGTGATGTAGCTGAATTATTTTAACACTTGCAAGAACAAAAAAAGTAAAGCCATTAACTGACTATAGGTAGCATAGAGACTGCCCTTAAATGTGGCAGCTGTTGTGCTCCTAGCAATAGTTCATGCATTGCTTTAGCTATGAGAACATATGTTATTTATAGAGGGAATGTTGGCCAGCTCCAGGGGTTATCCCTTGCTCTTTTTGAAAAGAATTATGAGATCTTTAACTTCCACTTGGATCAATGTAGAGAAGACTGACCTAATTTTCTAGCCTAAGGGCAGTACCTCTGAGTTCCACACTTTCTGCTCGTGCTGTACTTGTGCTCATTGTATCTCCTGACCCTCATCTGTGAACTCTTTCCTACCAAGAGAAAAAATTGCGCTTTTTTTGGTGAAGGTGTTCAGATTGTTGCTTTTTCTCACATTACTCATTTGGATGTTCCTTGTATTATATGGCACTTTAAATCTTTGATGGCTTTGCACTGGGGTGGAGATGTGGGGGTTTTGTTGGTTTTGGTTTGGTTTGGTTTCCTTTTGGTTGTTGTCACATGGTTGAGAGGATAAGGATCAAAACGCACAGCTGAGCTGACAGGAGTGTGTGAGGTTTTTCTGAAAACCGTATAGTTATTACTCAGCTTCATGTGTAGGATGAACATTCATACGTTTGTCTTTCCTTTCTGTTTCTCTGTGTGCAAAGGAGAGCCTGACATCTTCAGGGTCCACAGTTTACAAACCACTACATTAAATGCTCTTGCTTTGTCTTCTGTCACTATGTCTAGCTTGGCTGTTTCTCTGTGAGCACCTGCTGTCTGTCATCACAGAGATGTGATGGGATCAGGAAAGCAGGTGGTCCTCACCATTAGAGATGGCAGAGGAAGTGAACCATGTCAGGATCAATTAAGTTACACCAGAAACGGTAGATAGATTGATTTCCATATGAGGTGAGCTGGGGAGCCAGTTCTGAAAATGAACAGAGTGTATCTTGCAAGAAAGAGGCCGGGCTGTGTCAGGTTGAGGTGCATTTTCTGCTGTTGAATGACCCTGGGACAGGGAATGCAGAGGATAGGCATTTGCTGCTTTTAAAAAGACTGATAATGCAATCATTCACCTTAGCTGATGATTCAGGGTAGCTAATCTGTGAGATGTGGTTGAAGCTCCTATAAAACTGAAGATAGAAACATGTCAACATTGGAAGGAAAGGCTTTATGTACACCATTGGCCTGAACATGAAATTTGCTTTGTTATTAGAACATCATCTAAACCTGTGTAAATAAAGACAAGAGTTTCTGACATCCCACTTTTGTATCTTTTACTTCCTTCTGTTATTAGTGAAAGACAAAGAATTAAGAAGTCTTCATATTGTGTCAGACTGGTGTTTTTCTCTTGAACTATGTGCAATCTTGAAGTGTCTTAAGCTGGCACTGTTGGTTTAGGAAGGCAGTGATCTGCACAGGCAGTGGAAATAAACACTAAAGGTGTCATGATAAAGGAATTCAGTGCAAAATGTTCTGTACAAACTTATGTGCATGAATGAAACAAGACAACCCTTACAATTTACAGTCTTCTGAAAGAAAAGTAGCAGAGCCGTAGAGTCTTCATGCTCAAAGCTCTTGGAGACATTTAACAAATACTTCATTGTGTTCTTTACTTGCAAGATGTATTTAGATACTCCTCTGTCTGAAGTGCAAACTTGAGTTTCTTTCCCGTGCTTTCCCGGAACAGCTGTACAGAGGAGGTGGTTCTGCAAGGCTGCTCGACTGCATGTTTGATTCGGTACAGGGGCTTTTGTTTTAAACGAGCTGTTTTGTACACTGCTTTTTTTGTCTGAAGTACATGGGACTGCCATATTATTTCTTTTTCTTACAGTTAAATTTCATTCTCTACCACTAGAGAGGTGATAATTGGAATTACAAATTGAGGTGCCTTTTTTTTCAGTTCTAAAAGGAATGTGTTGAGGCAAACAGGACAGTTCAATACCTCTATGATAGCTTTCTCCATATATGTCTTATTCTCATGAAAACTGCCTTTTACTTATTTTTCCAAGATACCCTTACCTTTACTAATCACTCTTCTGAGTCAAGCAGAATTATTCAAATAGGTCTGATGATGGAGTACCCCGTTCACTTGATTAAAGGCCCAACTCTGCTTCAGTGCATTTTTTCTGCTTGAGCAGCATCTGCCAATATTCTCACATTTTCTTTTTAATTGCCTTCATAGCTGGCCAGAATAAATTCAAAGTGATGTGGCTGGAACAAGCCTGGGTATTAACTCAAATAGTAAGGATACGGAGACTTGCATAAGGTTCTTAATGCATTTGGTCAGGTCCTAGATAGATTATGTATTTTTTTTTTGTTTACATGCTTGGGATATGAGCAGAAAAAAATGTTTGTATGTATATATTTGGAACAAGATACTTATATGAAGGTTCTGATTTGAAAAAAAAATAAATAAAAAGGGAAAAAAAAGAGACGTATACAAGTGAAGATACAAAGTGCCTGGTAATTTGGTTGAACTCCCATGTGTAGTCCCAATGGCAGAAAAATTAGTTGGATTCATTGACTTGAAGCCTTTTGGGAATGCCAAACTCTTTTATCCAGAGTAGCTTAGATTCTTGGGTATTGTGTTACCAAAATGCTGTAAGTATGCAGGAGATCTTTCTATATCTAAGGACAGTACATCTATAAGATATCAAGGAGAACAAAGTAGTTTTCTATATGCTGTATATTGTTTAGTTTAACATAATTACATTCTTGGAGGTAAATTATTATAATTTTGCTTGAAAAAATATATTTAATATTTTTGTAGCATATCATAGGAGCAAAATACCTTTTGGATCATATTCTGACTACTGAGAAGCACTAGTTTCAATCATAAGAAATATTATCAAATGCAAAATGACTACAAACAAAGGTATGTCTGGTTGGGGCTGAGAAGGAGAGGAGGAGTTCACTGTCTTCCCAAATGTCGATGGCCAGTGTGAACTTTATAGTGTACAAAGAAAGGAAAAAGCAAAATTGCAGGCATTAGACCCCACACAACCCAGTTTTTCATCTGGGCTTTTCTGTAGAGGATAAAGCAGAAACATTCAAATTAATTTAGTGAGAGGATCTTGCACACAAACACTGGTCCGCGTTCCTGCAAATGGAAACTGGTTGCCTGATAATTGGATAGAGAATAGGGCTGTATCAAGGTTTAATAATGTATTTAAAATACAAAGTACAGAAATAAAAATTCTTTTCTTTTTTTCTGTTCCAGGTTCTCTGGGAGATGCTAACAAGGGAGGTCCCTTTTAAAGGCTTGGAAGGATTACAAGTAGCTTGGCTTGTAGTGGAAAAAAACGAGGTAAGACTACGTTTCTACATTCAGGTACATAGATCAGAAAACAGTATTGGGGTTTTGCAAAAGACTTTTTCATCTTCTTCAAATTGAAAGTAAGTTCACGCGTATGGAAAGATTAGCAGTAGGAGCTAACACAAAGGGTCAAAGTGATGTTATTCCTCATGAATGGACCCTTTACATCTAATTGTTGCAGCTTCACGTCGTGATGCTGTAGATCAAAAATTGTACAAGTACTGTACTAGTTTCTCAGTCTCAATTGTAAAACCTAGGGGTTTGTTCTTAGTGATGAAAGAAGCCATTGCGTCCAAGGTAGGGGAACAGTTTAACTCCATCTCCTGCGTTTAGGACATCTTTTTACTGGCCGGGAGTTGATATATCTGTAAGAGACCTTCAGCTACTTCAACTTAACTCTCCCAGCAGGAGTCACTATAGTACAAGAAACTGCCGCTTAGATGAAAATTTCAAAAATAAAAGAAGAAAAAATAGTTTTAAAAAAAGAGAGAAATTACAGTTTTGCCACCTACGTTCAACACTACATTGAAGATGAGCTCCTCACTGGTATCGGCAAGGCTGTGGCATAGCTGCAAGCCTCCTCATGCAGAGTCTTTCCATTTCAAAAGCACTTCAGTGGTGTAAACACCGTTTGTACAGTGTCCCCAGCCTCGCTTTTCTTCTTCTCGCAAATTGAGGCTTTCAGTTAGTTGGATATGTGAGCGTATATCTGAACACATAGTCCCCTGATATCAAAGACAGTAGCTACATTTAAAAAACATTTAAAGTTGTGACTGTACCACACACAGACAAGCATGGAAATCCTCCACAAAGATGAAACCTCCTCTATCTAGACACAGCGGAAGCTTGGGAAACATTACAATGGCGAGGCAGTGGCTGTACAGTACAGATTCCTATTATTCTACATAAACTGTTTCTCAAAATGCTTCAGAGTTAAACAGAGGAGTTGGGTTTCCTCCTCTTAGTTTAATATTTTTATTGGTGTTTTTTTTCCCATCTCTCTTTTTTTTTTTTTTTTTTTTTTTCCTGTTTGAGGACTGGATCAATTCCAGTGAGTGCTACTGGGGTAAACTGATCAGTTGGAAATGCTACGCTAACAGCATAAAGATCATGGAAGTGGTCTTCTACAGTGTTTATCAGAGCAGGAAGCACAAAGAGACTCTTCTAGTTTAGGAGAAGGCTCATACATCATTTTGAAGGAGGAACGAAAATGCTTTCCATCAAAAGCATTTCTTCCCTGTGTCTGCCACATGCATTTACGTAAGGGGTACAGAGTGGCATTGGGAACGGTGGGAAGAGATGTAGTCACATGCTGAAAGATGTCAGAGCGTACAACACATGTTTCTCTACAGTTTTCCAGAGCAAGGAACTGTGTAAAATACAGCATGAACAAAATATGGATATGATGACTATTTTACTCATGGCCGAAGAAACCTAAGGGCTGACATTTTCAGAGGAGAAATGCCTGGTACTGACGGGTACCGCTAGCCTGTTGCTGCCATCTTCTTTGGAAGGATGCCAGGGAGCTTAGAGGGCATTAACACTTGCTTACATAGTTTTTATTTTTTCTGGCCATGACTTTGGGAACATGCCCAGCATAAGCCTGGTAAAAGTCAGCTTGTGCTACTTTTCTTCACAGTTCCCATGTCCCAAAGCAAGTGTGAAGGTCAGGTTCTGCTCTCAGTTCAATCTGTTGACATCAATGGTGTTGCGTGGTTCCAGTTCACAACCGAATTGAATTGCTGTTGAGCCAGTCCTTCATTTTTTGCTCTGAAAGTCTCTTGTTAAAATCAGTGTAGGACTGAGGCCAAAGCGTAATTGCGTAGGCTGAAAAGTCTCCCTTTGCAAAGCCTGGGGCCAGCAAATGAAGTGGATTTTAATGATTCTGTATGGGTCTTTTTCAACTCTTGACATAATTTCACAGTGTTGTTTTTATTCTAGTAGAGTTTCTGTATAATTATATATATTTTTTAAATCCAGAAAATAAAAATAAGAGAGTTCAGATTATGCTAGGAGTGATCTCATAATTAATTACTACTGAGAAACGTCATCTTTATTATAATACAACACTTTTGGAACCTGCTGCCTCTGTATTACATGACATGACATTCTGCACAAGTGAGACACATGTAAACCATGATTGCAACTGATTTTTCACCTCCTGGAACAGTGAGGGTTACGGACAAATATTGTAGCAAGACTAGCCAGTGTATTTTTAGGCTAATGACTCAACCAGAGATCAAGCATCAGTACAATTTGTTTATGCATTGTACAAATTTCTTTGTATTTCTTGCACAGAAAGCTTTGCACCTTAAGGTATTACATTATTTTAATAACCATACTCCTGCAGTCCCCTGGCACTATATCTCGTGTTTCCAATTTTCGTGGTGTTCAAATGCTTGTGCAAGCAGAATTTTTTAACTCTTACTTTGGCTATTGTGTCTTGTAAGGCTTTGTAGGTCATATTGCATTAATATAATGGTACAATTTGACAAAAATTGCTCTGCTTTGCTTCTGAAATGCCAAGAGTAAGACAGATCAAAGGGTCTTCCTGGCAGGTTGGTCTGAACAGGACCGTAATATCTGGTACTCACCTGTTACAGGATGGGGAACACTTTTTCCAGCTTGACCCCTCTTATATTTGGACCCATTTTCACTGAGGAACTGTGTTTTATCGACATATTTTTTTAATTTAGGATGAAACATCTGAAGTCAGTTAACTGCCTTAGCGAGGGCAGAGTCATCTCCTTATGTGTGTAACGTTGTTGGGATGCACATTAAATCTCAACTGGAGAGGCTTCGGTATCCGGGTGTGCGTAGAGGATAATGGAATTACTTTTAGGCTTTCCAACATGGAGGCAGAGTCTTTAAACTGGAAGTCCTCTAAGACCGAGTGATTCTTTTCGTGGTTTAAAACTCTCAGCAAAGGAAACCAAACAAACTTCAAACTAGTTCTCTGTAGTTAGTGGTCGTGGCTGTAACTAGCAACTCCTTTTCTTCAGTCATCAGGAAATATTTATACGAGTTCACTGTGCTCTGTGCGTACTCTCTGAGGTCTGCATGTCCTCATTAATCCTTCTGACCACAGGCTCATGAAATGTCTCTTGTGTCATGCAGAGCTTCACTTAACTCTCCTTAACTTACTTAATGTAATCTATATTTCAGCCATTTGCTATATCAAAAGTGATTATAGTACTGTACAGCTGGATCATCTGTGTAGGAAAAAGGAATTAAGGCAGGCTGTACATTATCTTGATGAGCATCTTGGAATACAATGCAGTAACCTCCACAAACTATTACTTTTTATTTTCAAAGTTGTTTGCCTCATTTTCACTTCCTTGTCTCCAAGCTTTCTTAAGCAACTTCATTTGTGCATTTGTTCCATTCCTTCTTTATAGGTCTATTGATTAATTTGTACGTCTTGCTAGTGTTAATAATTTTGATTTTTCTTTTTAGTATGTCAGTCCTCAGTTTTTATATTGCATTATAAGAAGGAAGAGTGTGTTTTACTTCTTTTAATTGCATTGCCTTTCTAGGAAATCTATTAGTAGCAACCTGAAGGGAAATGCTTCCAATAACTGGTACATTCTCTCTCCTTTAGAGATTAACCATTCCAAGCAGCTGTCCCAGAAGTTTTGCAGAACTGATGCACCAATGTTGGGATGCTGATTCAAAGGTAATCTAATTTGTGTTTGATTTCTGCACCGCTGGCCCCTGTCTTGTTTTGCTAATGTGTTCGTGTTTCTTTGGGGAATGAGTCCCAGCTAATGCCATTGCTGCATGCTAGTAGACACATTTCTTCACAAAGATAGCTGAGGCTGTCTTTTTTTTAATGTGTTTACATATTTATACCTAAATATATCTCTTTCCCTTTGAATCAAAAGTTATGATGCTGTTAAGTTACCAGATGACTCAAGACCAAGCCTGTAAGTAGGGTGAGACGGCAAGAATGTAGCCATTCTGAAGCAAGTGAAAATTTGTTCTTTTCCGTTTTCTTTCAGTAGTTAATAGTTAATCTTTCTCAGATGTATGTAAGTATCACATATTAAATACCTATTTCAAGGTCTAACTTTGATGCCTTCCCTATGTTGAAAACATGTAAAGAATAAATTAATCTGTAGAATGTGCATAGGAACAGGAGCAACACATTATAAATTAATGTTAAACCTTTCCTAATAGTTTCCCTTAGGACTTTGAATGATGAGCTTTATAATGATTATGCTGTAATAATATAATAATAGAAGCACTGTAATATACTGTTTAACCATGAAAACAGAGTAAAAATATAAGTTAAAGAGCCAAACCATTGTCACTGTTTATTTGCCCCTACGATAATGAACTAAAAAGGCATGAAAGACAGTGTTTACTTAGTAAAAGCTTTTGCAGATTGAGAGTTTACCTTCTTTAAATTGACTCTGCTACTATCCTGTTGTACATAAAGCTGGCTGGGAAGAGCCTGTGGGCATGCAAGCTTTATTACCAAGTATTAGCATCCATTTGCCTATGAAGGTATTTGAGAGAGGGAGGGAGGGGTAGGTAAGGAAAGGAAATGATACTCTTTTTCCCAAGTCAAGGCACCAGCAAGAACTTTGTTCCTTTAAACTCAGAAGAAAGTTAGGTACTACTTCAGAGAGACTAAGATTAATCCCAAGGCAAATTCTACTGCTTAGGTGCTCTAAAGCTAGAACTTGTTACCACCAGAGTAGTCTTAGGAAGAACAATATGAGAAGGGAGATTTTCCCTTCTTGGTTTCTTTTTTTTAAGCAAGGAGTTGTTTTCCTACAGAATGGATCTGGAAGCCTGAGATCCATCATCAGCGTATGGTTTCCACATGAACACCCATTTAAATGCCATTCCCCTAATACTTCCCTCTTTATCCTCTCCACAGAAGGGGGCAGAGAGAAAGAAAAATGCTTTGAGTCTTTGAATCTACAAATAAACTGTTAAAGTTCTAGGTTGGTAATTACTGAAGAGCGCTTTCCAGTAGTTGTAACTACATATTTTTGATAACTACTTCCGAGTATCGGCATCACTACCAAACGCCACAGAATAAGAATTATTGGAGCTTTGCTTCTGTAATTGCAGGACATACTAGATCAGCTCTCTCCCTGGCTTGCTTTAGCCACATATACACATGTCCAGAAGGCTGTTGCTGTTTTTCAAGGAGAGGGAGGGATCTGCATCAGGCTGAGTTCTGTCTGTGTGAGCAGTTCCCCTGGGTCTGGGCTGGTTCCTGGCAGCGTTGTTCCCAGAGGCATCTCTGGTGTGTGCAAAGAGTGAATCTCGTGTTAGGTTTTTCCAACAGGCTGCTCTTTGCTACTTTTTTCGTGCAGCTTCTCTTCTGTTAGGCAATTATAAATGCATTGTTCACATGACTGAACTGGAGTGATCTCTGGTCACAGTTTGGGCATGTGACTGATTTATTCAGTCACGTGTTGGGGAAGGACCACTACCTAGAGCTCTCAAAATGCCTTGATAAAAGGCTGTGTGGCCTGCGTGAGCCAAAAGGTGGAGCACACTCCTCTCGAATACTGCTCTGTGTAACATTGCCTATTCGCCAGGATTAGCTGTAGAAAATCAGGAGGAATACACTTGCAGAGCTGCTGCAGAGCAGCTGGAGTGTCAGACACTGCTAACCCTGTAGTTTCCTCATGGGAATGGACAGTTGTTAACTTGGCTTTGAATTCTTAAGAATTTATTTGTATGTTGAGAAAAATGTCCGTAGTGCATTGCTACACGTGACATCCATAATGGTAGTCTTTATGCAGTTTAAACTGTGCTAGTTGAAACAGTCCCTAGTGAGTTCAAAGCATTTTACTAAAAATGTTAGTTACTAATTATTTTAAGTCAGTAATTATTGAAGAACAGTCTCTGCGGTAACTATCTTAATTTACTACTTAAAATCCCTACCAAACAAGCTGCTTTTGCTTGGGTACCAGATAATTGTACAAACAAGGTTGCTCATCAGTGATGCCTTTGTCTACTAGGGATACTTGCTTTTGAAACAGAGGTGAGTGGTTCTTTCTCATTCCATCTGTTCCTTCACTTTATTACCACTTTAACATTAAAGAAGTTTATAAATTACTGAATATTTTAGCAGAAATCAGAAAACTGGGAAGAAAGAACTAGCAAGAAAGGAAAGCCACATGGATTAAATATCCTGTTTTTATGCAGACCTGTTTAGTAACAAATACTGAGTGGAAGGAGACAGTGAAAACATTAGCCAGAATAATTTCTAGACGGACATATATTTTAAAGATTTTTGCATGAGACATCACAGATATAAAGGGAAACAATTTTCAAAGGCGACTCATGCCTTGATATTTTAAGGAATTACTTGGGATGACTTTCTAGAAAGTGCTAAGCTGTCATCCACTGAAAATAAGACTTTTTTTTAAGAAAAGCTTCTCAGCTTGGGCTCGCAGTTTCAATAGTCACTTCTTGACAGTTTTAACCAAGGTGTCAGTCTGCACACAGAGCGCTTTTATTACATCTGAAATTATCTTTGCCTAGGGGGAAGAACCCAACAAAACCCACATGGCAGTGTAGGCTTGTGTCTTCCTGTCTGCTTCACCTCCAAGGAAAGCTGGTACCTGTAAACCTGGCAGCTACAAAGCTGGCAGGGAAGCTGGTGGCCGTTCACAGCAACTGCGCAGCCAGAGCTGTACAGGCTGTGCCAGTGCTGTGTGACTCTGCATTTGTTCCAGCTCTAGTTGCGCAGCTCAACAGCTCCTTTGCCTGTCATATAGGACCCAAAGAGCACGTGTTGCTACTCCTCCCAAATCACTCAGTTGATGTTTTCACCCACCCTTTGTAAAAGCTCTGTTCTCTGTCGTTATCTCCACTCCAGTTACTGTCAGCCCTGCCCTCTGCTTTCCAGTATATCCCTGAGAAACAAGGAGCAAGCAAAACTCATGGAAGTGTTTTGTAAAAGAATTCTAAATAAACCATAAAATATTGTAATTAGTGCAGCCCTGGGCATGTTTGTCCCTCATTTCTTCTTGATAATTAGGAATTAATTTAGTACAGGCACATCACGCACCTGCCAGTCCGTAGCAGCAGTAACTTCATGTATCAGTGGGAAGCCACGATCTCCGGTCTGGTACCTTCCTCGCCATTTGAGAGGCTCTTGAATCCCCTCAACAGTTCACAGTTGTAAGAGGTGCAGCTGTAGCAACAAGAGGGATGTGAGGGTTCCTGGAAGGTTCTCTTTCCCAAAACTGCACCAGACTGTTGCAGTTGGTGGCAGTGATGACTGTTGTGTTCCATAGCACCAAGTGTGGCGCTCCCTGAGCAGGGAGGTCTGTGCTCTTCTAGACCATGTTCAGAGGGCCTGCTCAGCCGCGGCAGGTCCAGCAGCATGTAGGAGGATGAGTGCTGCCTCCCCCAGACCCCTGTGTAAATGCAGAGGGTCTCTGGTGGGCGTCCACCAGTGCAAGTGACATGCTGCCGCACCGGGCCCTGCCGCCAGCTGTGCCCGCGGGCGCTGCGCTGGGGCCAGCCCGCATGAGCAGACGGTGCCTGGAGCAAGTGCTCTCTGTCGCAGAGAAAATCTGCATAGCTCATCCAACTGCCCATTGCCTGAAATCATGGAGATGGACAAAAAAAGACAGACAAAGCCTCCAGTTACAGCCAAATAGTGCAGCATTACAGTATAAGAGAGCTTGTCTTTTTTTTTTTTTTGTTATGCATTTGACACTTTTTCATGCTGTTTGACATTTAAAATAAAGAAATTGTCTTTCTTTTATAATGTGGAAATCACTTGGATCTTCCTGGGAGAGACACCTCAGCATTGTTCCTAATTGTTTTTGTGCTCCCAAATTAAAATGCACGTTTTAATTGCGGCATCTGTAATTTTAGCAGAAATGGTATAATTACAGGCGCAGTAGAGAGAGAATGTGCATCATCCCCTTATTATGTATCTACATTTTGTTTCAACCTTTTGTCTCAACCTTGTCTGGGTCTGTCAAACAGACTAACAGAGTCAGCGCTCTTTCAAGAAACACATTTAAGTGTGGCTTTTTCAGTTTTCGGTTATTATCCTACTTCATAGCTTCCTTTTGGGGTTAAGGGGAAAGCAGGAAATACAGGGAAGTTTTAACTGCTCTCTGTGACTTGTGAGCACAGTGGGTGCTGGATGGAGAGCCCAGGAACAGAAAGCTCAGTAAATGAACCCAGGACAGAAGAGCACAGGCACTGCTGATATGAGCTTGGCTGCCAGGTGTGGCATCCTCAGGTAGTCTCAGTCTTCACTTCTTCTGCAGCTGCACCTGAGATACCCATGTGAGAGGTTTTTCTGGAAAGTCTGTTCTTCTCTGCAAGAGGGGAACTGCAGCCAGAAACTCATTTTTGAGGGACAGCTGAATAACTCGTTCACGCATTAAAGAGTTTGGGTTACTACATGTAAAAGGCCATCTGTCTAATTATCAGTTGCTAATGGGTCCAGCCTTCTCTTTTTGGCAGTATTTTCCTTCTTAGCTTGAAGAAAACTCTTATTTATAATTAAGAATCTTGATGGTTATTGATGCTACTAATGTTGTTTAATGCTCATGCTGGGTACCAAAAGGTTTTACTGGTAAATATGTGAGACTAAGCTAAGGCTTGAGTCCTACTGGCTTATGCGACTGTTTCAAAACTTACCTTTTCTTCAATGGAAAGAACAAAAAAAACCCCCAAAAACAATTTACAAATTTACAGTCCTCTTGTAGGATGCTGTGTTCACAAAGCAGCATCCCCATTTCTATTGCTTGCAGTCTTTCAACTGAAAAATTCCTGCAAAAAATTTTACACAGTAGCACTTGTATATGAATGCAAATGCTGTGTTTTGGTTTTGTCTTCAGAGAAGGCCATCTTTCAAGCAGATCATTTCAATCCTGGAATCTATGTCGAATGACAGCAACCTTCCAGACCAGTGTAACTCATTCCTGCATAACAAGGCAGAGTGGAGGTAAGTTTCCCTCTTCCCAAGGTGAAATGATGTGGTTTTCCTTTGAAATGATGCGAGTCTGTATTCTTCAGAAAGACATCAGACTCCAATCATGTATTGGTAAAAAATATCTGTTCTCGGGGTATTTTTAGAATGTTACTTACCTTGTTGTTTTTCAGGAATGCCCAGAATGTTGTGAAACTTGTATTAGGAGCCAATACACTTAGCTGTACCCTGTATTTATTGTTACACTGGTTTAGGTATCATGATATTTATGGTTTTGTGATTCACATCTTAAAACTAAATACGTGTTTTCAGTCAGCAGTGCAAGGGCAAAGCAAGTCAGGTAGATGGATGTTTGATGCAATTTTCATGGAAAGTGTATAGACATATGTTTATATTTAAAAGAAAGATAAAGGGCATTAAAAAAATTCAAATCAAGCCTCCCTTTGTCTTCACTTGTTATGTGTTGTGCTGTCTTTTTTGCATTCTCTCTTTTGTATTGACTCTGTGCACATTCAGCCCTGTTCAGCCCAGCCCTATTTTCGTATAGTGCACCAGCATTGCTTGAGCATATCGTTTTACCTACTGCTGATCATAATTTTATTCCTAAGTGATTATAAATTGAGATGAGATTTGTGAAAATTGCATTACATGATGCAATTTTACAGTAAAAGTTTCGTTATGTGCCAAAACTTAAAAAAAGCCTGTCCCTGAGGCTTATGTGTCAGTTAGAAAGCTTGCTGCTTTGCAGTACATCCTTCTGTTTGGAAAAGAAAATTGAAAACAGATCTGCACAGGCAGAACATTTTTACCAGACGATCGTGCCTCCGTCTATATTAAGAAGCGCTGGCCCTGCTCCAGGTAAGCTGTGAGCAGAAATATCAGAAGATTCGCCGCCTGTGGTCAGGCAGGAACCGCAGAAACCTTTAGCAGGGCTGGGTGGAGGCTGGGGGGAGCGCACGGGGAGGAGGCCGGGATCAAACCCAGCATCTCCCCGTTTCCTCCGCGGGCTTCCCAAGAAAAGCAAGACATAAACTTGTAACGGGGCGAGTGGAAAAAGTGATGCGGGCCGGGGCGCTCCCCCGGTCACACGGCGGGTATAAATAGACGAATATCCGGGCCCGGGGCCGGCGCTGCCCTGGCTCCGCTCGGCGGCCTGGGGCCCGCGGCGCAGCGCGACACCTGCTGGCGACAGCGCGCACCTGCGCCTCCCTCCGCCGCGGCCCGGGCCGGGGTCGCTCCCCGCGGGGGCGCTGCCGGGACCCCCCCGGAGCTGCCCCTCGCCCGATGTTTCCTCCCGCCGCTACCCGCCTCTCGAGTGCCTGCCCATGGTTTTATCCGTGGTGCGGGTTTTACAGTACATCAGCGTGCCCTCTCCCCCACCCAGTCCGGATTCTAGGGCTTGGGACAGACGCTGGGTATATAAAGTATAAAAACATATTTCTTGGCCACCATTATTTATGCAGAATCTGGACATCATATTGTGGATTCGATAGCAGACAGAATACAAGGAGGTCTGAAAGAAAAATGTCTCCCAGTGAGGAGTTTCTTATACACCCCTGTACGGTAAAATTATTTATTTAAAAGGTGAGCAAGCACTCAAATTCCTTTAGAGAAAAAAAAACAAAACTACTTAAATCTTGCCAATATAGCAGTTTAAAAGCTGTGCTAGTTGACATTTGGTAACATTAACCTTCTATTCTTTTACTAAATTGATTATTTCTTGGCATGTGACTCAGGTAGTCCAAATATTTCTTGCAAATTTTATTTTGATGCGCCTAAATCACTCAGATGAGGAACGGTAATGAAGCATTAATGAAAAGCCACATAGAAACAAAAATTTCTTTGGCACTATCAAGTCATCGAGAAACTTCTTACCATAGAGATTTGTGTTAAAGGTAAATTTGGCGATTTTTTTTGGAAGAATGAATGACTTGCAGACAAGGAAACATGAGAGGGAAAATACAAATTCATGATGGGGCATAATTTGCCTGAAAGCAACAATGATTTCTGAATTAAGGCGAAATGAAAACACGAAATACAGAAAGAGCACAAGTCGTGTGGGGACTTGCTCAGAAGCCGGGTAGGAGGGGCGCTTTCTTACCTGAATTCTGGTACCGGCAGCCTGCCCTGATGAGACAGCCGTGTCTGAGAGAGACACTAATGAAGGTCAAGCCATATTAACAGAAAATATGCCAAAAATATGCAAGTTAAAGTAGATGAAAGGCTTGTATGTGTTAAGTGATCTCAACGGATAAACAGACTAAGACCATTTCTGGGAGCAGTTGCACAGAAGTTTAATGTGTTTTAACTTCTGCGTTGAAAAATCTCTGCTTTTACTCATTGCTTTAATTGCCTTTTTTTTTTTTTTTTTTTTTGTAAATCCTGTAGGGATTTGCAAAGAGATAGTTGGACCAGCAATAGGGAATAGAGAAGGAATGAGATGTGTTACGAAGAAATAGGGGATTTTAATGAAGCCTGGCTATCAGAGCCCTGGAGAAGGGTGGGCTTGGGAAAAGCAGAGGTTATGCTTTCTCTTTGAGGGACCTCCAAATTAGTGATCCAGATATTGCACTTTCACAGGGATACTGCACTTAGCAAAGCAAATCAAAGCTCAGACAAGCTGGATTATGGGGTTTTTTCCACTCTTAAAAAAAGGCAAGGTGAGATTCTTTTTGTATAGAGACATGCAAAAAATGCACCTGTAACAGTAAGTAACCAGAGTCTTCAGCATCTCTGACTGGCTGGTGTGAAAACTGAGAGTGGGCTGAGCCTATACCTGACTGACAGAGGTGATAAGAGAAATGGCACTTTGACCTACCTTTGATGTCATCTTATTTGCAACATTTACTGGTCTTGATGTTTATATTAATAATAATTTTTAATCTGCTTATTCGATCATATTGTTAAAATAATTTGGTATCACTTTTCCTAATTGTTCTACTTTTCACAACTTTTTTATTTAATTGGATAGGGGCACTGTCTTATGACTAAGTTGCACATGTCTGCCTTATGTTTAAGTTCATGTTCTGTGGTCATTTTGGAGCTCTGTCTCAAGTCACTTTTGTTAGAGCAGGAAAAAATTACTATTGAAGTAATGATGTTCCAGTTCAGTGAGAGACCACATTTGTCTGCATTTAGTCATATATACTAACTACATTTCTCCTTCCACCCTCTCCCCACAAGAGACTGTTCTAATAATTGAAATAGTCTATTAGTGATATTTACATTAGTGTATCAGTAGCAATTCAAGACATATAAACAAATGCCAGTCATTGTTTTTAATCTGTGACTGTTCATCATTATTGTTTGTAATAATACAGTATACATTTCTCAGTGTCACAGAATGAGATTATTCTAGAAAAGCCGGTAAGCTCAGACTGCAGAACTACAGAAGCAAACAAATCCACATGCCCTACCATGTATAATGTTTCAAGCGGCTTCATTTATGAAGTAAGACTCATTAACTGGGCAATGTACGGTAGCTTTCTCTGTAATTACACAGTTTTATTATACAGTGGAATTATTTTTCAGAATGCAACTGTTTTCGCAGACTGACCTTTTATTATAAGCGAAGTTTCTGTCTAATGAAGAGAAGTAATTACAGCACAAAGTACACTTTTGACATATAGAAAGCTATTGTTACCTGGACTTTCTTTGTGCAGAATATTATTTAAAAGAGAACCTTAATCTACATATTTTAAAAATGAGAGTTGTGCAGAAGTAGCAGTGATGCTGAGAGGCAAACTAAGAAAAGCAGCACTTGCAACGATCCTCCAATTGCTCTGTAGTTCCCCCAGTAGATTACATGGTATATGTTACACCTGACAGAAGGGGTTTGTGAAAATTAATATTTGGAGAGGAGCTATTTTCTGACCTTCTATCCAGCACTTTTTAGTTTTATTCCTTTATTAGAATGGATATTTTTTTCTGCATTAGGATATGTGACCACTTTCCACCCAGCGCTGAAATCAGCCCTGGCCGTTGCATGCCTAAATACAAGAGATAATTTTGCTTGAAATCTGAAACATTATGATTGCGAGGGGCATTTGTTCTGACCACCACATCGAACAGCTCACTCAGCAGGATTTAAGTGTGACAAATGCTCTTGCCCCAGGTGGCTGATTTTTGCAGTAGAATTAAGTGTGGTGGTAGAGTTTGCAGTAGAGTTTGCTAGTTATTCCAGATCTGCATCCTTTCACTGAACTTTCTCTCTGACAGAGATTATCTTATTTTAATAAGAAATCTGTAAGATTTGGAATATTTAAATTATTTCATTTACTGAAGTAGAGTATTTGGGTATTCATTTTCCCACATTGAGAGCATGAACTCCTTTACATTGGTACTGGAGAACAGCTTAATCATTCCATGCTAGGACAGATTTACAGAAAGAAATGCACTCTGTGTTTTTGTTTTTTCCCTCCCAAATATAAATGACAACTAAATCTGGTCCTTTTATTTTTTTTTTTTTTTGTGAAAACGTCAGAAGGAGCAGATTTTGTTTGCAGTGTGTTTATGAGGGGAAAATGTTGTGGAAGTTTGAGCAGAAGACTTGGCTTTGCAGAGTCTCAATACCTATCTTCAGAGCTTTCTTCAGGATCTCTGTCGCCTGAGGAGCTTGTTCTCTCTAGGAGGAAATCAAAATGCTGTGATTGACTGTTCTCACAATGTGAATAAGAAACACTTGAAGTAACAGTCAGGGCAGGGGCGGCAGGCAGTGCACAGTCTCCCAAACAGTCACAGAAATGGTTTGTTAGATGCCGATATAACCTTTGATACAAATTGGAGGTTTCTCTTTGGTTATACCACAAGCAAAAAATGTGGCCGAATTTAGTGACCATGGTTTTTCTGTATGTTCTGGTATACGCCCATGCATTTGTAACACAGAACTTGTTAAACCATTTTCCAAGAGCAGTTCAATTCATGCGTTTAAAAGATACTGTCCATCAGAAAGGATGTCAGAGGAAACCACTTTAACGGATGAGGTATTAATACATGCAATCCAAGCCAATAAAGACGGTATCTGGAGCTTCTTAGAGTACTGCCTTCCTGCCCTTCTTACTTTTCACACATTTGCATGTATGGTAAAAAGCAGAAAAAGTACACCAAATCCTTTTATTAACTATTCCAAACTTGAGAAGCTTCTATTTGTAACCATTTGTAGGGCTCGGTTATATCATGTTTATATTCTTGCTCTTACATGTTCACCTAGAGAAACAGGAAGGTAAGTGGGAAAAACACCTGAGTGCTGCTTCTGTGTATCTTCAGTCCAAATAATATTTATAGGCCAAGTTATAAACCCAGGCAAATGGGCTTCTCAGACTGCCCGTATTGTGTTGCTAGTGGTTGTCCCATTACCCGGTCTTAATGCAGTTTCTTTATGGTTAAGATCATGTTTCAGGATGTTGAGGGAAAAGACAACATTTAGGTTTTTAAAATGTTGTTATTGTATGGCATTTTACTTTTAAAAATATTATTTTTCTTCAACTTGAAGGTATTAAGGTTACTCTCAAGTATAAACATCGCCAGTTCTTAAAACTCTGAAAGGCTTTGCATTTGGTAATTAAATGAACTGCTTGAGTTATTATTGTACTTTTCAGCCTTTCACATTTAATTAACATTCGAGTGGGAATTATGAACAATTTATATCTGTCAGGAAAAGACAAGACATAACAAATTGTCTCCGTGCAGATGTGAAATTGAGGCAACTTTAGAGAGACTAAAGAAACTGGAGCGTGATCTGAGCTTTAAAGAGCAGGAACTAAAGGAACGGGAGCGACGTTTGAAGATGTGGGAGCAGAAGTTAACCGAACAGTCCAATACTCCTGTAAGTAGACAATAATTCAACCCTTCATCTTCAGAAAGTATTTAGAGCTTTGTCTATGTAGATCTAAAGACACACCAAGGAAATAGTGCCCCTATTTTCTTTAGTTGTTCCTTTGGGCCAATTAAAGTCTGTTTTATTGCATCACTGCAAATAACCATGGTATTTTTTAAAATTCCATCTGATATATTAGATATCTGATATTGCTGATAGTTCATATTGTGCTGTGGGCACTTAAGTAGTTTCCCATTGATTTAATTACAGATCTCAGCTTTGGAAGTTGATTGCATTCAATAAATTCATTTTTCAGCTAGAAAGTTGTTGACTTTAATGGATGCAGGACTTGGTCTTAAATGTAAGAATTATTTGTTTCTTACATAAGAAGGCTTGAGAAACCTATGTTGATTTTTTTTTTTAATTTAATTCTTTTTCTTTGAGAAGATGCAAATTTCCATTCTGTGGAAAAGGGGGTCAAATTTTGAAGTGTTAATTTAGGACTTTTTTCATAATTGTAGTTAACATACTTGTACTGGCTACTTATAAGCTGTTAGGATTTCCACATTTCTATTAATAAATAGAACAAAAAAACTTTCATGGATTATCTTCAGTTTCTTAATGAAATACGATTCTCTTGGCTACTGATGGGCAGAGGGACGACTACAGGGTTGGTGCATGGCTAGACATACTCCAACAGAATTGTTGTTAAGAAAAATACTGCATTACTTCCTTGTTTTTAAAGCAGTAGCCAAACCAAATACCAAATTGAGATTGAAGTAGTGTATGATTTTCTTATGCACAATTTTATCCTACTTAAAACCTTGATTCCAGCCAGACCCTGTTTACGTATAACCTGTTTTTAAGGCATAGCTTATTGATATTGTTTGAATGGAGTTGCATTCATGTTCTAGCTGTGAACATGCAGTCATGAAATCATGAAGGATGAATGTTTTCCTGTGTGCAGATACTGTATGTTCTCAGTAGAAATCTGTATGCCTGCTTTAACGCTTGCAAACTTCCAGTAACTGAGCTGTGGGCCATCATCTATACTGAGCACAGCATGAGACACAGCCTTAATGAGCAAACCTTTTCATGAGCAAGGCCCTAGGGTTTTTTATGCCGTACTTGCTTATGACTTCTACTTTTCACTTAGAGCTGGCATTGCTGAAAGAATAAAGCATTGTGCTAAGGCCTATTGTGCTAAGCATGAACTGTCTTTCTGCATAACATTAACCCAACTCTCTTATTGCATTTAAATGCAATTTCTTCTAATAGAGAAACGGGTTGGTTTTGTTTTGTTTTCCATAGATCTTAAGTGAACTGTTACATGGAATGGCTTTTAAAAAAGCCTTTTTGGTTGAAAAAAATTACATACTGGCAAAAATTGGCTTGTTCAAGCAGGGTTGTTTTTTTTTGTAGCAAATTAAGTTCTACAAGGCACTGATTACAAATACAACTGTATTTTAAATACATAGCTGTAAACCATTTGCAGAATATCCCTGGGCATTCTGTTTGCAAGCTGTAATCCTTGGAGACAAGTGCCTGCCTCCCTCTCTTAGTTCAGGGTATGTCTGCTCGGCAGTGCCAGACTGGAGGATTGCAGTAGGGATGTGCACTGCTCAATTTTCTGCTACTTTGGCTGTCAAAATGGTAGTAAAGGTATGGCAACCAGAGCAAATAACACAGCTTAGTGTGCCCACTAGGCTTATACCTGGTTCTTAACCAACATTAGGCCTCGTTGTGTCTTAGCTGGTGCTGTCCTCCCTGCTCTACGCTCTGCAGTCACTTCATTTTGCTCTGCATGAAAGGCCAGTACCAGCAGGTACTATTAAAGTGATGTGCAGGAGAAACTCAAACCAAATGAAAGGAGAACAGAGAAGCAATCTCTGCCACTTGATTGTCCAGTGTTTTAGGGTTGGTAGAAGCTTCATCCTGCATAGTAGGTAGCTATGAGTGGCAGGCTGGTCGTACTCCATAGAATAAAGTATAGCTTAATACGCATCACCATGAGAGAAGGATGAGGCCAGTCTTTAGAAACACTTCTGTGAAGGTAGTGTTTCTCCCTGCTCTTGTTTTGACCCTGTTTCTGCTGTGTCTTATACAACAGACGCCTTTGAGTCTGATCTCTGCAACTTCCCTTTGTGCACATCTACAAGAGCCTCTTGCACAAGGCAATCTGGAACCTTTTGGAGGAGTAAAATATATCCACAGCTGTAGTGAAATGGGAGACTTCTTTTGAAAGAGGACCTGACTTTAAGAAGGGGTTGTATGTAGATAAACTGAAGCTCATGTTTAGAGGAAAACAGTGAGCAAGACATGAAATCCAACTATTGACCTGTGGTGCTGTGCACCTGCTGGTGGTCAAATGGCAGAACAGTGGCTTGTACAGAGATTGGGAATCCCTGCCATCTGTAAAAGTCTCTTCCTCATAGTTATCATAGGCAGTGCAACACCAAAAGCACGTCCTGTTGCAAAGAACTCCTAAGTTCTCCAGATAACGAGGTGGCAAAAAATTAAGGAAGGAAGGTGATTATAACTCGCAAAGAGAGCCACAGTTGTCGCCCATTCACAGCTTACCCACTGCCAGACATTGTACAAACACTGACCCAGAAATTAGTTTTAGGGGAAAGCTGTTTTGCAGCTTTGTTGATTTTTATAGGGAATTCTTTCCATATATCAGAGGATGCATTGCCATGGATCTGAAGTGACTAAAACTCCACTAGCTTACAGAAGAACGACCTGGTGCTGAATTGTGTGTGCTGGTCATCTCATTTCTATGGCTAGGTCTTGCTTTTAAAATATTCCTTTTCTTTATTAGTAAGAGCTTTTGGAGTCCCTGATCTGAGAAGGGCTTTGGTCATTGTGTGATCATTTCTTCATGTATAACCAGGTGTACAGAACCTTAGCTACAGGTTCTTCTGTCACTCAGCCAGAGGATGCACAAAGAGTGTTTAGGGCACGCCATCTCCCCAACTTCTTAATATTATTTTTTTCAAACAATGACCGATAACTTTTGATAACCATAATGCAAATAGAAATCCTATGTAAGTGGGGGAAATTCAAGAGGAACAAAAGACGGATATTCCTCCTTTTTAATGATAGACAGCTTGTTAATGTAAGTGGTTTTGCCAAGAAATGGGCATTCTTTGAGCAGCCTGGCCATGAAGCCTCCTGTGTTACAGACCAAGCTATCACCATCATCTCCCCTGTGACCTGTTTTGACCAACCGTCATCAGCTCTTAAGTCAGTTTTCTAACTACGTTAAGGAGCCATTAATTTTGGGCAGGTAGTTTTGCAAACAACTTTGGAAAGAAAGGCCAGTTCATGTGTTCACACGCAGCTCCTTTGCTGTTGCTTTAGTGGGTAGCTTAATTTGGGATGAAACACCTGACTTTTTATTCCCTGTGGAGAACAGGCAAGCATGTCTGGCTGCTCTGAATCATTGTTTACCTGGAGAGGGAATGCTTCATTTGTGGAAAATGCTGTAATAACAGAGTGGGTCAGGGAAACCCTGTTATTTGTAGGTGAAGATTAAATCAATAGCAGTTTAATATGATGTACAACCAACTGGCAGATACCTATTGATAGTGCTAAACAAACAAACAAACAAATAAATAAAAGGCAACCAAGCAGAAGCAGCTGACCAGCCAACCAAACAGCCCCTCTCCCCTGCCTGCACCTCCCCGGGACAGAAACAAGCTGCTGGTGTGGGCTGGAGGCTGGTTCCTGTGTCCTTTGCATTGGTGGGAGGCTCATTTCTGGTTGTGGCTGTTGCAGGGTGACCCCTTCCTCTCCTTTTGAGCTTGTGCTCAAAACCAGCCTTTGCACAAATAATACTGCTGCTGTTATTGCTGACATTTAGAGGGCCGCTACTTCTGCACCAAACTTTGGGAGCTTGTTTGGGTTCTCTGATCTTAACATGATTTATTTTTCAATCCTGGAAAGTTCAATTAAGCAACTCACTCAGACTTCAACAGAAGTACCTGCATTGCCCTGGGAGCCAGTCCACCTGGCTGGGAAATGTCACATTCTGTTTTACCCTGTACGAAATGAAGGATTGAAGAGTTTGAACCTTCTTCTGTCGTGAAAGCTCTGCTGTCTGTGGTTCTTGCCATGCAACTCAGTGATTTTTGCAATTTTGTTTAAGAACAATGATCCCAGAATGAAGCTGTCTGGCTTAATGAATTCTTACTTGATCTCCATGTTTAGATTCACTAATTGTTGTACTTTCTGTTGATTGCCGTCTAATCTGGTGGTGTCTTTTTCCTTGATTTTTAAATTGGTTCTAACTTTCACTTTTGCTCTGTCCTTTCCTCCTTTAAATAGTTTCTCTTACCTCTTGCTGCAAGAATGTCTGAGGAGTCTTACTTTGAATCTAAAACAGAGGAGTCAAACAGTGCAGAGATGTCATGTCAGATCACAGCAACAAGTAACGGGGAGGTAGCTGGCATGAACCAAAGTCTGAAGGCCTTGATGATGACGGGCTTTGGGGATATCTTCTCTCTGAACCAAGCAGGAGCTGTCCTGCATTCTGGAATGCAGATAAACATGCAAGCCAAAAAGAATTCTTCTAAAACCACCTCTATGAGAAAAGGAAAGAAAATCAACATGGCTTTGGGTTTCAGTGAATTCGACTGGTCAGATGACGATGATGATGATTATTTTGATGACACAGATGATAGCAGTGAATGAAATCAGGTATAAAATTAACCCTGAGATCGGTTTTAGCAAAGCAAAACAATAAAGTTTTAGAACAAGAATCCTGTCAGTTTGGTCTGTTTAAATCCTGTAAAAGATAAAAAAAGAAAGACGACGTTTTCCAGGCTGAGCATGTTTGTGTGTAGAAAGACATGTTGTTCTTGTTTAGCTTGTGCCAACTTATTTCTGCTTTGATGAAATTTGGAACTAAACTTTCCAAACTAATTGAGATTATTATTATTTTAAGAACAATGATTATATCTATAATTCTTGATGCCTGATTACAGAAACTATGGCTTGATAAACTTAAGATCTGAAAACACTGGGGGAAAATTCAATGCCTTTAATGCCATTAATGTACTTCAAATTTTTCTTTTGTGTTTTTTGTCATTTCCCTTAGCCCTTTAATTGTCAATCAGATGAATATACTTGTACTTCCAGGTTTGCTATTCTCTATAAGCCATCCTTTCTTACTGTTGCAGTGAAGGGGTTTGCTATATTTCTAATTTAAAGCCTTTTTCAAGGCATTATATTGGGAAGTCGCAAATATGTTTCCAGGAGGAGAGGAGTGTGGCTGAGGGGAAGAGAGGGGTTAGTTAAATACACAGTTTAAAAACTGAATAGCAGCAGAATCCAGATAATCCGTATTTGTAGATAATTTGTGTGAATGTTCTTTTTTCCCCTCCCATGTGCATGCTTGTGTATATAATTCACTCTAGCAAAGTGAACTGCAATCAGACTTCTGCATCTATTATCAGATATTGTGATCTGGAAGCTAATTTTCAGTGATGTTGATGTAAATCCAGGAAGCCTCATTAACTTTGGACTTACTCTTATACCTGAGAGTTAAAATCTGTGTTAGCAAATTTTGATTCTGTTGCATCTCCCAAGCCCTTATGAAAGGACAAAGAGAAGCCACAATGACATTTCAGCTCGGGCCCTACTACTGTGGCTTATGTGAAATTCTCTGTGATGGCGGTAACGTGAGGAATATTTACTAGTCTCTGTGTACCATTTTTTTGCAGCTAAATCACTTTTAAAGTATTGCCACTGCTGTTATGACTTACCATAAAACCCAGGGTGTAACAATCTGCTGCAATAATTGCCTGCCAGGCACTTATGTTTGAGAGCAGCCAGTACGTTTCTCCTGATGACCCCTTTAGTGGTGATGCAGAAGGAGGGAGGGAAACCAGTGCAAACACAAATGCAGGTTAGAAAGGAAGATGTTGTAAAATATTTGCGCAAGGAAGAAGGGCAGCATTTCAAAAGAAAAATATTACTGTCTAGTTCGGCTGTAGTGGGAATAAGCCATCAAAATTCCGTTCTCAATTACTGGAGGGGTTTCTTTTATGAAACTTCTGTTTTTGAGTGGCTTCTTTAATTATAGGCTTGCCCGTTACACAGCTCTAACCTACATATTATGGTGAGTGTATTTGTAGATAGCTTAGAGAAAAATGGATACATTAGATAACAGCAGGCCTGAAATCATTACATGTTCACTCAACAAAAGAGAAAGTTCTTAGAAGGAGTTTTTCTGGAGTGATGAGTGGGCACCTCTCCGGGATGCGAGGGGGAATTGGTTTATCCTTAAACATCAGCACTGCTCTGGTGCCCTGCCAGGCAGCGAGTGAGCGCCTTGAGCTGGCCTGCTCCGCTCAGTTTGCACAGGACTGCACCCTACAGGATGCTTAATTTCTGTAGGATGTTGTTCCACATTCCACCTTCTCCCTAACAGTTGCAAATCCATTATCGTGAAGTTAACCCTTTTGTATCACAAAGCTTTTTTTCATGACAGAATTGTAATTTAAGTGATGTAATAAATTTACAGAGTACCCCAAGCAGAAACTTGCTGCTTCAGCACCGGTAGGGATGGCTTCTTAGGTCCATCAAAGCAACCTGATTTTAGGGAGAAAAAGGGACATTGAAGAGCAAATAATTAAATGGAAATAAGAGCAAACAGGCTGTTTGCAGTGCACATTTGTACTACTTTTGTAAGTCTACATCTGCTAACACCCACAGTAATAATACTGTTTTTGTAACTGCCACTTTGTATCCAGGAAAATTTGGTGGGTTTGTGTATTCTAACATGTGCACTTAAGATCTTAAGATGCGTGTCATTTTGCATAAATTACTGTACCGCATAAGCAGGGTAGGGTTGTACAGCTTCAACTGAAAATGGAATTTGGTTCAGTATATTCAGTACTAAAAAAAAAAATTCTATCCTTAGCATTGATGTTTTGCACTTTTTTAGCATCTGACAATCTCATGATACTTTGTGCACATTTATATTTGCATGGGTTTTAACTGAATTTGTAAATCCACACCTTAATCTTTGCAGAAGTAAAAATAATCCTCAAGTAGTATGACACAGGGTTTCATAGTTACAAAATCACACAATTTAAGTTTGTCTTCAGGGCTTTGTGCTTAGCCAGGTGTGCAACTTATTTCAGCAAAATATCATTAGAATTTGGTAGTGTGCTCACAGGAATTTCTGCTATCTACTTAGTTCCGGTATTTTTTAATGAAACAAAGATAGATTTCCCTCTTTCTTTCCCCATATGTTATTTGTTAAAGCAAATTAAGCTGTATTAAGGAAAAAATTAAACTCATAAAACTTACCTTATATGTTTGAAGTTGCAAAGGTCTCTGAATTGTAGAGTTGGTGATACCATGTGACAAACTTCTGGTGCAGTTCCCTTGAGATGGTGTTACATTTACAATATTGGCTGTGCTTATTAACTAATGGTATTGATTGCATTTTTACTTTCCTATGATGACTTTCATACCAGATGTCTCCAGTTTACAAGCCAAAAATCATTTGTGAGAATCAAGCTGTGTTGTTTCTGTCTCTGATATGCTTCTCACTAGATAAATGTTTTGAAATTGGCTCTGGTGGGCAGGTGTGTTGATTGGAGGAGGTCAGAGTATTTCATCTTCCACACCTGATTTTGTTCTGCAGTTCTACCCATTCTGTCTCCTATGTGTATCACATATCTACATCTCCACAACAGTCCACAGCCACATAGTGTGCTAGCTTGTGGGAGCATTAACCAAACCCAGAAGGTGTTTCTCTGGCTGCTCTGGGCTGTGAGCAAAGCCACCAAAAGGCTTCCCATGCCTCGTACACCTTTTGGCACTCTAGTCCCCACCAGGCCTTTTGGGATCCCAGGTTTTGCCACCTTCCATAATGCCCTGGAGGTGTCTGCAGCAAATAACATTGCTGCACTTGACAGAGGGGAAAGGTAAGAACCAGGCTTGAACTGCTCGTTTTCACCAGGCTGTTGTGTTGCCACCATTGACTTAGGTGGGTAAAAGGCCTGAGAGAAGAATGGGGAGGGTCGGCTTTTGGCTCGTGTAAAGATACAGGGTGAGCTGGGCCCAAGGCAGGATGTCCAGCTCCCACCTCCCTTTCTTTTCCTTCAGCAGTGGGAGAAAAATGGAGTGGGGGAATTAATGGAATAAAACCTTTAATCTGTCATTTTTGTGACAACTACACGGCTAATTCCTTGGAGCAGCGAGTGTCCCGAGGCGCGGTGCGGGGCTGAGCCGCGGCCCCAGGGGCGCGTGCTGCCCGGCCCGGAGTTTGTCCCCTCCAGGTGGAGGGCTGCAGGAGGTGAGGTCTGGAGCAGCCCCTTGTCATGCTGTCGTGTTCCTCACTTCTCATTTGTTTATCGTTCCAGTGGTTTTGTTAGAGGCTGATTCTCTTTCCTTCTGGGTTTTAAAGCAGTTATTCAGAATTAAATGTTTCATGCGGTAACGATTGATATTGCTATCCACAGTAGCAGTGAATCCCTAGTGTGCATGTAGCTGTTAAGTGTTCAGCAGTGTTAGTGTCTCTTTAGTACTGTAGTTCCTTTTTCTGTAATCAGGCAGCTTTTACAGGTTTTTAATAAGACCTCTAACTTGACAGAGGTTTTGACTACAGTCCTAGATAGAACATTCAGGTAGAAAAATAAGTTCTTTCAGTAATTTTCACAGTCCTTAAAATGCACTAGTAGGAATCTGGAGGAGAGACCTTTCCCTTTTCCTCCAGACTTCGACTTGGTGTACACTGTAAAATCTGCACAGAGATTTCTGATGTGTGAAGATTAACTTTAAAACTGTAGAACCAACAACCTGCTTTAAACATTTTATAATGTGTGCTAAATATTCATATGCCTTTTAAAGTCAGATATAGTCCACTGCATTTCTTGCTTTTGCACTACTGAAAAAGTTTTGTACTGAATACTAGGAGTCAATGCTACTTGCACTTAAAGTGTGAACTGATTAAATTTGAATAGAAAATATTTTCACAGTGTTAGAAAACCTTTTTTTTCCCTCTGAAAAAACAATGCTGAGTGCAATGCCTGTGCGAAAACTCTTGTGCTGTAAACTGAATATATCATATGTGTGGAACATGCGATGTTACACTTCTGTGTGGTAAAACCTTGCAGCGTCAGTTATTCTCTTTATTGCACTTGACATATGATGTCTTGTTTTATTCACACTGTGGATTTGATTTTCCAGTGTAAAACCAAAGCAAACAAACAAAGAAATCATGCAATGTATTCAATTTCCTACATTGGTGTCATAAACTTTATTTTGATGTGAACTTTTTCCTTTGCTTCTCTTTGTTCCAAACTTCTATTTTGCAATAAACATTTTGACAGTAAATTTTACGCATCTGTGTCCCTGTGTAAAATGCTGGTGTTTGAAGAGGTTCCTTCTTGCCTGCTGATTTAAGTCATTTTTTTAAATTACTGTGTGACACTTCTTTTTTCTCCCACCTTAAAAAAAATAATAATACAGAACACATTCTGCCACTGATTATATTTAAACATGGGAAAAGCTGAAAAAATCTATTGTGGAACTAAAAATGCAATATTGGACTTCTGCAGTAAATGATTCAGTTGTAGAAATCATTGTGCCAGGCTCCTCCCATAGCACCAGCCACTTTGACTATAGGTACCTACAAAAGGCATGAGCCTCTGCCTTCCTGAGGGTGGCTGTGATTGCCACCTGCCCTCCCTTGTGCTCACGTGTTGCCCCCAGCACTACTTTTGTCCCACAGCGTCCTGACCAGGCTGTGGGTAGCTGTTAGCCTAGGGAATGCCTGACTAACAGCATGTAGGTTGAGAACACTGGCTGGGAATATGGTGTAGCAGAAAGAAAAAGTCAGGAAGGTCTTTTTTGCTCTGTCAGATGCATCTTCTGATCTTTACCCTGATGCCTTTGGCCCTGTCCCTTTGGGGAAGCAGTGGGCAAAGGGATGGGTTTGAGGGTCCACTAGGTCCTCCTCACAGAGGTGGCTTCAGCTGGTCTCATGGGTGGTTTGTGCCCAGCAAGGTTTGGCTGAGGCACTGGTGAAAGAGGAGGAAGAGAGTATGAAGAGCTCTCAAACTCAAAGTGAGGTGGGCAGGAAAAAGTCGTAGATATAGAGGCAGAAGTCAAGGGGTGTTTGGCAGTCACAAGTCCTTCAATGGGAGTTTCACATGGATGCTGCAAAGGGTGTTTCACAGCAATGGCTAAAAGTCGTGGGCAGGTGACACTAGACCCTGGTCTCAGCCTGCAGAGCCAGGAAGGCGCACAGGCAGAGCGACACCTCTGCCCTCTGTGTTCCGCTGGCGGCAGGCAGGGGGGTGCCTGCCGGGGGGGCATGTTTGGCTGGTGGGTGGGGGCTAGAGAGCTGGTGGGTGACAGGGATCTCTGGAGGAGGCAACAATGCCTTGGGGGCTGGCAGGTAACCGAGCTGAGTCTCTCCTAAATCTGTGTTATATGCATCGAGTAAGTTTGCAACTACATCATTGTATTGGGCCTTTGAGAGACGCCAAGAGTCCAAATACATACATACTGATTAACGATAACCCTTTAACTGGATAGAGAGGCCAAGAAAGTGAAGCTTGGGATGCCATATGCTTGAGTGAGTATAATGGCAATCAGTATTGCAGTGACAACTTCTACTGTGGCAGTTTTCAGATCATCCCAGAATTTCACTTAGCACAGGCATCCTCATGTGCATCCTCCGTGGTTTCCTTGTGCTTGAGGAGCTGATGCTGTCATGCGTGCACAAGCGTGGGCAGCAGGACGGGAAGGGGGCTGAGCAGTGCTGTGCTCCCCCAGCCTCAGGGCAGCAGTTACAACATGTTGACAGAAACCAAAAGAGACTTCACTATTGTTGAAGACTAGCCACGGTTCCCCAACTCCAAATTCTGCTTTCACTGCTGTTTAGTGACAATTTTCCATCCTTCTGCAGAAAGTACCCATCATTCTGGAGAGGGTTGTAGTCACAGTGTTATTTTAATTGCAAAAACTGGGTGGTATCAAAGCAAAAGTCTTCCCATAGTGTACGAGCCGAGAGGAGAGGCAGCCAGAGAGTCCTTCACTATCTGACTGATTTCTTTTGCTTCCTAACTTGTTTCTCTTGGAGGTCTGCTGATAATTTTATCTACATAAAGCAATGGGATCGGTTTAGTGCTGCCACTGTGCTGTTGGAGCCAGCCCGTGGTCAGTGTGAATCAGGGGTTTAATATGTCAGTATGAGAATCACAGCCTGAAGTCCTGCCCTTTGCAGGGGAAAAGGAAACAAATAAAACCGGCCACCAGAGTGAATTTTGGGTGGTGGGGAGAAAAACTGTCAGACGGTTTTCTTTTCAATTCGTATCTCTCACACAGTTGCTGCCCTCCTTTGATATTTGTTCATGGACCGAAGAAGATGTGGTGAGTGTTTTGTGTTAACGTGGCTGGTGTTGGGCTGCTGGAGCTCTAACAAATCACAGTGCGGAGGGAGGGGAAGGCGGATCAGAACATCTGGGTGAGATTTTACTGCTATTTGTTTGGTGAAACTGGTCTCCCAGAGAGGCTTTAAAACGACCGTAAGTAAATTAAGGACTCAAGCGGCCTTCATAAAACAGCCACATTCTCCGATGTCCAGAAAATAATTTGTGCTGGGAGCTGCCAGCAGCTAGGAGGGCATTCCTGAGTGATCTTTTAAGGAACATGGAAGTGCCCCAAGAAGACCTAAGCAAGACCTGTCCTAGAGGAGGACAAAATGGGTTTGAAGGTTTTCTCTCACTGTGTGCCACCAGGATGGCAATTAACTGAAAGAAAGTTTAGGGTTTTTAAGAAATGTAAAATGTCTCTTTCATAGAAAATAATGGAGTTGAGTTTTCTTTTTTACCCTTTTATCCAATTAAAAAGCTAAACAAGAAATATCAATAGTTTATCTCTAGCATAGTGATGGGTCATTGTCATTTTGATGTCCTATTTAGCACCCTCCGTCTGTGTGGTGTATCATGGGGTTGTTTAGCTAATTTTTGCTGAAGGACTGTCTGGAAGGCCAGGGCAAAAGCTGTGACAGCCCTGGCCCTGTGACTCCAGCCCTTTTAGCATGTGGCAGGTCGCTAAGCTGCTGCTTCGGTCCTTTCTCTTGTTCCACATAACAATGAACTAAGGAAGGTGGCTGCAAAATAGAAAGCAATTTTAAAAGGAATCACTTGTTTTAGAGAGTCTTGAGTCCTTTAACTCAAAGTGAGAAATATTTTTAAGTTTTGTTGTAAAGAAGAATGATTGTACTTTTGAACTTCAAATAACTGTAATATAAACTTTTGATAATATGAACTTCAATACTGGATCCTCTTTTTTGCAGTTTTTCTGGATGCAACAACTTACTAGAAAAGGTAAAAGCTGTTCATGTGTACCTTTGTATTCACATTCATGAATATATATGGAGATATATATATATATATATACATTTGTTCATCTTTTTCTCCCTCCAATAAAGCACCCTATGGATTTTTGAATAACTTCTCTTATCTTAAGGCGATGCTTCTGGTGAAATGAGTGCATATGCTAGCTTGTTTATGGAACATCATATCACTGGGAAACAATTGCTTCTTCTAGAGGAAGAGGATTTAAAGGACATGGGAATTGTTTCCAGAGGACACATTATCCATTTAAAGGTATCTAACAGCATATGTTGAAAGTTGCAGTAAATTATAGTGTGAATATTAAGAAGGCTTCTATACGTTTTCAGTAGTATTAAAACAAACAAACAAAACCTAAATAGAGAATATGATTGGTATAAAAAATGAACAGAGTTATGGTTCATATGGCTCTAGAACCCAAAGCAACCTGAACATTTTATGAGGCAGGAAAATGTGCTGTGGTCTTTTTACTCCTCTGCAGTTCTTGGTTTTCTTGTGGGCTGGACTGTCAGTACTGCTCAAGATTCACCCAGGAGGGCCATTCTCCCAGCAGAAAGCTTTGGATATCTTCGGAGAGAGCTCTCCCTGAAGATTTCTCTTTAGCTACGGGAAGATCAGATACAGAAACACTTATTTGAACTGAGATCTCTGAACTTCTCAACTTTCACTTCTCACCTATCACTTAAAACATACTTTGACTAACAAAAATCCCTTGGACAACTTTAAAGCTGGTTGGTTGACAGCCAGGTTGCTTTGCTCTTAAAGCTTTGTTTTATGGTGTTTTAAATATCTAATGTTTGCAATGATTTCAGAAAATCAAGGTCTGGAAAATGTGATCAAACAGCAGTAACAGTATTAATACTGTAGCCACAGGAGATAGATAGTTTAGTTTCCTGGTAGTCAGCTTTGAAAAAGATTTATCTAAAAGCAGCATCTCGATTCTGCTGGGTCTCAATGTTTTTATACCACAATTTACTAGTAAAGAGATATTTGTATCCTAATTGCTGGTCCTGCAAATATAGCTTCAGCTCCGTAAGTCACACAGATTTATTCCCCTTTTGCTCATCAGCCATTTTTTCGATGCCACACGCCAGTACTGATATATTTAATTTATGTTTCCTACAGGGAAAATTATTGAAACTTAATAAAGTCAATAATGCCCAAAATGAAAGATTTCAGGTTTCTGGGTTGGTTGAGCATAAATAAAAACAACCAAAACAACCTCGCAAACATCTCTCGGATTGAGCAGGTCTGATCCTGATTGCGAAATGGAACCGATCTACCACAACAGTTTCCAGAACAGGGCTGTATTTTAAACTTATCTCAGGTGCCCTAATGTATCCACAATGGAAAACACAGTGTACAGAGAGTTGTACTGTTTTTCATGCTGGTATTTGCAGTATGAGATACTGAGTAACTCTCATCTTTTTTTTTGTCGATTTTTTTTTTCCTAGACTGCTATTGAGAAGTTAACCCATGACTACCTAAATCTTTTTCATTTTCCACCGTTGATTAAGGCAAGTCTTGTTGCTCATGTAAGAAGTGCTGCTCATGTTGGTATGACTATTTTACTCTTCTCGGTTTTCCTGCTGTTCATGGGAGGGTGAAGGAGCGGTTCCCGCAGCAGGTTTGTCCATTGCTTCTGACAAACTCAGGGGATCAACAGCAGCAATGGGTCACATCAGAACAAGTAATAGGATAATAAAAGTTGTTTTCAATGAGACTCCAAGATTTTATCATAGAACCAGTGCTATTAAATTAAAAGACTACTGGTTGTGATTCCTTTGCTCTTATTAATCAGAAATTACTCTTAAGAGCCATTCCTCCATCCTCATGCCACTGACTGCTCACCACTGAAGAATGGCAGATCCCTGGCCCGGAACGAGCCCATCATTCCTCAGTTTGTTAATTTTACAGTACAGAAGGACAATTTATAATGTCTGGTCACCCTTGTGTTAGCCTGTTGGTATTCTGATACCTCTAACAAGAGCCATGCAAAAGGGAGAGTGTGTTTGGGACCCTGGGAACCTCAGGCTTGCCAGAGGAGATATTTGCCTGATTTAATTTGGTGAGCTAATCAAGCAATTCTAGACTCTGAAGCCCAAAGTAGATTTTTTTAGTCATAATTTATTGCACAGCTATAGACCGAAATCCACTTAAAGCGAATTTACATACGGCAAAGCTCTGTTCCCTGAAGGGGAAAATGAAAGTTGGGTCTTCGCTGCCATGCCGTGCTGGCTGCAATTCCCATGGCAGTGGCTGCCCTGATGCTCGCAGCAGCACCGTGCCGTGCCGGAGCGGCTCGGCCAGGAGCGGAAATGGTGCAGCATGTCCCAGGTGCCACCCAGTGCGTGCTGGAAACACAGTATCACAGTATGTTTGGGATTGGAAGGGACCTCAAAAGATCATCTAGTCCAATCCCGCTGCTGGAGCAGGAACGCCTAGGTGAGGTCGCACAGGAACATGTCCAGGCGGGTTTTGAATGTCTCCAGAGAAGGAGACTCCACAACCCCCCTGGGCAGCCTGTTCCAGTGCTCTGTCACCCTCACTGAGAAGTTTTTTCTCAAATTTAAGTGGAACCTCTTGTGTTCCAGCTTGATCCCATTACCCCTTGTCCTATCATTGTTTGCCACCGAGAAGAGCTTGGCTCCATCCTCATGGCACTCACCCTTTATATATTTATAAACATTAATAAGGTCCCCCCTTAGTCTCCTCTTCTCCAAACTAAAGAGACCCAGCTCCCTCAGCCTTTCTTCATAAGGGAGATGCTCCACTCCCTTAATCATCTTCGTTGCCCTACGCTGGACCCTCTCCAGCAGTTCCCTGTCCTTCTTGAACTGAGGGGCCCAGAACTGGACACAATATTCCAGATGTGGTCTGACCAGGGTGGAGTAGAGGGGAAGGAGGACCTCTCTCAATCTACTAACCACCCCCCTTGTAATACACCCCAGGATGCCATTGGCCTTCCTGGCCACAAGGGCACAGTGCTGGCTCATGGTCATAAACCCCGCTGGCTCATGGTCATAAAACCCCGCAGAAGCCATGGCCCCTCTTGGAGCGGCATGATCGGGGCAATGATGGCCCCTGCCTGCTGCCTGCCGAACTTGTGGCATCTGAAAGGCAAATCCTTTCTGCCACCAGAGGCCTTGCTCCTGGCTCCCTGGGGTTGTGGAAGATGTGAAGTCTCACCCTGTCTTTTTTTTGGCAGGATTCTGCAGGTGGAGCTGAAGAAAACATAGAGAAAGTTGTGAATCTTGAACTCGTTTTTGGTTATCACTTGAAGCCAGGAAATGGTCCGAAGGTAAGTGCTAGATCAGTCGGTTTGGCTAACAGTCACTACCCAGAGAGTCCAGCATCTTTTGGACACAGAAAGATAATTTGCTGTGAGAATCCTCTTGTTTTGGAAAGTGGTGACCAAATGTCAAAGTGTCAAGTGGGGCTTCAGGTGTAATGGGGCTTCACACTCCAGAGCAGGTGAGGAAGAAAAGAGTGGCACAGCAGGCTATGACTGAAAGATTTGTTTCCTTGTGAACAATTTTTTTACTGTATTTTCTGTAATTCAGGCTTTTGCTTTGTTCCTTTTATCCCAATGGATGTGAAATAACAATTCATTTGAAAAAAAAAAAACCTGTTCATGTTTGAGCAGTGCTGTACACATGATGTTAGCAGACAGACTATTATCTTTGTCTCAGCAGAAAGTTCATGTCTTCTTATGCAACCAAGAGGAGTTTGGAAAATGCGTGGCACGTGTGGCTACCTGCTGGGGAGGATGGGACTGGTGCTGGTGGTGGCTGCGTTCACTCACGGTACTGGGGAAGGTGGGAAGGGTAGGTGCAGGGCATTGCAGATGGCAAAACTACTGTGCAGTGGCTGGTAGATGCAATTACCAGCATGCCACATCCTGACCAAACCTCAGATCCAAGCCACGCTGGTTCAAGGATCTCTCATTACACCCTGTGTACACCCTGTGTAACGAGAGTGTTGATGACTCCAGATGTTCTAGCAAAGCATTTCCACCACATTGTCTTTTCTTGAGCATGAGGTTTGTCCCATGGTTTTTGTTTTCTTCATCCAGCCTGCTGTGTTCAAGGGTTTTAGAATTAATCATCTATGGGGAAATGATGTGTAAAGGATTTCTGAGTTAGAGTCAGGGGTTGTGACAGCAGGATTTGTTTCCTTTTGTATTTGACAAATCTGCATTGCGTGTCCACCCTAAACTTGTGGGTGGTTGACTTTCATCTTGTGTTATCTGGCTGCTTTGCTTTCAGGGCATATTGTTTGCAGAAGTCTCTTGATTTCTGTGATTTCTATACTTGGTGGTGCTTGCAGAGAGAGCATTTAGGTTTGTACTTAGTAGGAACTTGGACTCTTACTGAAATCATTTCATCAATTTGAAAAAGCTTTTTGCTTTTTGTCTGGAGATTTCCTTTTTCCGTTTGTTTCTTTTATCCTAAGCACTTTTTTTTTTCTATAAAAATCTTCTTTATCACTATGTGAATTACTTAGACTGTCTCGGTGTTCTTGAATGCATGTAGCTCGTGATGCTGTACAGCTGCTTTCTTGTAGGTGTGTATCTTTCTCTCCCATGTGCAACTCTACAAGGAACTGAAAGTCCATGAAATAGCTGGTCTCCCTTCCATTTCCAATATGCCTTGTGAGCCGTAATGCAGGGAGGTGGGCAGCCTCCCCTAGGAAAGAATGAGAAGGAGTGAATAGACCTTTCAGTGTTGGAGAGAAATTCAGATATTTTAGCCATGATAGCAAAATTTACAAATGAGACAGAGTGCCAAAGTCTATGGGGCAGAAGGTGAATTGTTACGAGAGGAGGGGGCTAGTTCAACCGGCCTGCGTAGTGCCGACATAGCCTTTGCCGGTTTCTGACCTACCAACTGTAAACATTTTTGGGGGGAGGAGGGGTCCTGCCTTAACTGTGAGGCCCCCTAATTGATCCTCTCTGCTCTGTGTGTTGTCAAACCCCTTCCTAAGGAAGCCATTCCCTCCGCAGCCATGGTTGCATGCCAGGCATGCCTGCCCCGGCATCTGCCCCGCCGCAGCGCCTGTGTCCCTGATGCCGTTCCAGGGAATGTGCAATTTGTCACCTGAATTTGGGCTGGAAACTTCTGTCCGAGATCTGCTTATTAACTCATACCTGCCTTAAAAGATGTTGCAGCTAAGCCACTTTTAAAAAGTGGGCTAGAAGGAGTAGATCCACGGAGCTTTTAGGCAGGATGCTAGGGCCAACATGAGCAAGGTAATCTGCATTAAATGTAACACTAACAAAGACTGGTGTGGTACATACAACGTAGAAAATTTGACAGGCTTGCTTCTTTGAAAATCGCTGGATACAATCTTCTGGCTCCCCTAGAGGCTGCTTTAAGCCAACTACTGCTGCCATCCAGATTTGTTCCAAAATGTAGTGGAGATACTGGATAAACCAGGATTGAAGGGTTTAAGCTTCTTTTACTGTCCCATTTTTATAAAAGGCAGATGCCTGTTCCTGTAAAACTGGGTCAGCAGAAGCACTTGGGATAGTACCTTCCACCATCTTAATAGCTAGTAAGCTGGCCTATATCAGTTTTAAAATAGGTTTCTCAAAGGAACTTTACCCTAATCAGTCCCTATAACCAGCTGCCAAGCTGAGAAGCATTTCTCCTGTTTTAGTCATGAGTAAAAAGAGGCAAAAAGCCCAGATCTGGGTTACAAGTGGAGAACGTGTGTTCCTCAGGTGATGTGTAGGCTGCTAGACCTGCGTGCATGGAGGGGGTTGTCAGGCTCGGCTGGGAGCTGGTGCGGCGCAGCAGGAGGGGTTTGCACAGGGGAACAGGATGTGCTGGGAGGTTTTACCCCAGGCTGCTGAGTTCCCATTAGTTACCCAGTGCATCTTCTGGTGTAGCTGCAGCTGGAAGCAAGCCTGTCCCTGCACTCGGAGGTGGCTCTGCCAAAGCGTGGGACGAAAGCCGCTCCTGATCCAAAGTAAAGCTGTGGTGTGGGCACAGCCTCGGCCTGCAGTGTGACACACTGCGATGCCATGGGGCATAAAAGTGCTGGACCCAGAAACCATTTGAGGGGTGCAGGTTAATTCAGATGCATTTGGTTGGTGAGAGCACAGCACCATCTCAGGTGTGAAGATGGCTCCTTGGGGCACAGATGTCCTCTCCCTGGCACCACACTGAGCCCCATCAGCACCTTCTCCATAAGCAGGCAGAAACTTTAGTGCCTTAGGAATGGCAGTGCCTTTTAGCAAGGATCTGATGAATGGACTTCAGGATGGCATTTTGATGTTCAGCCTTATCTGTCCACTGAATGAAACATTGACTACCCAGTACACAACTTTACTAGCCTCAGATTTGTTATCTAATTTAAACCGCATCTTCTAGTGGGATTATGTTGGTTTCCACCAGCTGACAGATGCAGTCATTTCATTACAGTTTCCTTCCCTTTTTAGCTGCATCTTTGGATGTGATGAAAGCTCAGTTGACCTTTGTGCTCTCCGAATGTATCAGGAGTGAGCGCTGCAAAGCTAACCTGGTTTTTAGAGGTTTCTTTTCCAACTCTTGTACTTATGTGGTTACTTCCATTCACTTCCTTTTAATGACCTTTCTGTACACAATTCCCACTAAGCTGAAACGTGATCGATTTAGACTTTTTATATTATTTTTTTCCACAAATTAAAAAAAAAAAAAAAAAAAGGAGGGGGACACCAATTAACTCCAAGATACCAAAGTGGGTAAAAAAACAAACCCTGGCAATTGTGGCTTGAGCTGATTTGCAGAACTGCAGAGGGAATTTTCAATGTCTTTCTCATCCTAGGTGGCTCATTAAAATTTCCCAATCAGGGAAAGGTGTCTGAGCTGTGTCAGCTCTGCACTGATGAATCACCCAAGCCCTTAAGAAGGATGGTTCACAGTCCTTTTGTCTCCTGTTGATGCATTCTTTAGTTTTGGTCCTCAAAAGGGCAGATTTCACCGCACCTCTGAATGTTTTCATTTTTTCCTGAGTGTGGCACAATCTGACCTATACCCAAACACAAAGCCTTGAAGCTGGCTCAGCATTTTACCTTATTTTTCCCCAGTTACCTCTCCCTCCATTTGACAAGGTAGGGAGCAGAGTCTCTTCAAAACCATTTGCTAACAGTGTGAACTATTTTCTAGCCTCAAATATCCAAACCAGGATATATTTTAATGCAATAATTTCAATGTGTGGTGCAAACATGAATATGATAAAATGGCTACTTTAGAGAGACATCGTGACCAACTCTGCATGTGGACAAAATTTTAAATTCCAGTTTTGTAGTATTTCTGTTGTACATATTCCCCATGTTCTGTGGGTATTTTAATCCAATTCAGTGAGTAAAGCTGGCAGAGAATTTGTTTTTTTCTGACCCTTCCTTTGCAAAATACTTGCAAGTACCTTGACTTTCTAACCTGGGGTTATTTAACCTTATCTCAAAACCGCATCTTCTACAGCCTCTCTCTTTAGTTACACCTCAAAGCACAAAGCTTTCACTACTAAAGGCTAATAGTTAATGCAAGAATCAGAGTAGCTGTGTTCGTGTGCCATTTTCATTGTTTTACTTCTAATCTAATAAGTAGTCAGTAATGGGATAAATACTTCGTAAAGGAAAAAAAAATTACCTAAGCTGTAAAATAAAACCACAGCCAGATTGAAATATAACCAGCACCATTAAGAATGGGCTGATGTCTGCCACGTGCAGCCGCCGGGAAGGGACTTGTGTTTGTCGTGCTCCCGCCTTTACAGCCCCGCTGTTGCAAGCAGGCTGCGCATGTGGGTGATGATGCCTGCGACCGCAGCAATCCATGTTCACTGCTGATCACATGGCAAGGGCAGCTCTTGGTAAGCGGCTCAGGACCGCTGTTATCACAGAGCTTTCCATCTCAGCTGCTGCAACCCACTTTTCTCAGGGCACGAGCCCCCCAGTGCATAGCAGCACCGAGTATTTACCAGTTTGTTCCCTTCCATGGTGGCACAGAGCTTCCCAGTGCTGGATGGTAAAGAGAGGCGCTGTCAGGGGACAGATAGTTTAGATACTGCCGGGAGGTCTCTGTAGGTGTTGAAAAGGCCTCGTGCATCTCCAGGTGAAGCTCCAGCCAGGCAGTGCCTGTTGCCTCGCGGAGGAGTGAGGGCTCCGGCTTTCGCAGGAGGCACCCGAGCAACTGATAGCATAAATACATCTTTCTCTTGCTTTGTGTCTGTATGTTTTGAGACCATCTCTCTTGGAAGGCCTTCCTTCCGCCCCTGTTTTTTTCTGCCTGCACAGCTGAAATAAAACCGGCGGTGGAGCCACCTTCTCTCACTGGAGCCTGGCTGGCAGCAGCCTGCCCTGACCTGAGACACCAGCCATTGTTAAGGGTATAACACATTTACATATTTTGCAATAAAACATCAGTTATTTGCATTACTGTGTCAAGTTTTATTTGATTCTTTCACCTAAAAATGACTCATTTTCCTTTCTTGTATTTTAAAAACCAACTACTCTAAGCTTGTTTGAGAATAATCAAAAATTGCCCATTTAGCTAGAAGTCATTTTCTTTTCAAAAGGCAAATGTTATTTAATCTTTCAGCTGTTCATTGTGCCATCATAAATACTTTCTTTTCAGCACAGTTGTGGGGACTGAAATGAGCCCACTAATTGCCTCCCATTTCGACTGACATGTGGTGGTTTAGTGGAAAGAGAACACAGCGGGGAGAAGGAAATAGGAGGCTGAGAAAATGAGAGCTAATTATTTTCACTGCCTCATGTCAGGCTCTGTGTCAGCCTTGTTTTTACAAACTGGAAGGTTTAGCACTAAATAAAACAAACTGGCGTCATGTTTTTATATACTGGCAGTGTCATGGAAGCAGCTGCACATCTCAAAGACAATATAATGCCTGCATTCGCATGGACACCATCTGACAGCCACTGTGAGCCACTGCTAATGAGGATATCACAGTGGTGCCAAGTGAAAGGTGCTGAATTATGTATGATTCTTCATCAGTGCAGCAATAGTCCTGTACATCATTATGAGACATTGTTTTGCTGAAGAGATTAAAACATTCTTAGTTCCAGACCCTGCAACCTATACACGCTACAAGAGGTTATTAATGGAATTTTTAGGGAGAGTTTCTTGTGGATTTCTTTTTGGTTAAAAATATCTCATGGGACAGAGCCGTGGTGGGTCATGACACTATATATATAAAGAAGAGAAGCAAATTAACCATAATTGTGTTATCTTCCTTTAAATCCAGAATAATAAAATATAGTGTAGCAGGGTGATACATAATGATAAATAACCCAAGTGCTGTCACGAGATGTTCAACTCTAATGCCTTTAAAACAGCAGGTTTCGGCAGCTGAGATAGATAATAGCTAAGAATGTAAAGGAGCTTCTGGGGACCTAAATCATCAACATGCTACTACTTTTAGTACCAGCATGACCAACATTTTTTTCATATTTGTTTCATCTTGTGTTACATCTTACTTTTCCTCCAATATCTAGTTGCCTGCTACAATGCCGTTTAGATTTTTTTCTTCAATATTAAAAAAAAAGGTGTATTGCAGCAACCGATTTTAAAAATGAATCCTGGATTTGGGCCTCCTTGAAAATGAGGTGTCTCCCCAGCAAGAGTTTTAAGCTGTTGTTGAGGAGACATGTTTGTTGTTTAAAGCCTGTGCCTGATGTTTTTCATTTCCCTTTTGGTTTTTGTTGCAGACGTTAGCACATATGGGGTTAAAGGGATATTGTCACCACAGTAAAATGGAGACTTAATTTTTAAAGTGTTCTTATTTTCTATTTCAAAGCTGAGGCGAAGTGGCTCAAAATACATGTGTGATTTGCTTTTCTTTTCTGCAGTCATTTGCAGAGGCTGCCGATTCATTTGCTTTGTCAAAGTGTTATTTGGAAATGTTTTTCACACAAAGTTTTGCTGGTTGTGCCTCTCAGTTCTGAAACTAGATTAAAAAAAAAAAAACAAACAAACTGCAATTCTTTATTTAAATCAAAATCAAGCACATAAATATTGGGAGGTATTTTAATGCTTGAATTACAGGATGCCCAGGGAAATCTCTTTGAAAGACTTCTGTAAGTATTTTATCAACCAGACATTTTGAACAAGCTATTTCCAAATTATTTTTCCGCATACATTTTGCACTAAATGTAGTCTCGATGCAAGAAAACTTATGGCTCCAATTCATCAAAGAATTGAAATATGTATACTTCGTTATTCTAGCCAAATTTTTGCTGAAGTGGCTGAGCATCTCTCTCCTATTCGTTGGCAAATAAGAACATAGAACTCAGTTGGAAAACAGTTCTGTAGCACACAAATCTCGCATTATTTACTGTGTGGTTGAACAAAATGGTTACCAAGTTTGTAATGCAAGTAGCCACCTGCCTATCTTAGATATTTCCCAAGTGTCTGATTCAAAAGTCACCTAGCTGCTGTCTTCCCTTCCCTTCCCTTCCCTTCCCTTCCCTTCCCTTCCCTTCCCTTCCCTTCCCTTCCCTTCCCTTCCCTTCCCTTCCCTTCCCTTCCCTTCCCTTCCCTTCCCTTCCCTTCCCTTCCCTTCCCTTCCCTTCCCTTCCCTTCCCTTCCCTTCCCCCTCTTTATATCTTTCTATCTTTTCTCCCAGCCTCTCCTTCCCTTTCTTCTCTTTGTTTCTCTCACTTTCTCTCTTTCTACGGATGATTTTACAATAACGCAAAATCAAAACCTTTCCAAATGAAATGGGACACACATGTTTTTGAGTGACCACAGAGGGCACATTTAGTGTGGTAATTTCCTCTTTTGCTGTCTGCGTGGTGTGGCTGGAGAGGACTCTGTGGAGGACCAAAGGTTTGAGGGGCTGGAGTTGAGGGACACGAGACTGTTCCTTTCTCTGAGACTGCGGTCTGGGGCCAGGGCCGGCAGTGTTTGTGCCAGGCTCTTGCATCCCCAGCTGCATGGGGCAGCCCGATCTGTCACAGCGCAGAGGGGACTCCTGCCTGTGTGGCCGATGTGGTGAGGGGCTGGTGCTGGCAGCTGCCCACCGCCGGCCTGACCGCGGATTGACACAGCTTGCCAGCCTTTTCTTCAGAGATGGTCGTTTGATTTGTGTTGTTTATTAAAACAAGCTCATGTTTGTCAGATCTGGTCTGTAGGGAGATGTGAGTGAATGGCACAAAATCCCGAGTCGCGGAGGCAGAGGAGCTCTGGCACAAGGTGCAGCTTTGGCTCTCCGTGCTTGGCACTGGTCTCACGGCAGGAGATGCGCTGAATTAACTGGAGGACAGTGTTTTATGTCAGTGTTTTGTTCATTCTTTGGCTCTGGTGTTTTTGTAAAACTTATAATTGTCATCAAGCATCTTGTCTCTAACCTGAGGTTCCATCTGCAATAGGGAATCCAGATAGTGTGAAATTAGGAAGTCCTGCAAAAAAGTCTGGCAGCAAGGATGGTGTGGGCAGGGAGAGGGGCACAGTTTGAGAGGTGAGGAGGAGTCGAAGACAACTCACTTTGCCATTGCTGTTCAGTTACATACCACATACAGTCCTCAGCCAACAATGTGGCCAGTACCTATCCAGGAAGAGACAGGCATAACCCTGGGTTAGCTCACAGGACAGAAAACAACATGCAAAGAGATACAGTCCATGATTAGGAAACAGAGGCATAGGGCGACTTCAGCACCTTACCGGGTTGTACAGGAAGCTGAGGGCAGAACTGGAACTGAACTCAGCACCTCTGAGTCTCGCTCTGGTGCCCTGACCACTGGACCGCAGTTCCCATTGCTCAAACTCTCACCAGTGGCGATGCGAAAACCGGCTCAACACATCCGCTCTGCTCATAAACGCAGAAGCTTTCAATGGGGACAGATGGACACACAGGGCCAAATGCTTTCATAAGCATAATTTGTTGTTGTGGTTCGGAAATGATTATACTCTGGTTTTCTTTTATCTTGGAATTGCCAATTCAATGCCTGATTGGAAGCTTTGAGACTTCTGAGGGCTGAGCTCCTACATTACATTTATGAGAGATGCACGTGCAAACACTAGCAGATAATCGCATGTGCGAACGGATACTTTTTAGGCTGCTGTACGTTTGTGTGTGCAAATATCTGCTTACGCAAGCCCTTGGCCCTCGGTGGACATCTGTGTCCCCAGTGAAAGTTTTTGCATTTTCTGAGCAGAACTGAGGAGAAGACAGCCTCCCGCAAATGCTGAGCCCACGCTTGCCCAGCCGGCAGTATGCGGTAGGCACAGACCTTCCTGAACCCCCAGCATGGCTAGAGGAGCTCCTGTCCTCTGAAGGGCAAGTCACCCCTCCTGCACGGAGACAGAGACACTCTGCTTCACTGCAGCCCTCTTGTCCCTCAGGGGACTGATTTTTGGAGGAGCTCAGTGCACTGGACAGTGTCTAATCCTCAAAGCGCCTGCCAAGCACACCAGCAAATGTTGGCTGGTTGCACCATGGACAGTCAGTCTCTGGTCCCCAGTGGAGCCTCCCTGGCCACAGGAACGAGCCCCAGTCCCAGCATTCAGGACTCATGTCCTGCAGGATGCCGCCAGAGCCATCAGCTTCTGCAGGCTCACACCTATGCTAAAGGTCGGACATTGGCCCTGTGTTCAGCTCATAGGATTATTTAAAGATACCTTTCATTGCTTTGGTTTGCTAGACCCACTGTGATTCTTTTCCAAGCTGAGCTGCTTATAATTAATAGTGCAGTTGGAGGTTGCAGAAGTTGAGGATGCTCAGTGCCTCGCTGGTCACTCAGTATCTGAAATAATTGAGCTGTAATAACCAGCTCATCCTCTTGCCCATTATTTGAGGACTGTCTTAATGGTGTTTCACAGACCCTCTGGTCACTTGTTCCTGGGTTCACTGGGAAGATGTCCTTGGGGCTGGCTGCCAGCACTGGCTGTGACCCTGAGTGACAGCTCCCACCACTGCCCTGTCCCTCTGCACGGGTGTGCGGAGCCCCTGTGCTGCCTGCTCACAGGGGCTGTCCATCTGTTCAGGCGGGGAAACCCCCCATCCTCCTGCAGCCCTTCAGGGGATCCACACCTCTGGAGGCATCCAGACCTGTCAACGTGGCCACCACCTCTCAGTGTGAGCTGAGAGCAGAGCAAAGGAGAACCTGAGGGTTTTCTCTTGCCAACACTTTTACTGGAAAATGGGCATATCCTAAAATACATCTATGTTCCTTATTTTTCCTGTTGGATTATTTTTTTCCCTTATATATTGAGGGTAAGGTTTTGGGTTATTTTGGTGTTTGATTTTGTTTCACTTCTCTTGTGGTTTTTTTTTTTTTTTTTTTTATATTATTTTTATTTGTATTCTGACAATCCAGCATTCTTTTTTTATTATTCATAGGATTGTAAATGGAAAATGTACATGGAGATGGACGGGGATGAAATTGCAATAACCTACATAAAAGATGTGACATTCAACACTAACCTACCTGATGTAGAGGTTTTAAAGATGACAAAGGTATTTACAGCCTTAAAGCTTTCACAAATTCACAGATCTCAAACAAAGACATTAAAATACCACAGCAGTCGACTTTTGTGCTTGTGGAAGCTCGATCTCTTGACAGCTTTTAAATAAAATGCACATTTTAAACAGATTTGTATCATAATAGAAGTTAGGTATTTTGGTTGTCTTTTAAGCTGACAATAATGTTAACAATAGAAAAATAAGAGAATGAACTAATTTATGTTTTCGTGTTTTAATTCTATATTATATCCTCTGAATTTATTACCCCTTTTAAAGAAAAGAATGTTCAAAAAATTAATTTCCTATTCAAGAGAAGAAAGTGATTTAAATGTTCCAGTTTGAAACTTCGTGGGATTTGTCTGTTGTGGGGTTTTTTTCTCTTTTTTCTTTTTTTTTTTTTTTTGACATAGTTTTAGAAGTTTTACATGGTTCTAAAACTCCTTCTTTCATGCAACAATGGGTTGCAATGTCTGAAACCCATCAGCAGACAGTACAGCACTGAACATCTGCAATTCAATGTCACTGGGCATTTTATCTTATTTCAGAACCTGCCTGTAAATATTTACCAGCCAGTATTCAGACTGTTTTTACCGTAAGCAGCAGAAGCTTTGTTAATGGAGCAGGCTTTCTGTTTGCTGTTATTTTAATTGTTTCTTTTATTTATACACTCCTCTTGATAGTAGCTAGCAAAATACATTTCTAAATGAAAAAATATACAGCTGGATTACCAATTAGAATGCTGCTCTAATGTGCACTCATAAAAACCCCTGAATTCCTGAATGATTTTAACTGTGCTTTTTTTTGCCAAAATTTGGGGTGAACCTTTGGTTATTATTTTAGAAGAAAAACTGAAAATCAGCTTCTCAGCAGTCAGAATTTTAAGAAAAATGTGAAAGTATAAGTATTTGTCAAAAACGATTCTCCTATTTAATTCACGCTAATAATGTTTTTATAGTTAGTGATTTCTGGAACAACATCTATGATTTTTTAAATTATTATTGTTATTATTATTTTGTTGTAAAATCATTTTCTGTTTAATTTTCATCTTAGACATTTTATTTTTTTCCTTAAAAAATGCTTAAAGTTAAATGAACTAATAACTAGATACAACAACATTAACTTTTCACATACTTCAACATTTTTATATCTGTCAGGGAATATCTCAGAGAATCTCTAGATACTTGTTCTTGCTGGCATTTGGAAGTTCTAGCAGAAGAAAACCTGTACATGCATAAAAATGAAAAAGGTTTATGCCCCCATGAAAACATTCAGTGTTGTCTTACCTCCTGACTGTTATTTATAGAAATCTCTTCTCAGTTTCCTTTTGTAAGCAAGCAATTAATTCCAAAGTATATTGCCTTGTCTCATGAAATTTTAAGAAAAGTATTGATTTTAACAATAGGAAACAAATGAAAACAGGGAAATGTTGAAAATTATCTTTGGGGTGTTTCAGAAACAGGTCAGGAAATGAAAAGCACCTTATAAAACTCCCACCATATTTCTTTCAGCCACCGTTTGTAATGGAGAAATGGATTGTGGGGATAGAAGAACACCAGTCTGTAGAATGTGTTGTTACCTATGAGGTAAGCTGTAAGAAACAAAAATTGTTTATCCAAGATAAAACCTACATGGAAGGTGTGGAAATAGCATCCTCTGGCTTTGTTATATCCTATAATCAAGTCTCAGCAGCCTGTAATTAATTGCAAAATCTAAAGTCCAGAGCAAAAGCTGAATGAGGTTTACAGAGACAACGTCCTCGAACTGCTGCCTGGGACAGCTCTTTTTCTCAAGGACAAAAATCTCCTTTTGCTTGAAGCGTAATGGTTGGTGTTGTTTGCATTACTTGAAGAGACTGTTTTTTACATTTTCAATGAAGTGCTAATTAGGAAAGCAGAAAAGCAACAGGCAAAGAAAGAAAATGAGAAGTCAAGAGTAAAATAAGATGAAGTAAAACCCAGACAACAATTTAATGTGATAGAAATTAGCCTTTGTAAACAGAGTTTGCAGTTACTAACAAAAATGTTTTTATAAAGACCAATGTTATGCGTTGCAATGAGGCTAATAATTGAGACCCAGCTCTGTCCTGAACAAGGATTCAAGCAGTGATGGAGAAACAGGGAAATCCTGGACCTTGCCTGCCTGTCTCAGAAGTGAAGAACAGTAGTTTTCTTTCAGCCTGAAGTTTCTCATGGGAGTCATGGGCCCTCAACAGCACATTGAACTTTATATTCCAGTAAAGTTTTGCGGAGGGTCCCCCTGCAAAACTAACCTGCTTAGTCCTACCTCTTCTAGCAGAAAGCACTGCCCATTTGACGTTCACATTGATATAACTAGTAAAATATATTTTTTGTGTTTGTAGAGGGAGGCCTTCAGATCTTTCTTCCACATGGTACATGAATTGAAACAGTTATTCACTACTGCGTTTTTAGCATAATCACAAAATACCAGCCAAAATTATCTAGAGTCTAAAAATACTTGAAAACTGGCTAAGTGGTTTTGAAAAACAGACTCTATATTGAAAATGCTGCTGCTGCCCAGGCACTAGTGGAAGTTCCCTTGTAGGAGAGCTTGGTGGGTTGTATGTTGTTATGTCCTCACATGCGTTATGTCCTCATGTGTGTTGTGTCCTTCCTGAGCAGAGTGATGTTAGAGCTCCCAAAGCCACCAGGCACATCCAAGCGATCTGCTGGAGCAAGGTGAAGGCACAGGACGAGGTTGAGACAGTACAGCTCATGATACAGACCTCGCTCCCCAGCTCGGAGGGGAATTCACGGAGCAGATCTGACTCAAGTAAGTCAGTACACGTGAACTTTACTGCTGACATGGACAAGGCACATATGGGGAGAATTGCTAGGGGAAATCCTGTGGGAAAGGGTACTTGAAGGTAAAGGGGCCCAAGATAGTTGGTTAGCATTCAGGGACTGCTTCTTCCAAGCTCAAGATCAGAGCATCCCGACACATAGGAAGTCAAGGAAGGGAGCCAGGAGATCTGCTTGGTTAAACAAGGAACTGCTGGGCAAGCTCAAGTGGAAGATGAGAGTTTCCAGATAATGGAAGGAGGGGCTGGCCACTTGGAAAGAATATAAAGCTGTTGTCAGAGGATGCAGGGAGGCAACTGGGAAAGCTAAGGCCTCCTTAGAATTAAACCTTGCAGGAGGGCTCAAGGACAACAGAAAGAGCTTCTTCAAATACAAGGCAGATAAAACTAACACTAGAGGTAATGTAGGCCCCCTGATGAATGAGGTGGGTACCCTGGTGACAGAAGATACAGAGAAGACAGAGTTACCAAATGCCTTCTTTATCTCTGTCTATGATGCCAGAGGCTGTCCTGAGGAGCCCCGTACCCTCGAGGCCCCAGAGGAAGTCAGGACAATGGAGAAGTTTGCCTCAGTTGATAAGGACTAGGTTAGGGACCAATTAAGCAATCTGGACATCCATAAATCCATGGGTCCAGATGGAATGCACCCACGGGTGCTGAGGGAGCTGGCTCAAGTCGTTGCTAGACCGCTCTCTATTATCTTTGCTAAGTCGTGGGAAATGTGAGAGGTGCCTGAGGACTGGAGAAAAGCAAATGTCACTCCAGTCTTCAAAAAGGGCAAGAAGGAGGACCCGTGTAACTATAGACTGGTCAGCCTCACCTCCATCTCTGGAAAGATGATGTAACAACTTATCCTTGGTGCCATCTCAAGGCATATCAAGGATAAGAGGGTCATTAGGGGCAGTCAACATGGCTTCACCAAGAGGAAATCATGCTTAACCAACCTCATAGCCTTTGATGAGGACATAACCAGGTGGACAGATGATGGCAAAGCAGTGGATGTGGTCTGTCTTGATTTCAGTAAAGCATTTGACACAGTCTTCCGCAGCATCCTCACTGCTAAACTGAGGAAGTGTGTTCTGGACAATCGGGTAGTGAGGTGGACTGTGAACTGGCTGAAGGAAAGAAGCCAGAGAGTTGTGGTCAATGGGGCAGAGTCTAGTTGGAGGCCTGTATCTAGTGGAGTCCCTCAAGGGCCAGTGCTGGGACCAGTATTATTCAATATATTAATCAACAATTTGGATGAGGGACTAGAGTGTACTATCAACAAGTTTGCTGATGACAACAAACTGGGAGGAGTGGCAGACACACCAGAAGGCTGTGCTGCCATCCAGCGAGACCTGGACAGGCTGGAGAGTTGGGTGGGGAAAAATTTAATGAAACATAACAAGGACAAGTGTAGAGTTTTGCATCTGGGCAGGAACAACCCCAGGTTCCAGTGTAAGTTGGGGAATGACCTGTCAGAGAGCAGTGTAGGGGAAAGGGACCTGGGGGTCCTGGTGGACAGCAGGATGACCATGAACCAGCACTGTGCCCTTGTGGCCGGGAAGGCCAATGGCATCCTGGGGTGTATTAGAAGGGGGGTGGTTAGCAGGTCGAGAGACATTCTCTTTCCTTTCTACTCTGCCCTGGTGAGACCACATCTGGAATATTGTGTCCCGTTCTGGGCCCCTCAGTTCCAGAAGGACAGGGAACTGCTGGAGAGAGTCCAGCGCAGGGCAACAAAGATGATTAAGGGAGTGGAGCATCTCCCTTATGAGGAAAGGCTGAGGGAGCTGGGGCTCTTTAGCTTGGAGAAGAGGAGACTGAGGAGTGACCTCATTAATGTTTATAAATACGTAAAGGGTGAGTGTCACAAGGATGGAGCCAGGCTCTTCTTGGTGATGACCAATGATAAGACAAGGGCCAATGGGTACAAACTGCAACACAGGAGGTTCTACTTAAATATGTGAAGAAACTTCTTCAGGGTGAGGGTAACAGAACACTGGAACAGGCTGCCCAGGGAGGCTGTGGAGTCTCCTTCTCTGGAGACATTCAAAACCCACCTGGACACATTCCTGTGTAACCTCATCTAGGTGTTCCTGCCCCAGTGAGGGAATTGGACTAGATGATCTTTTGAGGTCCCTTCCAATCTCTAACATTCTGTGCCATGATTCTGTTCCAACAACAGAGCACATTTTGCAGCATCAGCTGTTGTGGTCCCTGTGGAGGAGATGATGTATAGGTGTGTAGAAAGTACATTTCAGTATGCATGTTTCTTTCAAAAACCATGACTTTCAAGGAGGTTAAGCAGACAAGGCAATTCCCATCTATCTTTCCATGAGAGAAGATTCACCTCAGTGCAGCCAGAGCTATCTGTTGTGGCCGTGTCACACTCACACCTTGACAGGAAAGACAGTTTCCTTTTGACGTATTTGACATTAGGTTGAAGTGATTTAAATCTCTTGAGATTCAAGCAAAATCTGGGGAAAGGAGGAATGGAAGAGACCATCCACTACATCTTAACAGGAGCAATCCTAATGAGAACAGAGCTGCTACCCAGCTCCCACGAAACTCCCCACAGCAGATCCAGTGTTGCAGTGACAGGCAGAGGGCCCATGACATAGGGACTCTTTCTATGGAAGACCAGCAAAAGGTGAGAGAGGAGCTGGGGTCCTCTGCTGAAGATAGTAACATTTTGGTCGCCTTTATCCCACTGCAATCTGACAGGGTTATGCTTTCCTCTTGGAATTATGTTAGCAGTCTTTAAGGACAAATCATTCAGATCTCTCAATCAGCTTACTTAAGCTGCTCCCTATGGCATTTTGGCCAAAGCTGTGGCCTCAGATAAGAGGAATTCCTGGTCTTTGCTCTACCCATAAGGTAGCAAACCAGGCAGCCCTTGCAGTTCAAATAGAAGATTTACAACTATTGTATTTGCTACAGGCTTTCATGCAAACCACAGGACTGACTTTCAAAAGCACTTCAGTCTGATCTCTGGGAGCTACAACTTTTGTTACAACCATGGGGCTGTGACAGTAGGTGTGAGGGAACTGTAATACCCTGAGTCGCTCACAGTTAAGCAGTGTCATAGCTATCCTGCCTGAAGGCTTCTGCCTCACTAGCTTTTCCACCTACAGAGTTGGATTTTCTGAATGAAGCCAGACAGAGCGGTGTAGCTGGGGCTTAGACTCAGTGTCTGAAGTGTGTAAAGTGGACTGGCTTTTGAATTTGTAGTAATAATAACAACTGAAGTGGCTCTGGTTGCTGTGGTGTGGTGTGGTGTTAGAACAGAAAATGGAGCAAGAGGAGGTGAGTCTGGCTGTTGCAACAGGGATTTGCACTGGGGTCTGCACCACCCCTGTCTCTGTGATCGGCTGGGAACAGCGTGACCGTGCTGGCTGGGAGGGACGCAGGAGTGGGGTGTCGCGGCGGTGCCTGTGCCTTGGGGTGCTGGCTCCACATCTATCCTGGAGGTCTCCAGGCTCCTTTGCAATGAAGGCTGTGGAGAAATTAGCTGAGGCTGCCAAGAGCATCACAGGACATAGTTAAAACCAAGTTGGGTTAAAAACACTATGAGGAACTTGGGAGTGGGAACCCACCTGAGCAGCCAAACGGACAGTTCAGTAAGTGTGTCTAGTCTAAGCTCCATTATTTGAACTGGCATCAGAAATATTTGCATCACTTGCTATTTTAAAAGTCCAACATTATGCTCAATCATAATGTTGAACATACTCAAACCTACTCAAAGAGTATTTGCCAGGAAGCTAGGAGAGGAAGGGTGGTTTCAGATATGTTGAAGTTGTTCAGAGAGTAACCTTAATCTTGCACCTTTGGTAAACTGGGGAGAAGTTTTCCATCAATTCACAGAAAACTGACTCTTTCCTTTTCTCTGCCAGGCATCGACAGCCAGTGGATGCAGACGCTGCGGATGCATCAAATAGCGAAAGCCATTTCTCTCCAGCACGGCCACCCCCACAGCCCGACCACTGTCACGCACTACCTGCCCTACCTCCGCAGCCAGGACTCCTACGCTGCTGCTGTCAGGAGGACGCGCGGTCCCGTCAGTTACCACTTCACTTCCATCAACCACTCCAGGAACTCCTCTGCTTTTTCACACAGTTTGGTGAGAAACCTCTCGAATTTGCAGCTGAACTCGAAAGGCAGCAGCACCTCCAGCACAGCCTCTGACACCCCTTCGGAGAGAGACAGGTCTGCTGGCAAAGGCAGGAACGCCTCTCACAGCGCTCACTCCCGCAGCTCCTCGGACGGGCGGCGCAGCGGGACCAGCTCCCCGGTGCCCCGCTGGCACTCGGGAAGAGCCGGCAGGACTTCCTCGCCATCGGCCCCCCCGGCCTCCCAGCACCACAGGTACCCCCGCAGCCCCTCCCGGCCCAAGGCCATCCCGGGCATGCCCCCGCAGGGCGAAAGCGAGCCCCGGAGGGGCGAGGGGGAAAGCAGAGCCAGCGAGGGCGGGTGGGTAAAGGTGCAGCATGTGAAGAAGCCCCACAGGCAGACCGCCGGCAAGCAGGGGAAGGAGAGGCCCCGGGGGAGCTGGCGAGGCCGGAGGACGTTCTGAGAGGAATTTGCCCCTTCATTTAACTGAATGTTCAACCTGCTCCTATTTAACTCACTGCACCGACAGCGGGACGCCATGTCCCCCGCCGGCTGACACGGCCGGTGGAAAGGGAGAGCTGCCCGTTTTGCCTCCTGTCACAGTCAGGACCGAGGGATTTCCTTTGATTTCCTCCCCTCCGTTTGGCTGCCCATGTTCTCCGCTGACTGGATATCCACTGATTTGCTTAATATTTCAACAATAAAATCAGTAAGGCACAGCAGGGTGCCATAACGAAAGGCTCTTCATTTCATCCTTAGGGGAGGAGTTGCGCTGCTGCATCTCCACTTGGCTCGCTTGTGTCTCCAGACACTAAACCCAGCAATGAGTGGTGTCTCCTCACCCTTGTCCAATCTGATTCTGCCAGGGCTATAGGAAGAGGTGGTGTTTTTATCAGACCAGTGTAGTCCGAAAAAATAGGAATACAGGGAGATTCTTCTTCAGGTCCACTCCAGTAGCTTCACTTCCTCACTTCTAGTTTCCATCAGCTCTCAGGAATTTCTCACCTTGGTCTTTACTAAAAGCCCCAACACCAGCTGCCTGACACCACCGAGTACACTCTGTCACACACACGGTTGTCAGAAGGAGAAACATAAACTAGGCTTTTATTCTTTTGGGAGAAAAAAAAAACAAAACGAGGAGAAAAAGACATTCCCTTTGTCATAGTTACATCTGACACCACTGAGGTCTATGATAATGTTTATCCCTGGGCAGCAGGCATTTTTTAATTTATTTTTCTTTTAAATGTGGCTGGACTGTGTCACTTTTGTCTTTTGGTCTTCAGGTAGTAAAGGCAAGGTCAGCAAAGTTTCTGATTAATGTTGTCTTTAGCTCCACTGAGAACAAAGACACGGTTGTAGACTCACTTGTCATCAGAAAGTTTCTTCTTGGCTTTTTCACTCCAAATTGATTTCACACAATTAAAAAGGGAAGGGAAAAAAAAAAAAGTTAGTGTTTCCCAAGATGCAAGAGGGGCAGAGAAAGGGAAGAAACAGATAAAGCTGAACCCAAAGCAACGCATGGTACCCACTGAAAGCCAAGAAACTGGAAATTAGAGATGCCGTTGAACAAGGTACTACATACTATCCATGCCAAGCAACACTCACTGACACGCAGTTGTGAGCGATGCTGGAGGAGCTGCTGGCGCATCACCCCCTCGATGACCCCCATCGCCATAGCCCTGTCACTGGATGTTCAAAAGGACATGTAAGCTCCCTGCTCCGCACAAAGGCCACTCCTGGGGGTACATGCAGCTCTCCTTCCCCTGATTCCCACCAGCCCCCATGAGGGCTAAGCTCTGTGGTGGGTTTCCCAATACCTAGCAGAGTGAAGTGGGATTCACATTTCATGGATTCCTGACTGGGTCTGCCAAAACCAATGGAGCAGGACACAAGTAATACCGGGTGTCAGGAATTTGATCTCTGCCATTTAAGCACATTTTCCTCTCACAACACTTAAGAACAGAAAAAACAGTAAGAAGCTTTACCTGGGAGGGAATGGGGCTGCACATGAAGCTGTGGTAACAAAGCTTGCTGCTTTTCTTGTGGCTTCAAGCTGTCCCCAGTTTACAGAACCTGACAATTAATTTGGGGGATGTGGAAAATCCACCGCTGGATGTTTCTCTGTCACAATGTAGCAGGAGACTGGCATTTTGCCTAGGCTGGGGATCCTTCCCTAACATTTCTTGCTGTGACCAAAATGGGTTGGAGAACACCAGGTGATAGTAACTGCACCTGAGAGAACTTGCTAGAAATGTGCTTGTGTTATAAAAATTAGGATATGCATCTCAGGAAGAGAGATCTTGTTTTATGGTTGGGCCTGCACAAATGCTAAGAAGAAATTTCTTGAGTTTGGAAGGGTACTTTTCTCTTCCAGGGTGATGGGGATGGCAGTGTAGTTGTACCAGATTGAAAACAAATCCCTGCCCAGCAGATACTGTAGGCTGGTAGTGGCAATTCAAGATTTATCAGCTGCCTGTGGTTGATTGTCAAGATGTCCAGCAGGATTCCTCTGCTGTTTGTGAGCAATTTAATGCTGTGCCTAATTTTAATCTGCAATGTACTGTCTGTCCACATCTGTTGTATTAAAGTGTTCATTAGTATTTAAAGGAAGAGCGGATGGTATTGATCACACTTATTAAACAATCATGCAATAGTGACTGATTAGAAATCCTCTTGCTGCATCAGCGTTGCTGGTTAAAGCTACAGTGAGTGAACTTGTAAAAAAAAAAAAAAGTTTCAGCAAGATCTAGTAATCCATCTCATTTTATCACTCCAAAAGTGGCTACTCCCTATCTTGGTAATAATTAATTGTAAGTCTAAACCTGTTTATGTTTTCATCCCCTAGTACTCTGTGAAGCTGATCAGTTTATTTCCATGTTTTACCAACACACAGGCACCGCTGGCTAGAAGACTGTGCACAGTAATTTGGAAAATCAGACTGTCTTGGGCAACTACACCTCAGCAGATGTCTGCTCTTTGGAAAGGGGCCATGCTGCATTTTCTTAGGGTGTTCTTACAAGCCTGTTAAAGCCAGTCCTATTTAAGTACCAGTACTAGATTTGCACACTAGGAGCTGGACACTGCCCTCTGTCCATACGCATCTCCCGGGCACAGCTACACCCTCCCTCTATGGCTGACTCTGCGAGTGGCACAAAGATCACTGCTGCAGAGCTGCCTCGTTTTCCCAGCTCTCCTTTCTCTTGGTATTCATATCTCCATGCACTGTTGTTGCTGTTTTCTTAATCCCCAACAGGTACCTGCATTTCCCTTTTCCACAGTTTAAAATGCTGTGAATCATAAGAAGCCAGTTCCGGGATGGCTGCTAGAATGGATGATGAAAAATAGTGATGAACTCATGAAGGCAAATTCAGAACTAAACGTGCAAAGTAAGTGAATATTTGCATCCAATGGGTAGATTGTTTACTAAATGAGATACAAATATTCTCTTCCTTTTTTTTTTTTTTTTTAATCGAAGTGTGAGACTGTCAAGAGCTTACACAGAATCTGTTTGTTTGTTTGGCAATATTTTACTCTGGATCTTGTGGGAATCACAAGAGTTGCCTGGCTCCCTCTGGATGCACAGCATCAGCAGAAAGGTTTCAGGGTGAACAGCAGCAGCTCTCCAGCGGTTAGCTGCTTAGCTCTTAACCCTGCTGGTGGGTGGGCAGGGAGGATGCTGAGCTCAGCTCTGAGAGGAAGAGCAGGTTAACCTCAGCATTACTGCCCTTGGTTTTCTGGAACCTTACAGGCTTTCCTCCCCAGCCGATGTCTTCAGGGCATGAGCAAAAATGATGCTAAGACTTCTTTCTTTTTCTGCCAACAACATGTGGCATGCAATTTTTTTAAGCTTTGTTGTTGTTGTTGTTGTCTTTCCCATATACTTAAGGATGTCTTTAAAAAAAGATAACCGTCCAGTAAACAGACCACTTTTCTTCACAAGCAGCCAGATCTGGAGGGGCTGCCCTCGTGCAGCTTGCTTGACAGAGCCAAAGGCAATTCTGAAAGGGGTAGAGCTGCTCAGAGTCTTTTGTAGCTCCTCATCTGCCTTGGTGGGGAGAGGATGAAATAGCAGGGTAACCTGTCTCGCAGCTCAGCGCCTCACACAAGCCTTTCCTTTTCCCACAGAGCCTTTGCAAATTCACAGGATGATTGTCCCAGGGGTGACAGCGCACTGAACAATCCAAGGAGCCCCAAAATCATAAACAACCCCCAGCTGTTCCTCACACCAACCCCTTGTGAAAAGAGAAGACCATCAATCCATCCCAGGACAGCAGAGCTGCAGAGGTTGCTTTCTATGGCCTGGGCAGGAATTTCACCCAGCTCAGTGTTTGGTTTGGGCAGTACTGTAATCTCTTTCTCTTGCAACATTTCTAATTGTTGGTTTGGCCTCGTGTTGATCTTCAAAGCACATAATGAAATGCTATGCCTGCACTGCACTCATTGGGAATCTAAACAGAAATAACGGTCAGAGAGGGGAGAGGGGAGATGGGTTGGCCGTTCAGCCCCATTTCTCTGGGGAACGCAGCTGACAGGGTTACAGCCTATCCGACTGCCGCCACAGTGTGCTGTACCTCTGTGCTGGGGGGGATCCACTCGTACTGACCAGCTGGGATGGGATGTACTGGGATGGGATGACCATGGGAGCTGGTCGTCCTGTGCTGATGCTGCTGAGACCTGCCTGCAGCAGGGGGGATGCCACTGCCCCCTCTGCCTTCCCACCTACACCACCATCTCTCTGACGCCATGCCAGCAACAGTGGTTTTCAGGGCTGGGGTTCACATGTGTAATTGTTGCTGGTTGATTATTTCCATGAAATGCCAGAGAAAGCAAACCTGGTTCTTGTTCAGCTGGGAGGGGAGGGTGCCCGTTTGTGCCTGCCCCTAGTGCTGCCATGCTGAGCTAATGCCCCATGAGAACCTGCTTGCTTGCTGGCACTGGTGTGAAACAGGGATAGCTGGGTTTGAATGTTTGTTTACTTTTTGTATAAAATATTTGCTATTGCAGTTTTGTTCTTTCTAACCTGCTCTCACTGATCACTTTCTAGCAATTGGCCATGTCTGACAACACCACCCTCTCTGGGTACACACCAAAACCTCATATGCTGGCCATGATCTGACAACTTGCTGAGCTGATTTAAGGAGCAGAAGTTGGCCAAACCCTCTGCATTCCCTCTCCCTCCTCACCCAAGAGCATAAGCCCCCAGCCAGGACACCCCTCACTACTGTCCTCCAGCTCAGCCGATGCTGCAGAGGATCAAATCCCAAGTATTTTAAGACTTTCTGTAAACTTGCTGCCAAGAATACTGGACCATGCATCAAAGATAAGCACTTGATATTTTTGATTGTGCTAGAGAATGCACTTTGACCCTATTATTATTATTATTGTTATTACTTTAGGCTGGGAAAGATGGGCAGTTGCTTTTGTAATTGTGGAAAAACCCCAAACCCAGAGACCTCCTGACATCTCATGTCACTAAAATGGAACCAAATAGCTGTGCTACCTCTGAAAATTAGATCTGACAGAATTATTTTCTGTGTATTTGTCCACCACAGAAGGGTTTTTACATAATTTTCTTATCTAATGAACTGCCAAAGCTTAGCAGTTCAAGCCAGTTTGTTGCAAAAAGTTAGAGGTTATGGAGGAGAAGTCTATTACAGCAATAAGACTAATAAGGGTCTGCCAAGATCATGTTTGAGTACATGTAAATACAGGGCATTTGAGATGAACATCTCAGAGGACAGAGGAATGGTGCTGGGAGGCAGCAGCAGCCCAAGTGGCTGAGAGCTGGGGGTGAAGTGTGGGGCCTCTCTGCACCTCCCACCCCAGCACCACCTGTGCTCCCCCCCAGCCACATCCCACCTACGCTCCCCCGAGCCGCCTGCTTGCCCCAAGGGTCAGTGCCTTCTCCTAGAAACTTTGTGAGGTGGTTTTGCAGGTGCGAGGGGACTACATGCACAAACACTGTGCTATGTAGAATGAAGTGGCTTAATGTATCTGGGGCTCAACATATACATTTCTTTTCCTGCTTAAAAAAGAAAGGTGAGGGCATTTCCTTCATGCCGTGAAAAAACACAAGGGTCCGAAACTGGGACCCCCTGGCAGGCAGTAGTGAGCCCTGGGGGGGCTTTCTACCTGCCTCCCCCCTTCCTGCCTCCTGAGGGAGCTTCCAGGAGAGACATCCCTGGGGAGAAGGTTAAGCCACCACCACTCCCATCCTCTCCCAGCAACCACATCTCGCTGAAGGCTGGTGGAGGCAATGCAAATCAACATTCACAAAGAGGCAGTGGCAAAGCTTATATAAAAGGGCAGAAAACCAGACTGCAGTAAGCATTTTTTATTATTTTCTGATAGCCTCCTGTTTCCCACAGCTATGCATTTGCAGACCATTTTGTAAGCAATTTCTTTATGATGTGATTTAATCTATTTTGTGTTTTCAAAGGGAAATATAAATCGAAGCCCAAAAGTGAAAGGGCTGGGATCTTGAGCTTTTAAAAGTGGTTATTGCATATCAACAACAGCTACTTTTGATCAACATTTTTTGCTATGCATTGGGTGGAACAGCTATAGGATACTCAAATGAGCATTATAATTACAATCCCATAATGTGAATCACAATGCTCCAGGCTCCGAATGATCTGCTATAACATATACTTGGAATAATCATTAAGATTTCTAGCCTAACTGACCACATTTCAGCCGTTCTCTTAGTGTGCTGATGAATGTAGGTTCCTAGAGGCATTTATCAACTGCACTTTTTCTATCCCTGGGCTTCGTTTATTCCTGTAGTTTTTCTTATCTTATTCTTTCTATTCTTATGGTCTCACCAGTTTGTGCCAAAGAAACATGGTATTAAATAGGATCAGACAAGATCACCTTCAGTTCAAGATGCAGGATGCATTTTTCACCCAGCCTTTACTAATCAGGAACTTACCGCAAAGCACAAGGAGATACAAACCTGTTTAACTAAAAGGGGAAAATACATTTTTCCTTGGAGAGGGAAAAAAGGAAAAATATACTAATTGCATTGTGGAGGTATTTTGTACAGCTGGTACATTTGGTCTTGGCTATAAACTGAATACACATGCTAAATATTGAAATTTGCATTTATTTTACAGATTCTGATTCTACCTATTAGAGCACAATGTCAAAGTATTTACAGTAAAAAAGTACTTCATAAAAATTAATGTCTAGCAAACATGTAGAGGTTTAACTATAATTAAATCTCCAAAAGTGGCAATCCTCCTGCTTCTGTATAAGTGTCCTTTCTGGGTTGCAATCAAAGTTACTTGATTATAGACCTTATTATGTCCTGTATAGTACTGTTAGCCACTGGAGGGTGGCATGTGAACAAATACATATGCTTGATCAGATCTTTTCCCTTTCAGGAGAAAGAAAAACAATTAGTGTATGTTATAGGTTACTGATTTACAATTTACGTCATAAATCAATGTCTGATTATTTTAATGCAAAATGTTTTTAGCTTCATTTTATTGCACAAACTGTTTCAATAACACACTGTAATTTGCACAGACGAAGAGGCGATTGAACATCTCTTACAGAAATTTTGAGTTACTGTCATTAGTGTCTGCAATCTTATTATTTTCTATGGAACTAAGATATGTGTTATTGCATTGTGCTACAGGTACTCTGCGGTCATAAGAATCAAAACTCTCCCTTTCCACTGAAATACTTTCATCTATAAATCCGTATCACTGTGCGAGTCCCATCACAACAATTACTAGCATCACACACACATTAACTAATGCATGCACGTTTTTTTAGGCAGGTAGAAAAATATTGCCCCAATTAAAAAGAAAATAAAAGGGGAAAAGGGGTGGAAACTAGAGCATAAAGTGTTGTCCATAGTTAAGATAGGAATTGTGTAGGAGAGTCAAGGATGGGGCAGCAGGCATCCTGCGTCCAGAGAGAAAAGCTGCATTGCAGTGCCGACAGCCAAAGTCTGCAGGGTGACGTGCAGGACAGCACTCGTCCTTCATACCAGAGGAACAAAGGTCACACTTACTGTTTCTAACAATTGAGCTATTGTTGGAGGTCCATGTTGTTGCTACTGCTTGAAGCTTATAATATGTAAACAACTTTGATTCCCCTGGATGGATGCAGAAAGTGTTGCACACTCAATCTACTGCACGTCCCTCTGTAATTTAAGATGATTCCCTTAGCAGGTCTTCCAAGGGCCACTACTATGTACTGACAACTGATTTCAAGGAAAGATGAGACTTTAAGAGACTATTTTCTTGGAAACACCTGATAAAATATCCCAGATAATCTTTGCTGACATGTGAGCTCACCCTGTGGCAGGGCTGCAGGGGAGATGCAGAGCCTGGTACCACTGGACAGGCCATGCAGGACCTGGACTGAGGGACTGAACAGGCAGGGATGTTTTCTTCCATTAGCCTAATTTGAGTTAAATGTGGCTGAAAATGCCATGCTCTCCTGGGTTCAGTTTTGCATGTCCTCAGCTATCGCAAATAGCTGGATGTAGGACAGGGGTGCTGTCTGTGTCTTGACAGACATTGAGAAACTTCTGTCACGGTAAAGCCAGTTAGTAAGTTTGTTCTGCCCGCCCACCAAGGGCAGTTGGGCTCTGCAGGGTAGAACAGGGGCTCAAAGGGCACAAACATGAAACCAGGGGAAATGATGGGTACAGGTCACAACAGTCATCTCCTGAGTTACAGACCTTCATCTTCTGGTACCCTGCACTGCACCGCAGGAAGAGAAGCCCCTGCCCTTCACATACTTCCCATTTCTCTTCTCACCTTCCTGCCCCTTCTCTCTTGTCCTCTGTAAAATATGTGAGCTGGCATACACAATTTTCAATAAATTAATTATTTTTAACTTTTTTTTTTTTTTTTAAAAAGGCTGAAAATACAGTTCACAAAATGTCCTGTCTGGTTTTCCCACAAAGGCCCTGCTCCAGCCTATTAATTTTAAAGCCATTTGACTACTTATGTCGTTTGAAGAATGCTGTTTCCATTAAGCATTAAATGGAAAATTAACTGCAGTTTGAAGTATGGATTCAGCTATCCCCATCAGTGCTCCATAACATTTCATATGATGCTCTTAAAAGCTGTGAAAGTTGGCTACTTTTCTAGTAAAATCCTGATAATAATTATTCAAGATGTTAAGGGCTGCTACTGCTGAGAAACTGGATCTCTTCTTCCATGCAAGTAAACTAGTATTTGTAGATTTTATTTCTGAAATACGTAAAACTACATCAAAATTGAAGAAACATCCCCCTTCCCAACAGAGCTGTCTTGGTTGGAAACCATCTGGGTGGCAATCCTTCACTAATGCGGATTTAGATTAAATGAGTGTGGTCTGGCCTTGGGAGAATCGGGTTTAGTTCATCAGCTTTTGTGCATGCACTGAGAAGCCAGCGGTGCAGGTAAGTATGTAATTATGGGCTTATCTAAAATGGAGATTCTTTTACATGGCAGACTGCAGCATGCACAGGAAGAATAACGCCCTCAGGAAGAAAACCTCCACGAGGGCTCTTGCAGTCCATTGTGCTGTGGCGTACTTACAGGCTTTGGCTTGGAGATGATTTGTGGTTTGTGTTACACGGGCGCAGGTTTGCGAGGGGTCTGCAGGTGCACGCGGCTGCCTTCCCTCGTGCCCATTGCAGCAGGGGTCACCTGCTGTCGGGAAGGCACATGGAAATGCTGAGCAGCTACAGTTGCACTGGTATTGAGTCCTGCTCAAACCGCAGGATAAATGGAGGATTATAGCAAACACAAGGGCCTCAAATCCCATACGGCTTCTTCAGGGCCTCTCTTGTTACTATTGCTGCCAAACACTGGTCACGCGGCAGTTATTTTTCTGTATTTAATGGCTGTATTTGATTTAATGTGATATTACAAATGTTACATAAACCGGTTTACAATGACTGATGATCTATTTCTTCTGGCCTGCCGTCGAGTAACACTGTGTTTGTGAAGAGCAATGCAGCCAACTTATTTGTGAAATCCTGTTGCATGGCTGCACTCCCAAGGGAGCAGAGGTAGCGGGCATCACCCGCCATCTCCCCCCCAGTGCCAAACCCTGCCTGTGCTGCACTGGCAAACGCGTTTACTGTGGCAGCGCAGGAAACCCTACATGTTGCTGGGTGTGTTTGTTAATGAAGGGCACTTTCCCCATCCCGGTCAGCAAGGTTGGTGAACTCAGGGCTGCTGCAGCCTCACTCTCTTCGGGGCCTCAGGGGGCGTGGGGTGCCCAGGGGGTGCACACAGGTTGCCTAAGGGATACGCAGGGGGTGCCCCTGCCCTGGGGGCGGCCGGGACACAGGCCCCTGCCCTTCCTTCGTGGAGAAATCCCCTCTGCCCCTGCGAACTGGCAAGTTTGTGGTTTTTATTTCAGAGAGTTAGAAACAAATCCAGTTTTGGCATATTAAAAAACAACAACAACAAAAAAAAACAAACCAAAACCAAACCAAAAAGTTGGAGACTGCGTGGGCTCCCGCGGCCAGGGGCCTCTGCCCCTCACCCCGCCGGGGCTCGGCACCGGGGGGCCCTAGCCCCCGCGCGCGCCCCTCCCCTCTGGCAGGCGAGTCCCGCGGCGCTCCGACCGGGAGGTTTTCGCGCCACAGGGCCAGGCCCTTGCAGCTCCACAAACCCGCACAGCGAGTCGAAAAAAAATAGATAGGGCCCCCGCACTTGCGCCTCCGGGGGCTCCCCGGGAGAGGTGACAAGCTACTCAGCGGGGGAGGGGCGGGCGGACGCAGGACGGGCACACCGAATGCTTGATCCTGAAGGGGTGTCAGCTGCATCTGCCAGGACTCGGGCGCCAACGCGGGAAAAAGGCGCCGCCGGGCCCCGCCCCCCGCCGTCCCAGCTGCTTTGGCGCGAACCTTCAGTTCCCAGGCGCTCGCCCCACTGCTGCCAGCATGGCTCCGTCACGCCCGCAGGTGAGCGCTGCCTGCTGCGGGGGACTGCGGGGCCTCAGGGTTGGGGCAGGCCGGGCTGTGGGAAAGCTGGCGGGCCGGGCAGAGCGAGTTTTTGGGTTGGGGTTCGCCGGGCACTCCAGGGGGAGCGACGTGGGGACCGCACCATTACGCGGACAGGCAGCCCCCGCTTCTTGCCCCGCCGCGGTGCTGGGGCTCCCCGCGCACGGCGGTGCCCTCCCCCACCTGGCTGGGGTAGCGGCCCGGCTTTGGAGCTGCGGTCGGCGTGGGCAAGCGGCTGTGGCGGGGGGTGCAGCCAGCGCGGCGCCATCCTCCCAGCGCCACCATCTCCTGCCTCGCTGCTGCCCCCGCCGCTACTGGGGCGCGAGGGCGGCCGTTGGGCGCCGAGGGTGGCCGTTGGGTGGTGGCGCGCGGGAGAAGGCGCCTCAGGGCGGGGGGAGGCGGCCCCGCTGTGCGGGCGTGGAGTGCGGAGCGGAGGGGTCGCTGTGTGGCGCAGGCGGGCGGCCCTGCAGCCTGGGCGGGAGGGGGGGCGGGGGGAGGTGGTGAGCGGCACCGCCGGAGCGGGAGGCGGGGGCAGCCGCCCGCGCCCATGGCGGCCCCGCGTTCCCCGGCCTGGGCTTCGCGGTGCTGGGTGCCTCGGCTGGACGCTCCCTCAGCCGCCGCAGGACACGGCAGAAGGGGCTCGTGTTGTGTCTGGGCCCCGCTGCGGGCCGAGCCGGGAAGTTTTTCTGTTCTGTCAGCATCAGTGTAAGTGCGAAGCGTGGGCGGGCCCCGGGCGGTGCCGTGCCGCTCCAGCGGAGAGCAGCGTGCTGGGCGGTGCTGGGGAGAGGACAGAAGTCTTGAGTTTGCTCTGGCTGGTTACTGTTTAAATCGTATTTATGAAATGTTTGGGCCAGTCGAATGGGCCTGTGAACTGGTTAGAGTGCTCGACTTGGGCAACATCTAATGTGAGTGCAGGTGGCTTGGCCTGCGGGTCACTACTGCCCTGGGGAGGTAAAATGGGTCATTGCCAATAAAAGTATTCCCTAGGAAATGAAAACCTGAAGGCCCTCAAAAAAGCTATTTCAGCTTGGTAATAAAATTAACAAAACAACAGCCTGTTTTGTCTTCAACAGTTGTTTCAAAATGCATATATTCTTTGGATATGATCCTTAGTCCTTTAACAATTGCGGTATATTTAGTGTTTGTCTCAAACTAAAAGTATTCGATAAGTCAAAACAGATTTCCATGTGCTATTTGTGTACTGGTACTTTTTTTCCACCATTGTCTTTAATGAGTGGGGAAGGATATGATTTTTGTGTATGTTTCCACTTACTGTTTGCATAAAGTAAGTATTTCTAAATACTGAACATAACTCTTCAGTAACAATGATCAGAAAGAGTAGAAAACATTCAGTTTTCCAACTTTAGGAATTATTTCAAAGCTGATGATAATTCTGTTGACTTTCTATTCAAGCATGTTAAACATCCTAAAATGTTCAAAACTCTTAAGCTTCAATTTAAGGATGTACTTAAAAGCTAGTATGCTATAGTAGGTCTCTTCTGTTAACGGTGTTGGCATTGTCCTTTTACAGCGCCGAGGTTGTTCAGGAAAGAAACGCTTCGCAGCATTCCGAAATACAAAACTAATTTCCATGGAAACATCTTCATCCTCTGATGACAGTTGTGACAGTTTTGGTTCTGATAATTTTGCAAACACAGTAAGTACAGGACAAGAACAGATAAAACTGAATGTGCAGTGCTAGTAAAACCTGCAAAAATGTAAAGCTAGTAAATGTTTTGTGCATGTTTAAAACGGCTTGCTCTGCTTATATTTCTGTATAGTAGTTACAAATCTGTGCTGTATGCTGTAATTTCATTTCATTCTTCGCTTGTGCTGCTAGGTGGTAATTGTTGGAAACAGATTAGCTATTTATTCTAGCCTTTGAAATGTCACCTAACCTAACATGTCTGATAATTTGCAACTGCAGTTCTGAAACCCCTTGTTAAATGCCTTAACTACTTTTTTTTCTTTATTAAAAAAGCTATTTGCTTATGCTACTCTTGAAAATGTGAATAATTTTCCTTATGACTTCACTTAAAGGATATTTTGTTCTTCATAGAAACGCAAGTTTAGGTCAGATATTGGAGAAGAACTGGCAAAAATTTTTCACGAAGCCTCTGATGATGAATCCTTCTGTGGCTTTTCAGAAAATGAGATTCAAGATGCATTGGTAAGACAGTTGATTTTTAGTTTGTAATTTTAAATATAAATTCTTGCACTTTCTTAATAAAAAAATAATGGCAGCTTCAGCTTGAAAGTCAAATGTTGTCAGAAAAAAGTATCATTTTATTAAATTTCATGTACAGTCTAAGTAGCCATAGTTTCATTTTCTTTTTGTCTCCATAAAAAGCCCCCAGGCTGCTGAGCTTTGCAAGCTCAGAATAAAATCTGCCATATGGATTTTGAAATATAATACCTCTTCAAAGTGTCCTTGCTGGATGTTATTCTGTTAGAGCCTAACATTTCTGGTTTTCTCAATATGAAATATTATGCTAGCCCATGGTCTCCAAAAACGACTGAGAAAAATGTCTGTGTTGACATGCCGTCAGACCTGCACTCTGACTGCGTAACAGGAAATGCTGTACTTCTTCAGCAGCAGAGAAACAGTGAGAGGTGGTGAAATCCACCTTCCTGCTTTTCTTTGACATCAGTGCAAGAGCAGTTTTATCGCTTAAAAAGACCAACAGTTGATATTTCGTAGAGAAGACAGAAGTAGTACCATCTTTGGCATAAAATAGGTTTGTCGTTACTTCTGAACATGCTGAGGAATGACTAGAAAAGAATAACTTCTGACTGGAAGAGGACATATCTGAGTTAAACAATACACAACAGTAAAGACAATAAGTAGGAGACAGAGCTGGAATAGATACGTAAGAAAAAGGAATCAATAGCTACCTATAGTGGGCAACCAGAACTACATACCTGATTTAATAAAAATCCTGTGCAAATAAGGATTGCCGTTTGAGACTGATGGTCTGTGCATATGAAGTAGGAAGCCTTTTGTTACCTATCCACAAAACAAGACCGTCTTATGGGTCTGAAGTTAAAAGGCAAAACCTATTGCAAAATGGGCTTGTAACTAAAGAAATTAATGTGTCTCTATACTGAAGCCTTTGTTTTTGCAAAAGTTGTAAGCAAGGCATCAAAATTCAAAGATAAGAAAATACTGGGATTTTATTCATAGTTATTTCATTGACTGGCTCTAGAAGGAAGTTTTCACTTTATGTCATTGGTCCTGTGAGATGACCGTCCTTGACAGCTTACAAACTTGGGCTTGACCATGTGCTGAGAACTCTGTAGTGGCTTTTCTTTACAGCCAAATACAGTATATTGCAAAATCAAGCCCTCTAAAGGCAATTCTCACACCTGCACACAAAGTATATTTGCTATTAGACCTACAAGTGACAGCTAAGACTCCTGCAACTGAAACCAAGCTGCTTTTTCTGATGTGTTGCAGCAATACAGTGTGGCTCTCCCTGAGAGTTTTTCGTGCTGCACCCCTCTCTCCTCCTTCCCCACCCTATCCCCCCTCTTAAAATACAATGGAGTGCTAGGACTGGAGTTTTAAATGTCTAGATTTCAGCCAGATAGCTTCTTTAACCACCTCCAAACAAAATATTGTTAGATTGTATTTAATTGCAGAGTATCTCGCTGGGATTTATATGCATCCATTCTGGTTTGTTAACAGAAATTGGAGTCGGATTCAGAGGAGAATGATACAAGTGCTGAAAATGAGGTAGCTCAGAGAAGGCAGAAATGCCCTGTTCCTCTAAAAGTAGCCATGAAGTTCCCACCTCGAAGATCGGAGAGGAGGAAGGGTGAGATGGAACCTCTTCCTGAAAAGCTGATGCCTGTTCCAGATTCAGACTCTGACTCTGAAGAAAACGGTGCTGCGTTTTTAGAAAAAAGAGCTTTAAACATAAAGGAGAACAAAGCAATGGCAAGTACTCAGTGTTTCCCTGGGGTCCCCCCTTCTTCCCTCTCCCTTGGCTCTTAGGGGAACTCATTGGTTGTTTAAATTAACTCTAATGTTTAAATTAACTCTAATGTAAATGCATTAAGAGAAATTTACATTCCTAATATTTAAGTCTGATACTTTATGTCCACTGACATGTGAAAATCCGTAATGAAAATCCATAGGCTTCAAGCCTAAAGAATAGGGCTTCAACATAATAAGTTTCAGCATTTTCAAATTACTTGCAGTCACTAGAACATAATGCATAAAAGCAATAAGTTGAAGAATGACTGCATTTCCTATAAGTAGTTGTACTTCTAGTCAATTGCCCTAATCTAATAGTTTGTAGTAGCACATAAACCCTTTTAAAGCTCTGCTTCCTTTTTCTTTCTGTTGTTAGCTTGCAAAACTAATGGCTGAGTTGCAAAATGTTTCTGGTATCTTCGGTGGCAGAAAATCATTGCCAACTGTCAGTCGTGTAAGTATAAACTTAATATATTTGCCTTCAGATTTCTGAGACAAATGCTGACGTTACAAAAATATAACTATCAATTAAAAAAACTTAATAAACCATATAAATCAAAGTCCGCTTCAGAATTTTATTGCTTCCTGAAACAGGCATCCTCATTGTGCAGTTCTCTTTTGATTTGCCACTGTATAAAGCAGAACAGATTAATTCATAAAGGTTAGTTATCTCCGCAGGCAAATAAAGCTAAACAAGGTGCTGTGTAAATACGTATTTATACGAAGGTTGGAGATAAGGAGAGCAGCTCAGACTTTGAAGCTCAAGCCTAAATATTCTGTGAGTTTGGAGCCTTGAAAAAAGACCTGATATTCGGCTTAACTAGGTCCTTAAAGAAGGTTGGGTTGTGAATCGGCAGTGTAGTGAATTTACCTGTAAGCTTTGTGAAGATGGGAACAATACAAAAAGTTGCAGCTCCTCATAGACATGGATTCTGGTGCTGTGTGAGAGAATTATTGTATCTTATACCTGCATGGACACAAACTTGATTTTGACTATTGCTGCTAGCAGAATGCCCAAGATGGATTTGCCTAGGTTGCTTTTACCTTGTGTTTTCTGATTTGGGACAGGGTGGGGGTGAGACTTCATTGGCAAAGACAGAAGGAAGGCATATATTTTGGTAGAGCAGTTCATAGTAGGGATGGGAGCTGCCTGGCTTTTCACCTGTTTCATTAGGGGCTTTTAAACTTTAGCAGGGACCAAAGCGACTTCCAAGGCGTTCGTTGCCTGGAAGTGCTTTGAGGAGGAACCCAGACAGAAGTTCTCGGCCTCACACAAGATCCAGGTCCCTGATTGAAGGTCCTCCTACTCCTTTACCGGAAGAGGAAGATGATGACCCATACATCTTAGTGAGAAGAAGGAAGATGTCTGATGAATACTTGGAGGTATGTTGAGGTTGTAGTTCTCCTGATACAGGGTTGATTGTGAAGGTGGTTTTGTATCCTTTCAAGAAACAGCAATTCACACAGACTTAATCAAGATTATGAGTATGCCATGGCCTATGTGTTCTTTGTTTCCCTTTGGCCTGTAATTGAAAAAAATCACTTCCTCTTCCACTCCAGCAGGAATTAAGTGAGATCTAGTAGCATTTCTGCACCCTGAAGGTGACAGATCAAATGAAGGTGCTAAAGCTGCATCCATATCATACGTCTTTGCAAAGATTTGTTATCTCTTGTTTAAATATGTGATGGGTATTTGAGACTTTGGCATTGGCTCAAAGATCCCGACCTTGTTATGTACATTTTTTGCTGAAAATAATACTGAAAGTGTCTATCTTCACTATTCAGCATGAAGCCCGAACTCCCAGGAGGGGTCACCGTGGTGCCATGGCTTTTCCACACATTGTGCGCCCAGTTGAGGAGATAACAGCAGAAGAGTTGAGTAACATTTGTGGATCTGCAAGAGAGAAAGTATATAACAGGGCCATGGTAAGTAGATTCCGACTTTATGAAATGTGTACTTTGTGAAGTATTTTTTGTTATTATTCCCTGCTTGTGGTTTAACATCAAATAGAGCAGATTCCCTCTCACTGAGAGGAAGAATGTGATTTTTGGGGGGAGAGGTACACCTGAGATCATGAAACATTATCTCTTATCATTCTGTGAATTTATAGACTGGCCTTTACCAAGCCAGTTAGGTTGCTTTCACCCTAGAACGACTGTAGTACCCAGGTGATGCCAGCTGAGGAAAGTGATTAACAGACACCGAAGATGCAATATTGAAACAGTCTTGGTTCAAACTTGCAAGGTGGCTTTCTGGTTCAGGATAAGCACTGCTGCTGCCAAAGAGATTGCTTGCTAAATCCTCTGTTTCGCACTCAAGAGCTGTCTTTAATGTCTTGTTTCATGAACCTGCTTTCCCTGTGTTCTAGGGATCCACCTGTCATCAGTGTCGCCAGAAAACCATAGACACAAAGACAAATTGTCGTAACCCTGATTGCATAGGAGTACGGGGCCAATTCTGTGGGCCATGCCTCCGCAATAGATATGGGGAAGATGTCAGAACAGCATTGCTTGATCCGGTAAGACAGGTTTGAATATTGGCTTTATTGTGCTTAACTTGAGCAGAGAGGTGCATTGATTACTTTTAGAAAAAGTGCTGTAGTACATAATGCAGTCCTGGCTTGATTCAAACTGAATCGCAGAACCTTGTGTTGTGTAGAACTCATTGTAATTACGACTTTTGTAGCTTTATTTGCAGGAGTAAACAATGCGAGCCAAAATAATCTTGTATTTGACCATCAGAATAGCCATCAGAATGCTGTTGTGGGCTGTGGCAGTGGTGCAGGAGTTGAGCAGAGTGGAATGTTTCCTGGGGTTATGTGCAAAGCAGGCAAAGGAGAGTTTAATCTCTTGCAGACTGAAGAACTTGTACTCTTGCGTTGGTTTGGACAACTTATGCAATGCTGATGTTAACTGCAGAGCAGGGCCCTTTTTTAAGTTGCAGGTGTCAATCATTTCTGGCATTCCAGTTTGGTTAAAAAGGCTTGTTCTGTCTTTTGTCTAGGCCTGGAGGTGCCCACCATGTCGTGGAATCTGCAACTGTAGCTTCTGCCGACAGCGAGATGGCCGATGTGCTACAGGTGTCCTGGTCTATCTGGCCAAGTACCATGGCTATGACAACGTCCATGCCTACTTGAAAAGGTGAGTGTCAGTGGTATGGTTCTGCTCTAAGTGGGATAAGCAGCTCAAAATTAGGAGAGGAGAGCTCTCCCCATCCCACTTTGTCAGGTAGAGCTCAAGATCAGTCCATGTTGCCTTTTAGAATCTGAGATTTTTGCCATATAATTTTTTGCCATGTTGTTAGCCAAAGCAAGTGGTATATGTACTGTCTTTTGGCTCTCAACTTCAGCTGTGTTTATTGTCAGGACTTCCACTAATTTGTTTAAAGGCTTTTCCAAACAATGTTTTGCTACAAGCTAACTTATGTTTATACTTGTCTTTCAGTCTGAAACAAGAACTTGGAATGGAAGACTGAAGCTGTGACTGCCTTCAGATTACATACTCTTTCACTAATGTCTTATTATTGCCTACACTGAATCGTTTAATCAAATGAGGTTACAAAGCCAGTGCCTTTCTTCACTCCACTTTTGGGTAAAAAAGTATAAAGAACTTTCACTTAGTGGAAATCATACTTGAAAAATCTGTTTAATGAAGGTCTTTGCCCAGAGGCCATTGTTTTCTTTTTAGACAGCTTTGCAAATCAGATAGCATCAGTCCTTGCTTTCCTGCCAATAACTTTTTTTTTTCCTGAAAGGAGATGGGGCTTTAAGCCATTAGAGTTTGATTCATGCAGTGATCTGTGCTGCAGGTTTGTTTATGCTTTGAAGTTGATCACAAAAAGATACAGATGATCTGAAAATTCAGGGCACTCTTCCCCACAGGACCAAGCGGGGAAAGGTGCGTGCTTAACTCCAGGCTAAATTCTGATGCAATACAGACTCTTACTGAACATAAATGAATTCTCTGAAACAGCAACACTTTAAGTTCAAAAAGGAAGCCCTAAAAGTTCCAGCTGCACAATCTCCAAGCACTAATATTTGGTTTTATAGAGTACTCAAAGTGCATGTTGGCTATTTTAAGGGAAATTCTCTGAGTAACCTAAAAATGAGGTGGAAGCAGTTGGGGCTGTCACTTTGTATTTTTGCTCAGGTGAGAGGAGACCACTGATAGAAGCTTCCACAGTGTGGCATTGGCATTGCCTAGTGATGGCAGTGATGTGAACATGCTGTTATACATTGTGGAGTGACCACTCTGTCTAAACCAGAATGTACCCTTTGTTAAATTACTGTTTGTTTGGGTTCTCTTCTCCTTGCTCTTGCTGCAACTGCAGAACTGGTGCTTTGCAGAATTGGCTCTGGTCCTGGGAAAGAGGGATTGCTCCAGACCAGGGCTTGGTTAAGTAGAGGGGTAGTGGTTCCTGTGGCTGTTAGCTAACTACAGGTGGAGGACAGATGGTAACTCTTTGAATTTGGTTATCAAGAAAAGGGGCAGTGACAAACAATCAGTGGAATCAGAAGCCTGATTTTTTTTTTTTACCTCGGGAAAAAATTAAAAAGCAAGGACTTCCTAAGCCACAGTCTAACTTAAACTAAATTATTCTTCCAGTTATATAGAGCAGCATAAATGTAAATAGATAATGCTCTCGAGAAATACCCTGGTTGTACTAATGGATGAGGAAGAAAGATTGCCTCATCAAAAAAGCTTTTTTTTTAAGAGGGGGGAAAAAAAAAGATGCCATGGGTTGCATACAGTTTATAAGCACTTACAGATGTGGTTAGTGCTGTGGTCTCCTCTTTAACAATCCAGCTATATTTCTATATCTGGCTCCACATGGTTGTAGAGGGATATGTGGCATGTCATTAATGAAGCATGAGTACAACAAAAACAGAGCTGAAGAGTTCTAATGTGCTGTGTGGGTGGAGTCTTGTGTACTCAGTGCTGTAGAAAAGGTGCCATGAAAATTGCATCTGGAGAACCACGAAGTATATAAATATGTTTAATTTGGTTATGGAAACTACTGTATAGGCTTTTATAAGGTTTAAAAATGCAATTTTACAAATAATGTACAGTTGAATAGTAGAAGAATCAACTCGCTTTTACTGAGCACTAGGACAAAACATGGGTTTAGACCTCTCTGCTTCCATAGTATTCACATTGTGCATACATAATGATCCGCAGTGCATACCTTTCTGGGAATTACATCAGTATTTGTGGGAGGAGAGAGGAATTCAGAAACAAAAGGTATTTGTGTCTCAGACTTCCAGTTCTGTTAATAAATTTTCTGTCCTATTGAAAATTGGTCCTCTCATTGCCTGTTTTTATAGTGTGAATAGCTTTGCAATCTAGGGTGGAGAGTGCTCTACCCTCTAGGTGCATTTGATGAAGAAGGAACTCCAGAAATAACATGTTCTGACAGATAAGAGTGTTTTTTGTTCATAATTGCTGGGCTTGCCTTCTGATTGCGAGAATGTGAAAGTACTGTGCTAGAAGCAAACCCTTGTGTCATATTGTGAAGACTGCTGTATTTAGATTTACTCTGACCTACAATGCCCTGTACAAAGATTTTTATTTTGAAAATAAAAGTTTTCTGGTTAGAATTTTTGCCTCCTAACTGTTTTTAAAAGGGCCATTAGAGCTATATTTACGTTTCACCACCTTTCAGGTAAACTTATGAAGTAAACGAGTCGGTTGTTCCTGTCATACCTGGGTACTAGGACATCTTTCTCTTTCCAGCCCTGTGCTCCTGAACTAGGCTTGCTCTGATATTCATGCTGCTTGGATTGTTCAGTATCTCTGACAATTAACTTCTGATGGTCAAAATACATAGGTGTTGAGTTCAGGCCAGGTACAGACTTCAAGCACATGTGCTACGTGCTTACCCTTCTGCTTTTTTTTTTTTCTACAGTTTATTGAAACTAGATGCCTACATACTGATCTGAGAAGAATGAGGAGGATATTATTGTTTCAGCCACAAATCAAAGTCAGGTGCATGCCACTGTGTGTGTGTGTAATATATATATATCTATATATATCTCTCTATATATAGAGAGAGATATATATAGATATATATATATATAATTTTTTTTTTTTTCAGGCAAACTTATCTCAGGAGCTCTGTACTGGAGCAGAGAATTACTTGGGGAGGCCTTGATTGCAGGCTGACAATGGCGAAGGTTGTTTTTCATAGTTGTGCTGCTTGCTTTTCCCTCAGTGTAGCTGGATCTAGAGGGAAGAGTTAATGGAACTGTGGCAGGAGGTTATTGCAAAGCCAACCTGTAGTGAGAGAGGATGCGGGAAAGAAGTGATCAAGCAGAGTGACTGAGCTGTCCCTGGATACTCTCTACTGGTAAAATCCTCATGTTGTTACTCTCACCAGGAAGCTTTGTTTAGATGCATTACCTTTCATCATACTGCTGGTGATGCGAGAATGCATTTGATGTAATTATCTGGTATGTTAGGTTATGGTTTACATGGTGGCTTTGAGGTGTCTCAATATACCTTTTCCCTAAGCTTCTGTACCACAGCTATTGCAGTACTGTTGATATTAACTTGACAGTTAAAGAGCTCCTGGTTTATGTCTGCAGCAAATGTCCAGCAATTTAGGAAGCTTCATGAGGAAAAGATCCTAACTGTCAGCTTTAAAAACAAAGATGCATGGAAAGAGAGTATTACTGTTAAAGGAAGTAATATGAAACTTATGTGAGGTAGAATGACTGTTAATTTGTTACTGAAAAAGGCTGTATGAGTTGATAATCCCTCACCACTCTCAGCTTTAGAGTCAGATGATCTTGTACCTACGTCTGATATAACTTTTTTTTTTTTATTTAGCCTGGTATAATAATTTATAGCTGCTAGAAATAGAATACTGAAAAGACTTAGGCAAATGACACTCTTAAATTTCTTGGACCTTTGTTCCCTGTGATGGGAGGTGGATGGGAAGGACATTTGTGGCTATTTAACAAACTGAGAGAAGTGGCTATGCCAGAGGGCAAGTGATGGCTTTATCCCCCCCCAAGTTAAATATGTAAGTAAAACCCTAAGCTTGCTTATGAGTGAAGTATTCATTAGTGACATAGTGTCTACTGATGGAATTGGCCTAAACTGCCTTACTATCAGAAGATTCCCTTAGACTAGTATGTATTAACATTATTTGTGTCTTCATTGTCTTGCTTTTTAATTATGCCAAATGTTAAAGCATTAGGTCTTTTCAAATCTTGAGAGAAACATTTGTTTTCCTTACCTATTAAGCAAATTACTTTTCATTATACGTAAGTTACAAGAACAACCTCGAAGTGTTGCATCACAGGTTGATGCGGTGGCATACACACTGGACATTCCAGAGCAACACACTCTGCTGCTTGGGAATTTATAAAAGAGACATTAGCTTTGGAAACTACCCTCCCTCCCTTCCTAGCCTCATGGGCTAATGCACCCTTATTTTGTCTGCCAGAAGCCCAAAAACATATTCTGAAGAGAAAATTAAGGAGAAGGTAACATAAAGCAGCAGCATCATTTGCTTGGGTAGGCTAATGGGGATCAAAAAGGGCAAAATGGTTGCATCTAGTCAAAGGATGGCTTTCAGTGTTCCAAGGTGAGGCAACACAGCTGACTCTGAAATCAGTTTATCCTTAATACACAGTGTGCATCTGAAAGGTTTGGCAGGAGAGTCACCCACTGGCCTCTGCTGGCATAAACCAGTTTGTTCTCACGGCTTTTTCCTAGTGCAGCCCTTGTATGGCTAATGGCATAAGCTACCGTGGAGATTTTGGAAACGCTGCCTGCTGTCCTTTCATGTTGTTTGCCTCGTAACTAAAACAAAGCTAATAAAAAGGTACGGCTTTCTCTGTCAAGTATAGGCTGGCTGGTCTCTGGGGTCCTAAACATCAGCACCTACGTAATGCTGGGCTGTGCCATGGGTCTGTGTGGTGCTCCAAATGTCAAGAGGGGACAGCATCACACTTTCATGTTCGGGTCTCACCCTTCTTCCAAACAATAAGCCTGGGGCTCCTAGCTGAGTGTCAAAAAATCCAACAGACCCTTTGGGGTGAAGGTGGCAAACAGGAAAGGAATTATATGTTTGAACCCAAAAATGTAATGATCCGTGCTAGTGGTAGGAGTCCTGAAACTGGGAGGTGAGGGGGGAATTTGGAATCCTGTTGTGATAGATATTTGTAAGAAGTTGTGGATATTGAGTTTGTATGAAAACATCTAGAACACAGCTACAGTTATATTAAACAAGATCTGCTTGCTGCTGTTTGGTACATACTTTCTTCCAGCTAGAGTTGATCAGCAGTGGTTGCAAGGATGGTAGCCAGTTCTGTTATGTGAAAAAAATACATCAGAAGTCATGGTATGGTCAGGGTGGGGTAAGAAGGCATTGCATCTCTTTTATTAATAGTACTTTAATAGTATTTGTGCTTATTGCTTTAACTAGAAAAAAAAAAGTTGAACTGTAGATTCTGCTGCGTTGAGCCCTACTTATACAATCTTTCCCTGGAGTATGTCTGCAGGTAAAACTTATAGCTACTCCTGAAAATGGAAACAAAACGTTTTAAAAAATTATAGATTTGTGTTTGGGGTCAAGTTAGCTTTATATCCCAGCCTATCTGTTAATATCATTGCAGGCAAGGAGAATGAAATTGTGTGCTAGGTCGTGTCAAGAGGTGTAAGCAACAGGAACCTCTGGCAAGCATCCTCATTTTCTTTTAATCATGTACAAAATAACAAAGCAATCCTACCAGCACTCCCTTTGGCCTTGCTTTCCCTCCTTTTAGCTTGAATGTCCATGTGAAAATGGTATGTTTGTGAATTGCTACATAAACTGGGCATACACACACAATTGACTGCCACCAGGGCTGAGGGCGAGAGGGCTGCCACAAACATAAAAATTTGTATTGTTCATGGTTTCAGAAAATTAGCAGTTATGTCTCCTCTCTGAATATCCAAACGAACTCCTATTTGAAAATAGAACTACTGGAAAGACTATGCTGAAAATCTAAACATTTTTGGACTTCAGAGGTATTTAGATATTTTATACTTTATTATATAGCTGAAGTAAAACAAGTTGTTCAGTTGGTGTCAACCATTTTGTTTAATACCTTGAAGTTTCACCATCTTTAGATGTGCTCTAAAGTTCCAGATCTAGAGGCTTAGCTATGTTATTACTCAAATGTGAATGAGCATAGGCACTCTTTATCTTACGTGATTCTCTTCTTGTATAGCTTATTAGCAGAATTTAGCAGTAGGAAAGATCCTATTTCTTAGTGCTTTTGTGGTATGGGTTTTTTGTTGTTTGGTGTATGGGGGGTGGTTTTGGTTTTGGGTATTTCTTTTTGAGGCTGGTTGTAATGTGAATACAAGTGATAACAGTGAATCATCAGGAAAAAAACCCTTTGGAAATAAGCCAGAGTCAAATTCTTTTCTCATGCTCTGTTCAATCTGCTTCCTCTTTAAAAGAAAACTTTCACATTAGCAGAAAAATAAATGCTTAGCCAGAGTTCTTTTTGTGTCCCTTTCAGCAGGGAGAAGGGGATGAGTGTGCCGAGCTCAATGCCCATGCTGGCTTCCTCCTGCCGTGGAGAGTTAACACTCTAAAAGCTTTTTCTTCCCCCTTTATTTCTGTTTCCATTTAATTCTTACTAAAAAGTTCCAGTGTTACAATTTTGGTGTTGGAAACTAAGCACAAAGTTTTGTTGTGAGGAACTGAACTCCTTTGATACAATCCCAATTTTCTCTGGGAGAAGTAACTTCTAGTTTTTAAATGGTTACTGTGTGGCTAGAAAACAGCATCTGCACTACAAAGCTCTGAAGAGGACCCCCAGTAAAGAAAAATATACTAGTCTCTGTGGTATTTATTTACAGCATACAAATACAGCATTCTGTCAAAGCCTTCTGGTATGATCTTAAACAAGTCACTTTTTCTGCACCTGTGAGACCAAAACCCCATTTGCCCACACAGCTAAAGCCTGCATTAGAAAAAAACTAACAAGTGAATGTTCTTAACATGATTACAATTAATATTCATCAAGACATGCAGACTTACCCACAGCAAGGAATATTATTTTTGTGCCTGTGTGTAGCTTTGAAGCACAGACTGGAGATACACACTCTTTCTCCTTGAAAGCAGTTTCTTAGACATAGTCGCTATCCAAGTATATTATGGATTATAGCTGAAACAAGGGAGTTAAGAGTACTGCAATGTTAGGTACCACTTTCTTTCTTCCTACCTGTTTTTCCAGTTTCCTAAAGCTCATGTCTAGCATCTGAATTTTTTTTTGTTTTTTTTTTCTGTTCTGAGGAAAAGTTATGGGTGAGATGAACAGTTTGGCTGATACCAGGCTTAGTTAACTTGCTAATTAAGGCTGACTGCTGAAATCTAGCTTCTGTTTTTTCCTGTATAGATATCACATTATACTTTTAGCATGTTGGTATCCACAAAGAGATGTGATTTCTGACAGATCTTAGGGTTCCAGCCTTGCTGGAGCACCCCTGCTCCTCCTGGTGCACTATGGCTTGCTGCACAATATGCAGAAGACATGGATTTTCTAAAAAGGATTTTCAGAAGTCCCTATGATAAATGGCTTTGCTTGTGCAAAACACTCAACTCTTCCCCACACTGCCTCAATTTCTGAACAGTGTTTTCTTGGTGTTTGTCTGGCACTTAAAGCATGTTGACCTTATCCCTCAGAAAATAAAGACATTGGAGTAGATTAAATTGAAGACTTGCTTAAACAAAGCAAAAACACCCAAACATCGGACAGGCCAGCAGTGCTGTTTGTTAACGTAGATAAATTTACTTAATTATTTAAGTAGTGCTTAAGCTATGGAATTGTATCTATCTAATGTGGTACCATGTAGATGGAGATGCAGAAAACATTTTTAGATGGCAGAAATTTCAAGGGTTTTCTCCCAATGCTGAACTCCCCTCATGTGTATCTTAAGACATTGCCAATGCATGCCTTTTGTTACAGCTCAAAGAGGTTTGTATGCTAAACTCTGCAATTGCTGAAAAAGGTATAGATGGTGCTGGAAAGTAAATATAATTTGCAGCCACAGTTTGAACTATAGGTTCCCATTCAGCATATTACATATTCCTGTTTGTCTTAAACCTGTTAGAAGAATGTTGAATCTGATTGATTTACCTAAAAACAAATGAAACATAAGGCATTGTTGTTTGCTCATGTCTTAGTTCTCTGAGATAAAATGCTTTACTGTATCCTGCTAATACATTCTGAATTCTTTGGTATCACTGACCTACAAATCAGAGACACTGGATTAAAATGGGCTGCTTTCTTGAGAGCTAGGAGAGACACTCACATTGGAGCACTCCTCCTTGACTTCTAGATAAATCCTTTATCTTTGCTAATGTATATTATTTTAATTTTTGCAACAGAACCCAAATTTCTGGTTTCCCATCTGCTCCATGGCAACTGACCCTTCTAAGGGCTGGCTATTTATACTTACTAGCCAAGGACAGGAATACAGTAAATTCTTTACAAAATAAAAATCAATACTCACTGACATACTGCGTATTGAAGAAAATAATTGTTTATGGCACTCAGCTTAAGCTGTTCTAGTAATCACGTTGAAAAATACAATATTTATTCATTAGATCAAATTTAATGAGGCCTCCTGGCAGTAATTATAAAAATTACTGTAGCAGTAAATTACTAATGAGTTGTGATGTGCTTCCTACCTGTGAGGAAGGACTGGGGGTTGAAAAACCTGATATCCAGACAACACTAGGGAGGGTGAGATCTTGAGGCTAGGAGTCAAGCTCACAGCGGCGCGGAAGTTGTTCACTGCACCTGAATGGTAAAAAAAGGAAAAAATATAGCAGTGAGACTCATAATCGGCAGTTTCACTTTAAATAGAGAGTAACTATAGGCGAGGGAACAATGTTATCAATGGGAGGAAGAGACTTCTTTGCCATATGTACATCATCGTGTCTACAAAAGCAGCTGAGGTGACCTAATTTACTGTAGTAGAACTTAGGCTGGAACAACTTCTTGCTTTCTAGTTTTTATAAAGTTTCATGCAAAACACAGCAAAGAGGACAATGTTTTCTCAGTGCCCTTAAATCTTCAGAGCAGTCACCTAAGACAAAGGTTGAAATCCCCCACCAGCTTGCTTTGATGCTGGGAGTTTGGCCCAGGTTTCTTTCTTCTTTTGAGAAAAAGCTTTAAGGAATGCAGAGGCTTTTGGTAGCAAATGGTACACAGTATGAATAACACTGAGGCACAAAAGTGTAAAAATGGTGCCATTTCTACCGAAAGTCCAGGTTTCTGCTGAGTACAGGGCGTTGCTGCAGCAGCAGAGCCTGGCTAGAGAGAGGGATGCTGCTGCATGCTAAAATTAATGCACAAGTGAATTGGCATATAATTAGGCTTCTCTCTGTAGCTTGCAAAGGTGCCATAGATTTGACAGGTGGCCTTTGGCATTGTAAAACAGTGAATAGATGAGCTTTTAGCAAATATTTGCTGCTGGGTTCAAACACCTACCCAAAATCAATCAGAAAAAGGCTGTGAATTTTAATCTTTCACAGCACAGAACTGCTCTTAAATACGCTGTTAAGGCTTGAAAAGGAATGGGGAAGTCCAGCACAATTTATCTTCTCATTATGCTGGTGTGTTGCACTGTAAGGTACCACTAGGCATGGATACTTCCACATGCTCATGTATGTCATGAAGTCAAAGGGGAGAGAAATGTGTCCATCCACCCTTGAGTCATTTTCCAAACCCCTTGAAAGAAGCAGAAATGTAGATCCCTTGCACATGATCTCCCGTGCAGCAATGCTGCCTTTTGTGGAGCTATGGGTTCCTTCAGCTGAGACCCCTAAGAGTCAAGCATTGCACTACTGAGCCCAAGATCCACTGTGGCTTCAGCATCACATCTAAATAAACATATACACCAAGAAATGTATACAACTGGGTCTTACAAAACCTTGGGTGAGCTAATGAGCAACAAGCCAGCATGCAGCATGATTATTTTGTAGTTTCCATAATTTCAAGAAAAAGGCTGCATGTTTTTTAACCCCTCTAAGAAAGCAGTGGTTTGCAGTGATTTAGCTAATTTATATTACCTAGCTTCTTGTTATTGAAATCAGGCAAGAAGAGCTTTTGCTATGATGCCATTACAAAAAGACATCTGTCTGCTAACCAGAAATTAACCTTGTCTGACTTCATTGCCACAAAATCTACAGAGTCTACTCTGTCCGTGCTGTTATGTCACCATGACAGAGCTAATACAGTTACACTGCTGAGAGAAACCATCAGTTTTTCTCTGTAAACATGGTATCTCGGCTGCTCAAATGCTGGGTTCTTTTCCTAGTGCTGCTATGTGTTTCCTCAATGACCTTAGGAAATCCAGGCTCTCTGTGTTTCCCTTTTTAAAGCATAGAAATCCTCTTCAGGCTTTCCCTTGCAATCTGGTCCTGTCTGGAAGAGAAAATAAAGTGTGGGGTTTTTTTTATTACTATCTAAACTGAATTTGGCGATGGACAGATGTTCACTTTGCATACAGCTGTGCTGGCTGAAGATGCGTTTTTCTGTTTTTCTGGAGCTGTTGTGAGGATAAATTAACAGTGATAGAAAATTCTGTGGTCTTCAGATAGAAAACACTTTAGCTTTAGGAGTTATTGTGGGTTGGATTTTCAGAACTGCTGTCAGCCATAGCTGAAATCAGTGGAAGCCATGGGCTGAAAAACCTGGAGCCCTCAACTACGATAGTTTACATGGATGTAGAAGCAGTTCATGGCTGGCACAGGAATTTAGATTAATCTACATTAAAAGCTCTCAGGTAACTACAAAAGGTAGATGGTGGAATGATCAACCTTTTGTTGCTTGGGCTTGGTGTTGTTTGGTTTCTTTGTTTTTTGTTTGTTGTTGTTGGTTGTTTGTGTTGTTGTTTCATTTTGTTTTGTTTTTTCTCTCTCCAGGTCTGAGGACTTGTGCCCAGAAGACTACAAGCTCTCACCACAGGCTGGCTATTGTCTTATGATGTAAAATAGGTTTTCAGTTACTATTGTGAAGTTTTATGGAATCTCACAGTGGCAAAATAGGAGCAATTTACCTAATGTTTCTTGTTCTACACCTATGAAATTAATTTAATGTGTGTGAAGGGGGGGGATACTGTGGAACTAAACCTAAAAACTAAATAATAATGATGAAGCTTTTAAGGGAGAATGTCTTACAATCTGACATAAGTAGTAAGATTGTTGCTGTGCACTATTACTATAATTAAATTACATTATGCTATTGCATTAAACTAATCCGTCAGTAATACTGTACTTAGCAGTAAGATTTTGTCACATAAACATTATGAGGCTTTAAAGTTCTGCATTTTGTCTTGCAAAATGCAGGGGAAATACAGAAATTGGAGCAGCAGAATATAACATGAAAAGCTATAGCAGTGGAAAAAGGCCAGCTGGTTCAACATGCCAGTCCTTTTAAAGCAGGTAAGTTAAGAGTGTTAGAATACATTTACCCAAAGGGTGAAACATGAGATGTATGCGAGGTGCCTGCTATTACTTTGAAAATATTAGGTACAGATCTAAAAATTCTTTTTAATATTTTCCTGAACTGCAGAACGTGCAAGGCTGAATTGGAAGCTGCTGATAGTAAACTGTTAAGAAAAAACATGCAAATAATAACTGAAATGAAGCTGCAGTCTTTTCTCTGAACAGAGGCAGAAAAAGAGGCTACACATCACTTAGTCTATGATCAGTGAAACAGAGCAGCTGATCAGAGGAATTCAGCCTTTAGAACAGTGTTAGCTTTAGCAGACACAGGAATCAGAATATTTTTCAAACTGAAGACTTTACTCCCATCTTAACAGATCAAACCATCGTTCAGACCAGCAGATTCCATCCTCTCTCAGTCTGGTAAGCTATTGTACATTTATTCTGGTGCTGGATGTTTTCCAAATGGGTTACTGGAGCTTTCATCCACATCCTGTTGACAGCTATCCCTTTCTCACCTTTGCAAAACACAGATCATCTTAATTGTTCCTTTTTGCTATCATGCACCAAAAATTACTTGGTTTTTAGCAAAAATTATCAAGGAAAATAAGCAGATTTCTGTCCTTTGCTTATCTCTTCTGTAGATAGCATACGAACACACACTGCAAACTTACTGTATTCCACACTGCTGTGCGTGCAAATGCTGGGCATTTGCTGTACTTTCGATATTTGCCTCTGCCTGTAAGTGTTCACTGAACCATCTTGGTCTGCAGTCCTTGTGATCTAATTGTGCACGCAAGATGCCAGGATGGCCATGCTATTCATTAAGGGTTCAGAATGTACACAGGGGTCCTCTTTGAGCTGAGGCTAAGAATGGGATGAAAACATTATGAGACTTTATTAAGTCTTATAAGACCACCACCCCTTGCCTCTGGCAGCCTTGGAAGTGGGAATTAGCCTTTACGGGGAGGTTATCATCCATAATACATATTTATGCTTTGTCCATCGTGTCTAAGAATGCTCTCAGTAAAACTTAGGCTAGGCTATAATAACACTTTGCACTTCTTTGTTGCCTTTCATCTGAGGATTTCATTGTGCCTTTAAAAGCTTTCATTAACTAAAATTCACAACCCCGTTGTGCAGTAACTGTGCATTAACACCTCCACCATATGCAAAATACAGTTCAGAGAAGCAAGGACTGGTGTAAGTGGTTTAAAAAGCTGGAAAGAATAGGGGGGAAAAAACCCTGGAATTGATTATTCCCCCATCTATGTGCTAGCCTTATGTTTTCCATCTAAAATATTAGACTTGCATTGATGCTCTGACTGCTTTCCTGCATTTTGAAATACTGATGTGTGCCAAATTTAGCATTGTTTCAAAATTCTCAAGACATTCATTTATTATCTGCTAGAAATCTATGCTTTGATAACTGGATGCAGGTGTAGCAATGAGAGTGATATAATTGCCTGTGGAGCTAGGTATGCATTTTCACCATTGTTAAGCCAGAGAGTATAGTTTCCCCAGGACATGTATGACTCCAGTGAATGCCAGTTACACACATTGCCAAGAAGAGAATATGCCCCTAAAGCTACGATGTCCTTCGTGCATAGCCTCCAATCCTCTACAAAGCTTACATTTCACAGGATTCAACAGTATTGGTTCTTTTGGGATCAATGAGAAACTCACCACCCATCTCCAGTATCTCTGAATTACAGAGCAGAACCAGATCAAACACAGAAGAGTTCCCTCATTTATCCTGCCTCTGTAATACATCAGAGTGTGTGCTGCATTCATTTCGTGTAGGCGGGCTGGTATCTAATGTACTCTGTGAACATATTTATAAAGGATTAACCTGTGCCTGGTATTCCTAAAACCTGATTTAGTTAAAATACATATTTTATTCTACTTGTCTCAACCATAAAAATCATTCTTGTTTAGCTTCGATATTAGTCATTTTTGCTGGGGTGTAATATACTGCACATCACCTGTAGTCGTGCTATATATGACAGGCTTTTTCTTCCGCAGCCAATACTTCTCAGCGCATTGTATGATCTGCACCTGAGAATTTTAACCTGTGGTGGAAATGTTTGCTAGTAGAATGTACTGCTTAGCAAACACAGCAACACTGAGGATTTGAAGAGGGTGCTCTTGCTTTAAAAGTGTTCAAAAGCCAGCTGGAAGTAGAAGGTCAGGAATCACAGGTGCTGGGAAGGACCGAGCTGCAGTGCATACCTGGGATGCTGTGTGTGCACACGCTCTGACCTGGCACCACGCTAGGAAGAATCCAGTAATTGAAGCTCCCTGACTGCCCACCCCTCCCACCAGCCCCAAGTTAAGTACATATGTTTTAAAATATTTGCTTTGACACTGGCAACATTTAAATATTTGTTTTGTGTAGGAGAAGGATTAAAAGGAAATGCAAGTGAATAGCTTAGCAATGTGGAATTCTGACCCTCATCTGCAATATGTGAAGAAGGCTCCAAAACATTAATGGCAATTTGAGAAGGTGCTGACTAGGAATTTGGGATAAAACTGAAGAAAGGCAGACTCCTGAAGAAGGATTAGGGGTAATTTATTAAGGTCACAGCTGCAGGGAAAATGACTAAACCAAACACTGGAAAACATATTACTTCAGATATGTGACAGTTAGACTTAAGGTTTCTTCTCACCTTGATCTTCAGCCTGGGATTCAGGGCATAGATTACTTTTGGTTTTGGTGGTTTGTTTTTTCACTTTGTATCAGCAAATATGTAAAAAAGCGTATAGGGTTTTGTTTTCAACCTCTAACACCTTCTGATAGAAAGGAATGGTTGTAGTTCATTATATTTTTACCACTAATTGCCTTTGAATTCAAGGAGTTCAGCACATTTTGAATTCTGTTATTGATAGCATATTTTTGTATAACTAGTGTGTCAGATACTATTTGTTCCACCATCAGTCCATCTTATGTGGGTATAAGAAAACAAAAATCGGTGCGTGTGTAGGGCAGGAGGAGGATTCTTCTTAGAAGCACATCAAGCAGTTTTTCTAGTTCATTTTCTTCCCCATTGTTCAAATACCATCTCAGAAGCTTGCAAATGTTTCTTTTTCTTGCCAAGACAGTGGTACTTTTGCCCTGGCACACATTAATGTTTTTTCCCATGTGTTGTGAGTGCAGCTGAACAACAAATTCCTCTCTGCTTAACAAGCAACTTCCTCGTATTAAGTTTTTTCCATACCAAAGTATCTTTTTTGATTTCAGTACAGCTCTGCATTTGTATTTGTTAATTAAGTACTGACAGGCGAATAGCAGCAAGTGCAGCAATATTATCTGTTTGTGGGCTTTCAGAACAGCCCCTCCGGAACCTCAGCCTGTCTGTCTCAAGGAGCCACAGCAGCAGCCACGCTTTCAGAGGCAGCCAGTAAGGTGGCAAGTGGGTTTTCAGGAAATGAGAGTGGCTCCTTCAAAAGAAATCTTACCTCTTCTTGGCTATTCCGTGTGCATTAGACTTAACAGTACTCAGAAATTTTCATGCAAGTTACACCCATTTCACACTCCTTCCTGAGACCTAGATAATTTCAAGTTTTAAAGCAACAAAATAATTTGATGCCTGTTTTCTCACTGATGTAAGAGGCTTTCTTTAAGTAGAAGTTGGCTCATCGGGCGCCATAGGAGGACATGGATAGATGAATGTGTGCATGTATCTGGAGTTCTTTTGTTCTCTCCCAGTTAGGTTTGGTCGTTAAAACAACCATTTCAGTGATTTCTTGGCTGGCTTTGCAAGGGAAAAAAATCTTGGTCTTTGCTGCTACTGGAAGAGAGGTTGTCATAATGTTGTCCCCCCACTTGACTGACAGGCACCTTTGCGAACACACAGCATGTTTCATCTCAGAGCACTCAATGAATATCCTTACCCCCCCTTCTGGACCAGCCCACCTCTACTTGCAATGCTCCTTGCTTTTTCTTGCAGGATTGCAATCCCTGCCTTTTGTTCCTCCTTCTCAGGATTTAATACCTCCCCACCTTACAAGTCAGCAGCACATTCTGTCAGTTAAAAACCCCAAATAACAAGCCCTCCTACCCTGAAGGCCTTTTCCTTTCAAGCATGTATTTTTCTAGCCTGCAAGGGAGTCAGTGCCATAACCCTGAGCTTTCAGGGAATAGTTTCTAAGCCTATATCTGTGTATTATGAATATCTTCCAAAGGGGGAATGAACAGCCCCTCTTCTGGCAGCTCCTATGTTCTGTGACTTTCTGCCCCCCCGCTACCCTCTGCTCTTTACAAGCCCCTGCGCTTCATCCCCTCTGCATGTAATGTCTCCCTTCAACCCCCCCCACACTGCTGCTGTCACCTCAGCCTGCTCCAGCTGTTGCCTGCCAATGCAGCCACAGCCCAGACCCCAAACATATTTGCATCTGTTAAGACATCCCACTGTTAGTCTTTTGCAGATCTCCAGGAAGCTGGATGACCTATGACACAAGCTTCCAGTCTTTCTCTTCCATCCACACTATTTTTCCCTACCTGTTGGATTTTTCTCTGAATTTCTGTGGCCTGAAAAAGAAAGCATCAGTTTGTTTTCTTTTTTTTTTTTTTTTTTTTTTTTCCTTTTACCTCATTTAACATCACTGGCATCACATCCCCACCTTTCTAGCTGAGGTCTTCTTTTTTTATAGTGCTATTCAGTGTTGCTTCTTGCTTCCTAACAAGCTGCTATTAAGAAATGCCAGACACATCTTCTGCCCTGGGGATAGTTGACTGTCTCTAACCCAGAGACAGAAGACTGCTGGCTCAGGGGCAAGAGGCGACTCCTACACAGAAATGTGAAACACTAGGTGACATATAAGGCCAGCTTATAAAGGGACGCGTTAACGGAATTCATGTTCTTTTCAGACACTTAAGAAAAGATCCTGAAGACAAACTGAAGGTCCAAGATTATTAGGTGATCTGACATCATGTCTTTCGTTTAATCACTCACCTTTGCTGTTTCTGACACATTTGCTGAGCCCATGGTGCTTAAACTGTGCGTGTATTCAGATTTTTTTCCCTTCACCTCCTCACCCCATCTTGCCTTACTTGGAAATGGCATCTGTTTAGAAATCAAAGGTTTTTATCTGATGTCTTAGACAGTGGCATGTCAGGTAGGGATATAAGAGATAGATGGATTTAAAAAACAGGGAGGACAGAACTATTGGGATGACTGAGGCCTGCTCGTGCTTTGCAGTGTGCATAACAGGCTGCTATAGAGAGGACGTCCTTCTCTGCAGGAAGCTCATGGCTCACGCTACTGACAACAATTACTACAGGCTTTTTAGATGTGACGGCGATTCAAGTTCTGTTTTCAGTCTCCGTTGGTTGTTTTTCATTTCCACAGACCCGAGGGTCCGTTGGCCAAGCAGAACTGGCCAGTCCACTAGTCTCATCCATGTGTCACCTCTCTGGCGCTCATGACAGACCCCCCTCTCACCTGCTCCCTGTCCCTCCCCACACAGGCTCTGTTCCAGCAGGGAGCCTGTCTTGGAGCCCAGCTGCATAGCACAGCATCGCCTGGCAATATTTTTTCTTCCCCAGCGACTCACTGCATTTTGCACCTGATGGCAAAAGATAATCTGTCACCTCAAATCGTACTAGTTCTGCAAGACAGCTTTTATATAATCAGCGAGTACTTTTACCCTCTTGTCTCCAAACATGAATTTAAGGTCCAGCTTGACACCCCCATACATTTTTTTAAAGAAAGCAGCTGTGTTGTCCTTCAGGAAAACAGCTTGTAATTTAGCATTACTGCAGTATATCCCCTAGGCAACGCTTTCTGCCTTCAGGACGTATATTTATCACACACATCACAGTATCTCTATGTTGCTTTAGTTTTCCACCAAGAGAAACTAAAAGAGCATTTCATTCCATAAAGCTCTGATCTGCACCACAATGTACCTATGGTGCTTCTCTCAATGTCTCCTCTGTTGAACAAAATTTCTTCTTCCTCACTTGATCTCTCAGAAGTCTGAACTGGTCTCAGAAGTGTGTACTTGCTTTGCCTGCTAGCACTGTCCTTGTGCTAGGCAGAGCTTTCCTGTCCTCTGGTCAGCTCTGCAGTCCTGGTTAGCTCCATCAGCTGGTGGCTCTTTGCCTTGCTCAGGGGTTCCCAAGGAGAGTTGAATGTGTGTCAGCAAATAAATAATTTGCCAGCATTGGATGGCTTTTCACTTTCTGTTCTCAGTTTCACTCTTTGTATTCCAAGACAGCCATGGAGAGTAGGTAGATGGGTGTATCTTAAAATGAGCTCAATTAAGATGAACAGAAACACGATAGCCCCACTGCTTGCTGTGAAACTTTTCTCTAAGTTCTTAATGCAAGCTGTTTTGTTACTTGCTGCTCCTCCTGGTGACCATTTCACCATTGAGCTCAGAGCAGTACCCTTCTATTACAAATTTTGATCCCAAAAGACATGAGAAACAAGCTTAGTCTTCTGAGTAGGGGATACTATGCTACAGCACTTGCCAAACCTATTTGATCAGCACACACAGATGGAGAAAAAAGCAAGGAAGAAGTGGGAATGCAAATTTTAGAGAAATCTTTCAAAGTCTGCAGTAATTGGCAAGGTAAATGCAAGGCTCTTTCTGCTTTTCATAGCACTGGTAATATCAGTTTATGATAAAAAGCTATTCTGAGTCACACAAGAAGGTAAGATAGTTGCCAAAAAATTTCTTTAGTTTCTATTCTATTTTTTATGATGGACAAGAAGCGCCATCCATACTGATTGACTGTTGGCATGAGACTTACCACTGAGCAACTGTATGTTGATGGATAAGCTGGTCTCATCCAAGTGTCAGGAAGATTATCAAAAAAAAGGGCTGTCTGTAGTTGCTCCATCTCTGAGGAGATTGCCAACTCACCCTAACAAAAGAAAACATTAGTGTGCTATTTGCGTCTCACAAAGAGACTGTGATAAGATGACATGATAAATGATAGAGGGCTTTTTTTTCCCCAGTAAAAACACATAAGGTAGCTAAATCGTCAAGTGTAAAGAATATCTTGGCTCTTGCAACTGGGGTGAGTCATTTATTTTTTTAAAAGGGGAAATGGTCAGAAAAACAAGAGTGTAGGTTCTGGGTTTTCTGTATTTCTTAAATTCACTCTAATTGCATTAAGTAATTATATGATATAGTAATTCGTATACATATGCATAGAAGTACCCACCTACGTGTATGTATGGGGAGAAAATGATAAAGGGCCAAATTACTAACTTGCTTTCAAATATCCCACAGAAAATTGTACATGCAATCAAGCTACCATTCTGCTGGCTTGCTTGCACTAATGGCTATTTGAGTGCCCATGTTTTGTTGCTCTGAATTAAAGATCGAAAGGAAGGTAATTCTAGGTGGTGAAAAAGGAGGTCCCTTTAAAAAACTAGCCCTATGAATTAGGTTTTCAGTGCCTAGTTTTGGAGCGGTATGTATTACCTACAGCTGCGCATGCATGTACCATGATTGTCTGTGGAAATTGCTAGTGATGCCTAAGAAGCTACTTGGTTGCCCAGTTCCATGATTTTAACATATATTACCTTTAAGTGCAGCAGGTCCATCGCTGTTTGAGATTGCTAGATGTTAAGAAAATTTGTCCCTGCATGGTGAAGAACTTTACATGTTGCTATTCAGCACTTTGTTGGCATCGAGAGATGTATTATTACAAAAAAATGCCAAAGATGTGTGATGAGTTACTCATATCCTTTTTACCTTGCTTCACTGCCCTTGCTAGATGCACAGGGAGATCAGGACTTGGGTGTTACTGTTACCGCACCTTTACTTGCAGTTAGTGGCCATCTCCTGATGATGGTCAAATGCCACATACCTATGTCTTTTAACATGTTGATCATTTGACAGGATCTGAACCATGTGCCTTATCCAGTGGGGAACTATATGAAGTAGAGTTTGTTTTCAGCATCAGAAAGTCTCTGAGGTATCAAACAGCTGCCTCCCTTCTCTCCTGTGGACTGCCTAAAACACAGGTGAACAAGACATAATTAGTAACCACATCTGTTGGCATTTATAATGGAGGAGCAAAGTTTCTGTGATGGCAGAAGAGAAGAATGTCCCTATCTTACCTCTGGGTCTGCACTGAAATGGGAGTCAGACCGTAATCAGAGGGCTTGCATTTTACTTTGTAGTATCTGGAGAGAGAGAGAGGATTTCAATCTCCTGAGCAGTTCCATGATAATTTTTTTTCACACCAATTAAAACAAATCATTTGATATATAGAGTTGAGTTACATGTTTGGAGTAAGCAGCTCATGAGAGCACAATTCTTCAATCGATGAAATCAGAAAAAAGCTCCGCAAGTATCACTCACGACAGCCTGTCACAGGCATCTACACTGACGCTATGTTTAAAACCATGCATCCGCTGAGATTAATAAAGCAAAGCACACATCTTCAGACCTAAATAAAGCTCTTGAAGAGAAAGTCTTATCTTGTATATCAGCAGATCCAGTTTCTCATGTTCTGGGAAATAAATGAGCTTATGTGAGGAGCATTCTGCTGGTGTTGAGGTACAATATTTGATCTTACTTCTGAAAGTTCTTTTTCATGTATGTCATCTAGCTCTGCTTTCACATTCAAAAGATACCATGTTGTCATGAGGCAAGTGTCTCATGCACCCACTTCTGCAATAATGTAAAGGAAATTATAAACTTCGTGTATTGTAACTGATGCAATGAAAGCAGTTCTACTACCTTCATGTCATAGTATGAAGGATATAGAAGATTTATCCTGTGTAATAAAGGAGTGGAAGACCTGTGCAGCAACATTTCGTGCTGTTAGGTAGAAAAGCATATTCTGCCTAGTACTTTACAAATTAAGGCATTTTGCAGCCTGACAAAGGATCCTAAATGATCCAACCCTATTAATATATTGTAACACTCCAGCAAGATATTTTGCTATGTTGTACAAATAATGCATATATTTATGTCTGATGTAGGCTAGGGATCCCTCATTACAAATTTCAGATTGAATCCCTGTAAAAAAACAGATGTGAAAATATTTAATTCTATTGAAATATGTGGCCACAGGAAAACCAAAATCAAAAACATAAAACCAGAGACATCACACCATCTTGTGACAAATTTGCAGTCTGCTCTATGTTTTGACTGACCTTGTCTTCCACAGCTTGGGAGGTTCCTTCCCCAGTGCATGAGTATTTGAATTGCAGCTCTAATAGCATATGGAGCACGTTGTCTGCAGTTATTATTACAAAGGCAATCTCGACATTGGGGTGCAGGCCGTAACAGACAGAGCTTTGGGGAGGTAGCATTTCATCCATGTTTTTATGGTAACCTTCATAATCCGGGTTTGCAGACTCTGCAAACCCAGAAGCAAGCGCTGACTTTCTATCAAACTGTCAAAGAAATAATAAAAACCCGGTCACCAAGACACTGGTGACAATCCTCGCTAGGCAGAACCTTCTTAGGCATAAATGAAATTGTTCTGTTATGGAGTCATTGTTAAGAACAAGACTTTTATAACGCTTTTATATCCGTGGAAATTAATCTAATTTGTTCCCGATTTTAATTAGCCTCTTTATGTCACACTCAAGTTCTGATGCTTGCAAGAAAAAAAAAAGAATTTTCTAATAATCAGATTATTCTTCAGTTAGAAAACAGCAGAGAGATAATTCTAATTTAAAAATAAAGAGACAGAAATATTTTAAAAGAAAAATGTTATTTCTTCCAAATTACAAAGTGCTGCTCTCTGGTGTAACATTATTATTCTATGTAGCAATTTATTAAATGAAGCAATTTATGGTAGCATCTCTGAAAAATGCCATCCTTCATAGAAATGAAAGCGAGTAATAGCATGAGGACTGTAAAATAAAAAGGCAGAATATCTTCTTTTAGACTATTACAAAAATACATGTATTGTCTATTTGACAATCAATACACTACCATAAAATAAAATGGAGCTGTGGTACCATCATCATAATTTCTATTTCAAATGGTTTGCTGAGAGCCAAATTGAATCTTTTATGGAAAAGAATGACAAATTGTTTAATTCAATATCACGCGCATGTTTAGATATGAGCTGAAATTCTGTTGCAACTCAAAGCTGTTAGACAAATATTTTAGGATCATCACAAGTTTAAAAACAACAGACATGTGGGAGTACATCCATTTATTTACCCTTGTACTGACTAAAAATTCAAAATGGTTTTTGATGCTTTTAAAGTACTGCTGTGGGATGTTAAATTACTGCTGAATTCTTACTGTTCTGAGATACCTTTCAACCTGCCAAGATGCATGATGATGAAGATGATAATAATAATAACAGTGGTAGTGCAGGGATCTTTAAAATAATGCAGGGCTCATTCCTGTAAGATAAACACCATTTTCACTAACCCCCGTTTTATGATTCAGCATTTCTGATGCAACAAAGTGAAATAATGGAAGTAAAATAACAACAGGTTTGTGTGGGATGGGAAAGGGAAAATGAGCACGTGCATTGTCAGAATTTCTGCAGAAATTGTAGGGAAAAAAGCTCTCATAAATGGCACTTCCCTTCCCCCCTCCCCGGGAAAATTCCTCCTCTTGTTTTTACTATTCACTACATTTCCTTCTTTTATTCCTTTTTCTGATCTCATCCTTTTGTTCCCCTTCCCTCCTCAGATGCTGCTTCTTCCTCCCCGCAGTGGGGGGCTCCTGGCAGCTGGGGACAGCCAGCCACTGCGGCGGATGGCGGGGGCTCGCCGAAAAGTGGGCTGCTGCTGGCGGGGGCACCGCTGCCTGAGGAGGAGGATGGGACCCACAGTTTGCTGCCGTGTAAGTACAGGGCCTGTTTCGCTCCTGCCTTCCTCTTCGACGTGCCTCTTTCCCAGGGACAGGGTGGGTACAAAGCCCTCACGTGTGGCACTGGGAGCTTCCTACCCCTTCCCTGCACAGGGCTGGGGGCAAGCAGGAGTAGCTGAGATGGTAAATGTGTTCTCAGGTGAGGATGGGGGCTGTGAGCCACTCCTTGGCTGTGCATGGTGTGGGCTGGGAAGCATAGGTGCTGCCTGTTACCTGCTTCCCACCTCCATCCCACAAAAGGCTGCGTTCAGGGAGGGTCTCTCTGCTGCAGCCGCTGCTGCAGGCAGCAATAATCACAAACTGCCCCACAGAGATGGAAGGGAGAGGGCTGCTTTGCCTCCCTCTTACCAAAATAGTTTTGTCGCCTGTGGACACTTTGTCAGTATCTCTGCTTGGCCGCAGCCTTGCTGGCACAGGATTATGAGAAATCTTCACTTTGATAAGGGATCAGAGGTCACTGCTGCAGGGGATCAGGGGCTGATTTATTAAACAGCTACATCTATTTAAGGTATAATTCCTCAAAGAGAGCAGTGTACTCGCGGCCACTTAAATGAGCGAGACAGTGTGCCAGTTAACGCCTGTGTTTACTTTCCGCAGGCACGAGACCCGGCTCAGCAGGCGGACGCAGGTGGTCACAGGCGGCCGAGTCACCTCCAGCCCTGCAGCTCTGCTGCTTCTCCGCGACTGGCTTCTGCTCCTGTCACCCCTGTCCTCCGAACGGACACCATGGAACAAATTGCAGTAGGTGCCTTGGTTTTGCTGACGTGGCTCCAACAGCGCTTCATGTGCATTGGCAGCAGCCAGGGCTCACACCGGAGCTTCACGTCTATCTATAACAGCCAGGGCTCACGCTGCAGCCTCGGCCACAGGCTCTGGGGTGGGGGCAAGTTATGACCCCCCACAAAGTTCTGTGCAGGCACCCAGGTGTTCGGCAGCGCTGGTGCTGCGGGCGCGACCCAGCGTGGGGAGTCTCGTACGTCCTATCTGTGGTCTTAACACCAGGGCATGGGGGGAAAACCTCCCTGAGGGCTCGGCCGGCACCCCGGCCCCCCAGCCCCGGCCACGGTCAAAACCGGCGGGCACATGTGTCCCTCTCCCAGGGGGCAGTCCCGCGGCTCCGGGCACTCCGCTGGCAGCGGCGGCCGAGTCACCTCCAGCCGTGCGGCCGAAGGCCAGGCTGCCGGCCGGCCCGACCCGACCCGACCCGACCCGACCCGACCCCACCCCTACTCCTCGTTGCCCGCACCGGGCGGCGCCCGCCCGCGCCTCCGCCGCGGCGGGGCAGCTGCCGGCAGGGGGCGCTCTGGCTCCGGGAACGGGCCGCCGCCGCTCCGGCGCGTCCCGCTCCCCGGTCCCCCCCGCCGCGCGGCCTGGCACGGTGGGGACACGGACAGGGACACGGACGGGCCGCTGCTCCGGGAGCCCGGCGGGGCCGCAGGGTCGCTCCGCAGGCGCGCTGCCGCGGGGCAGCCAAGAGGTTCCGATCTCCAGGGCAGAGCCCGGCCGCCGGCCTGGGGGGCCCGGCCCGTGGCGGCGCCCGCAGCCGCCCGGCAGGTGCGGCCCGGCCCGGCCGCGACACCCCGAGCGCAGCCGCCACCGGCGGCCCCGGGCGGCCCGGCCCGACCCGGCCCGGCCCGGCCCGGCCCGGCCCGGCCCGCGGGGCTGGCGCGGGGAGCAGGCCCGTGGCGACACAAGTTGTGACAACCGTGTTTCGGCCGTGCCCGCAGCCGCGGTTTCTTTGTGCGCCTGTCAGCACTTGGGGCGATGCTCCCGCCGCTGAGCAGGCGGCGGGCAATTCCCCTTTTCTATTGACGGAAGAGATTGTTCTGAACAAGAGGAAAAGAAGAAAAGACTCTGTAATTTTTTGGGAAGGTTTTTTTAGAACATACTGTTTAAACGGCAGCTGAAACCCAGTACATTTTTATTTATTGGTTTTAGTTGGTGAGTTTCTTAGCATTCAGGTTGATGCTCTTTCTTTAGTACAGATATGTGTTCTAAAGAGATACGTGATTTCTTTGACCATATCTTTAATCATAGCTTATAATTACTACCTTTATACACCTATGTTTGTATGTATCTTTTGAGAGTCAGTAACAATATTTTAAAACAATATTAAAAGCCTTCCAAAACAAATATTACAAAGGACAGAGGAAAATATGATACCCTAGCGTCCAAAGCACTCTTTCCTCTTATGTACAATCTGTATTTTGGACCAAATCCTTAGCAATATAAACTGGCATAGTGAACCTCAGCTGAAGACCTAATTCCAGTGCACAACATACTCAGAATATGTAAAAGATATTCTAGAGATATGAAAAAGCATGGTCTTGCATTTCAGGAAAAATCAAACTAAGCTAGACAAAACCAAAATAAATTCTTATTCTGTACTACATTAATTATTTATAGTGACCGCACATTCTTAGGTTCCCATGCACACCGGGATGTTTTTAAACAGAAGCTGTACATAATGCCTTAATACAAAAATAAGTGATTTTGTATGTGTGTGTGTGATAGGTGTGCAGTTATTTCACTCTGGGATACGTGAACAATTCTTTAGGAAATGAAATGCATTCTACTTTATTATTGCATATCTCGTAAAGACTTTTAGCAGCTTCTCTGTTTCAAGTGGCTTTAAAATGAGAAGTTTAATAGTGGCATTTTTAAAGTTTTATTTCTGTGGTGTTTTACTTGCCTGGTCAAATGTATCCAGTGCAGCGTGGTGATCAGGCAGCGTTTCAGGTAGTGGCTTATCAGTTATTTTAATGGGAGGTTTCCCAAATTTCCCCCCGAATTAGATGTCCTTTAGGAGAAGAGGCAAATTCCCCATACTCAAAACGGATCGCTCTGCTGACTTCCCTCCCTTGGTTTCTTCCGTGATTTCTCTAATGTGTCGAGCCGCTTTGCTACAAAATAAATATTCAGAGATGGGGAGGGAGGGGGGGAGAAGGGCGGAAAAAATAGGCCTCCCAGTGAGCTATTGATTTGAAATATGAAACATTTTATTGATACAAGAAAAACCCAAACATAAGGAAGCAGTTTGATATTGCACAATATTTGAAAAAAATCGTGTGCATCTGTTTAGCACAATATACTGCATAATGACAGCAATCTTCCCTGTTTGTATCTATTCATCTGATTATACAGCGTAACAATCCTTTTTGCTACACATTTATTTACTAAAGGATATTTTTAATGGATAATAAATTAGTAAATCAGATATGATGTGCTTGGGAAAATATGTTAGTTGACTCCCTACACATAAGATAGTTGCAATTCATATTTTATGTGATATTCAGTGACACTTGCATGCGCAGACGAAGTTACATGCTTCCCTTATAGTGAAGACAAAGGAAGTTTTAAATCACTATTTAGCACTCTTTCATCTAGGCACATGTTATTTTGAAAAGCTTCAGTTTCTAACACTGCAATGCAGCACTGATGTAATGAAGAGCTTTGACTTACTTGAAGTATAACCCAGTGGCCTTCTTTTGATGCTTTTTCCATAGCTATTTCTGCTACAGCTTCCTGTCCTTGACCCAACGATACATTGTGAAGTTCTCCTGAGTCAATGGTAAATTCAAACTTGTTCCCTAAACAGAACAATATATTGTACTACCTGGAGCCAAATAATGAAGTGTTCAAACAAGCATGTGTCCTACACACAGTGTTTAAATGGCACCACATCGCATGAGTCACTGAAATAAAAAAACAGCCCTCAAAAATACAGTTTCAATAAATCAGCTGAGGTAGGACATTGTATTGCTTTCCGGCTAGGTGTTCTGTATTAGCGAAATACTGCTGGGTCTAAAAAACAACGCACGAGTGGAAACATTGATTCCTGCTAATGGATTCCCTACCTATTGCCTACATAAATATTTCAATGCACACAGAAGTGGGCGTGTTACAAATCTATCTAAAGAAAAAATAAGAAATTATGGTCTCGCTGAAGGTAACGTTACACAGAGCAATACAAGGGGCTAAACAGAAGTCCTTGCACTGGCCCTAGGAGGTCATTTGGCCAGAGGAGGGTCAGCATGTTTTCGGCACTTGTAGGCAGTGGGGTCAGAGCTTCTGCTCGAGTGGAGCTCTGCAGAGCCGGTGACTAGTGCCAGCAACACGCAGAAGGACAGAGGGCTACTGGTTATTTCAGAAAGCTGCCGGCATTCACCCAGGCAGCTGGCTGAGTCAAGCACCATAACTTCCATCAGACAGTGTGTGTTCCAGATGCAATGCCGTCTGTGCGTTAACCTCTGACAGCCTCAGCAGTCACGGAGGGCCCACATTTATTCCTCTGGTTGTGGTATGTAGAATAGCTAAGACCAGTGGTACTGCTAACTAATTTCGTAGAAATTTCTTTTGAGTAATGCTTAAGTGCTATGTTTTCTTATGATTGTTAGCAAAAGGGTCTAGTTCCAGACTAATCTAATGGTTCAGGATTTATCAGGGGACCAGTCCAGGAGATGAATGCTACTGGGGAACAGCACTACCTTCTTTGAAAGTTTTTGTGAACACTGGGCACATTTTGTTCCAAGTTACATTCAGGCAAAGTTCCCATAAATTAAGAATTACAGTTGACAGAGCCTTGGGGAAAACAACAGTTAAGGTGTAAGACCCATCTATGGGGCATTATATTTTATCATGACTTCTATTTGGTAGAGATCCAAGTACAACACACGTTAGGGTCACTCACAATGCAAAATCTGTCCTTCAAAGGACTGAGGCTACTAATGCAAACTGACAGCACAAGTCATCTTGGCTGGTCTGCTGTCGCACATCATTATCAGCTTCAGGAGATAACTTTTTGCTTTCCATTCCTTCAGAAATGTCTGTCTTTTGGACATTCCAACTCCATCACTTCTGCTTGTCCTTGCCAGGAGCCTTCAGTGTCTCTGTTCAGGTAACAAAATCTATTAAGTGTCATCCACACTTAAAAAATACTACGTAGAGCTGGTACATTTGAGCACGAACAAATGCATTTTGAAAATCAATGTAACTGAAGTTTTTGATTTTAAAAAACCCAGTTTGTAGGATCATTATTATAGACACACTGTACCCTGATTTCTCTCCATGCAGAGTTAGCGAGAAAATCAAGTAACTGTTGAAACAGTGGTCAATGTAAATTCAGAGAATTCACAAAGCAACATTTTCTTTTTTTTTCTTTTGTAACTAAAAGCTTTAGGGCAGAACAGCGGTTAAATTAATAGGAAAGATTTGTAATACTTATCAGTGTTTATTTTCACAAAAGCCTTGGATTTCATTTGTGGCCAAATTCCCCATTTAAAACATTTTAAAAACATCTAAAACCATGCAATACAGACTCTGTGTGTATCATAAGCTTATAAATCATGCACATATAGAAACACTCATCATAGTACATGAATCAGTTCACAGAGGATGATTGTGTCATCCTGCAACACCAGCTAAACCCTCACCAAAGTATGGACAAAATTCTCAATGGAAAGCTTTTCTGAAATGTCTGTCTTCACAAATTAAATGTGGACTTTTGTGTATAAGCCTTTTAGTGTGTTAACAAGGCTGGAAAAACTGAATTGTGCTCAGAAAGAGTTTTAATACAATATTCCAAGATCAGTTGAATTCAGATTTCTCTAGAAGATAAACTGTTTCTGTTAAGAAATTACCAGATCAAAGATATATGGTAAAATGCTTGAATTTTTAGAAGTCTGTGAGAACCAGATTTATTTTTTCCACTGCTGTAAAAAGAACAAAACGGAAACTCCATTATTTATCACGTTGTACAGGGATGTGCTGTGTTCTGTTACTTGATATTTAATCCAGAAGTGCATTCAGCTATGTTTTAGTAGCGAGCACTGAGTTATAAGCCATCAGAGCAGCAAGAGACAGGACAGAAATAAACTGTTGGCTGCAATTTCCCCTTTGAAAAAGAACAGGAATTTTGAGAGGGCAGGGAAGGAGTATCCTTGTCCCCAGTGGAGTTTATTATTCTCTGGAAGCAGGTAAAGCAACCCTGGCTCATGAAGATACTTTAGAATAGGAAATGTTTTGCCTTTGAAATGTACCAGATTACATGTCATTTCAAATAGTGTTCATGGCAAAGGTACCCCTGGGACCACCTTACAAGAGCTTTATTTCTTGCTTGCAAATTAGTCAGTTCAAAACATTTCTCCTCTCATCTCTGCCTTCAGCCCTTAATGCCACACACACCATTTGTAAAATCGGGGATAAGAATGAAAAGATGCTGAATACAAAAGTACAATTAAAGAAAAAAAAAGACTTTAAAGGCAAGAACAAGACATGTTTCAGATGACAAGGAAAAGAATGAAATTTTGGTGCATTTTTGGAGGCATCTCAATAAACCCTTTTTCTTTTTTTTTTCTGTTTCAGCAGGGGTTCATTGAACCAGCTACGTTTTTCAAGAGGCAGACAGACAATAGCATCTAAATTATTTTCAAGAAAGCACTCATAGCACTAAGCATCCACTACTACTAAATCTGTCTTAGAAGAGAAGGGTGGAGGAAGAAGAAAGGTCAACAAATATATGAAGTTCTTTGTGTAATGCTTCACTGACATTTTCCAACTACCTCAGCTGGCTTTTATTTTTTAATTTTTTTTATTTTTTTTTTTTTTAGAATCCTGGTAAAATGCATTAAAGGATTTAAGGTTATCATCTGTCTCTCTCTAACTTCTGACATCTCTTTATAACAAGAAAGAGTCACAGCCAACGGTAACAGGAGGGCAACACAATGAATCCTAGTAAGACAGGGAAGGGGGGAGGTTCAACTTTGCTGCCCCTTTGCCCCTATTTCTTCCTCACAGAACAGAAGTGCCATCTGTTCCCGGCCCTAACATGCGTGTATTTGATTTCCATTCAGTAATAACTAACACAGGAAAAAGATTATCAAGTGATGTAAAGCACTATCAGCATTAGCCAGTGTTCCCCACCCAGTGTTTTGTTTGCACCTCTGAAGATCTGTAGATGAAATGGATATGGGCAAGTGCCTTAATTGCCTGGAATTATTCTGTTCTCTGGTAGAGGACCATATGGTCAAGGTGTGGAAGGTGACCAGACTAAGGATATTTAGGTTCTTGGGTCAGAAAAAGATTTAGGAATATCAGATGAGAGGGTGGAAGTTCAGATTCTCCAACCCGAATTTAGTACACTAACCTCTGCTACTTGGTGCTGTAATAAATCATCATCATAGTGCAAAAACAAGTCACAGTGTGTTGTGTGAGGCTAGACAGTCAGTATTAAAGTCTGAGCCTGCTTCAAAAGAATCTGTAAGATGTTTTTTAGACTTCACAGTCAAATTTGTCACATTCATAAGTAAAAAGCCCAGCAACATCAAAACCATCAAATACCTTCCAGTCCAGCAAACCCAGTTTAAGATCCAAAAAAATAATGTGAACGTGTTTTCTTCATAACTGGCTGCAGCTGATGAAGGCCACACGGATGCCTCAGTTGTGCCCAGTTATGCCTGATGTATTATTGTTGTAAGCAGTGGGTGCAGCAGCAGATGCCAGTGAAGGAAAGGCGCCTACAAGGTCCTGTTTGCAAAGCAAGGTAATGACTAAACAGTAGGTGCAGTGGGATTTCTCTGTCCCAGCCTTTCAGGCCTTTCAATGCTCTTTCTTCTTGTAGTCTATGCCTGATTATTTGAGCGGTCTCTCATTTCTTCATCTTCTCATCTTTTCCCCTTTGCTGCTGTTGCTTGCCTACCTTGTTACTGAAAGCACTTCTATGGGCAGGAGTTGGCCATGGTGTCAGATGCCAGCCCTCTTCCCAAGGGCTGGGAGAAGCATGGCCAGAGCTATTATAATATAAATAAACTTGTAAAATGGTTCAAGAAGGCAAAGCCAAGAAGATGGCTAGCAAGTAGCTTGTGCTTTAGACTAGCTTATTTTGCACAAGTCAAATATTGCTTAAGCTGTATCTGAAATCTGAAGCTGATCTGTCTGGCAAACCTCCTGATGTCTACATTGTCAAAATATGCGAGACAACATTTCATTTCTCCAAATTTCCATTAATTTCATTGCCTTATTTTCTTTCTTTTCCTCCTACACCAGGATGACATTTTTGAAGCGTACATCTAAGAGCATAATTTGATCAAATGATCCAAGGGAACTCCCTATAGACATCCATGATTATCTGTTCTAAAGGTTGGCATGCCTGACAACGGCAATTGGTTTAACCCCAGTTGGTTTTTAGATAGTAAATAGTGTTTTTTTCCAAGTCAGGACTGTATTTTGTTTACACAGCTCAGTCGAAGCTGTATCAAAAAAAAGGCAGAGTCCAGCCACATGTGGTGGCAAGTGCTCTGTGCATCCCAACCTTGACCAGAGCAGAAGGTGCATGGCATCTTGCTGGAGTCAGCCTGTTGTGCACATCCTCATGCGAGATGCTTGTAGGTGACTTCCAGATGACCTCAAGGAGATTAGGCAGGAGTTCACTGGTTGGCTGATTTATGGTTTGGTACAGTAGATACTCTCGGCTCTGAAAACAGCTGAATCTGAATTTCTTTGTCCTCGCTTTCCCATCTCCATTTGGGATTTCACTTTCTGGATCACAGCACATGCACTGGAAGGCAAAGAAGCCTCTTTTATTAGGTTAGTATTTTCATCCTACTCCTGACTCATGTCTTTGCAGGCTTTGGGCTCCTCTGCTCTGTACCCATTTATCACTTTTTTCAAAAGGAAGAAGGAAACTCTTGGTATGTGCGCAAAACTTAGAAGTGATCTGTGCCGAATAAGAGCAAGAACACAGCTGCACAAGACTCAGCATACTTCTTACAGACAAAATGCAGTGAAGGAAAAGATGGCACTTTAAGCTAAATCAGAGATCATTATACAATGCTCTTTCCATTCAGATTGTTCTAGGAGGAATATGTACATGTGGCAGCAGCACTTGGGACGTGAAGAGCTACTTTGAAAGTAGATACGGTTCCCAGTGTTGGAGATGAGGATGGATAGTGGAGAGTGAGAAAATGGGCTGTCCCTGCAGAGGTGCCCCAGCCACAGCAATAGCAGTGAAATCATGCTGCTGTCCTTAACTAGAAGTCAGCCTGGACTGGCTGAGAGTGAACTCAGTTTGTAGGAAGCAGTTCAGACTGACATGTGTTGCCCAAGGAGAAGGTTTCCAGGGGCCCAGCAGAGCCGGTTTGCAGCACAGACAGCTCAAGCTACAGCAAGAAGACTCAAGCAGAAGCACATGAATCCTGCCCATGTTCCCTCCTAATGTGGTGAAGCAGGAGAGCACGTCAGCGAGTCCTGAAATTCCTGAGGCAAAGGACTGCTCTGTGAGCTGCATGGCCACACGTACAGGTGTGCCAGGTGCTCGTGCTGGGTTTATGCTGGATCGGGGGAGCTCGTTGGGCGGTGAAAGCTTTTCCTTTTCAAATAGACCAATATAAATGGTCGTTGAGGGTGTAGCGCAGGCGGTCGGGCTCTTTGCACTCAGCCTCACGTTGTCAGAGGGCTTTGCCTGCTGCACTGCACTCTGAAGTGCAACAGTAAAAGCCTGTGACAGGAGGGAAAGAAAGGTGTAAGCCAGTGGCAGACTAGATTAAAACAGCAGCACACAAACACACTGACCTCTTCCTAAGTGGTAACCTTGAGTGAGAGCTAATTCACTGGATTGATTTTATTCAGCTTGTCCATGAGAAAACAGAGCACAGCAGCATTGACTGCAACTGGCCAAAAGAGCTTGAGAGCTTCAGTGATCTTTATGGTGTTTATTTCAGCTTCCGGGCCTTAAAGATATTGGTGATGTTAAGATGTAGTATTATACTCAAAGTCGTCTTATTGGCAAATAGCACAATATTTATGGTTCTAAGAAATTACTGTTAGTCCAATTAATGTTTTAAACAGTCTAATGGTCAAAATTACCTCATGAATACAGGAAGGCTTCACTAAAAATAGAATTAAAAATATTACATGCAAATTTCGCTATTTTCTAGTGTCGTGCTTATTCCTCCAGTGCTCCTTTGGGTCTTAAGATTGACACTTCAGTATTTTTCAAAAGTAACGGGGGAGTATTACAGTGAGTCATCACAAGGAGGAGTGGGGTATTGATGGGCGGGGGATGTCATTCTCCTCAGTTGGGTGTCTACTTGGATTTAGTTTTATATGTTTTCTTAACACTACGAGCTTACGGTGATTCAATGATTAATTTGTGTCATATTTGTCTGCACTCTTTCCCATGACTTATTCTAGAACTATAGACAGTTCAGTCCACAATGAATAACCGTTTATTATTACTATAAAATAAAACAAATCTAGGCAAGCGTACCTCACAGCTGGACAACTTCTGTCACAGCTCAGACAAGTTTAAATCTACTTCAGGCCCAGACAAACCCAGGGAATTGCTGAGACCCTACACTGTCATGTCAATACAAACCTTGTTGCTTTTCACTAATGGAAAAAAAAAAAATCGCATTTACTGGGCTATAAAGTCCCTTTGGATAATCTGTGAATTGCGGAGTTCAGCAAGAGTTTGCAAACCCTCCTCTGACTGCAGAATCATGACTGAGCAGCAGATCTTGGAAGTGTTCACACTCTCCGTTCTTCTCT